>NC_052645.1:15843851-16171039 GCF_016161935.1 Mauremys reevesii
ATCAGATCTCTGGTTCGGAATTTGCTCCCTAGTATATTCCCTACCAGGGCAGTCATGCCACTTATCAGGTCACCAGTTGTGTGGATTCTGTTATATATAGTGCCAGTTCTATTCTTCACCCACTGAGGTCAACGAGAGTTTTGTCAAGTGACTCAACTGGGAAAAGAATCTGACCTTCAACGAACATCACCACTTTGAAAGTGCCCTAAGTTAAATCAGAAAAAAAGCACTCTTATTCTGGGATAAGAGTGTCCACAGGGGAAGTTTTACCAGTATAGCTATGCTGGTAATTTTCCCTGAGTAGACAGGCCCTTACTCTCAGAGGCAATGCTTGTTGAAGATCAAATTAAATTCTCAGTTGAAACATTTGAAAAAACTCCCATTGACTTCAATGAGATAAGAATGCCCACACAGGGAGTTTTACCAGCATAGCAATGCCAGTATACTTACACCTGCATAGGTATGCTGGTAATTTTCCCCATATATACAAGCCCTAAAACTTGAGTACAGTGGGAGTTGCACATGTATACAAGACCCCACAGAGGCACAGAGCGATGTTGGCCAGAACAAACTTGGGAAGAAAGCACTTTTAAAGTTTTGTGGTGCAAGAAACCATTCAACACAGCTTGGAAAGGTATGTTTGTAAGTTGCTTGGTAACTGTTACTAGCTAGATAAGGAAACAATACAAAAATTATTCAGTTGTGTAACAGTAAATTCCCAGGAAACCACAATGCTTCATCAATCAGGTGCTGCATCTGTAAATTGCATTGTACAAGAGATTTGACACGTTCAGGCTCTTTTCTGAACTAGTCTAACAAAAAATATATTCACTTTTGTAAAATAAAATTGTAATCACAGGTTTTAAAACTTGTAAAAACATATGCTACATTGCTTTTCACGCATTATGACATACACATATATTTATTTAGATTTAATTTAAAGCAAGTGTCTAAAATGCTAAGCACGTATGTGTTTAAGAAAACACACAAACATACAAAAAGTTACATTGGGTTAATGCCTACAAAAGAGCTCCCCCCACAAACCCACTCAGACCCATTCAACTCACCAACTCAGTAAAAGTCTAGGAAAACAGTTGTTCGGCCACGCGCTGTAATGCAAAGGGAGATTGGGTTTCAGAACGGTATGTTCTGAAAGCAGTACCTGTCAATATATAAAATTAAAACTGTTTTTTTAAATATTTGTGTTTAAACCTCCATAATACAGTCTGAAAGCAAACACAGTGCAATGTCCAAATTATTTAACCTTAACATTGCCTACTACAGGGCTGTTCATAGCAATCTAGTCTCAGCACATTTCACTTCCATGTGAGAGATCTGAATTTGAATGTATGTCCTTTGTGCAGGTCCTTACTCCAATCTGTCAAGAACGGGGGGCTCTTGCTCGTATTTACAGTGAGGGGATGCTATCGCATAGCAGAGGCAATTTTGGGAAAAACTGGGACCATCCCGCCAAGAGAGTTGGTGATATGACCTCTTGGCAAAGGCAATCTGCAATGGGAAAAGCAATGGATTAACTAGGTGGAAATGTAGACTGGTTAATGACACAGGTGATGATTTTATGGTTTAGGTCAAGGGTCTTATGTTACTGGTTTGAGAAATAAGACATTATTTACAGATGGAAAAGTCTTGCAGTGAAAGAGAGATACATCCACCCTCTCCCAAAATCAAGTGAAATCATGTGCAATACACTTCAAGAGAATATTTATATAATTCCATCTTGTAATTCTGAACACTGCAGAACAGACATGGTCCATCTAGTTGAGAACCTTGTCTCTATCACCTGCCAATACCAGGCACACTTACACTTTACTTACGCTGGCGCGGGGGCGATTCGAGTGCTCGAGTCGAACTATCGTATGCTCTGATCTGCGAATAGTTCGAACCGAATTCGAGTCGAACTCCCTCCCGGTACTCCACAGGAGGAGAGGAGTTGCGGCCTTGTAACGTAACGATGAGTCTTCGCGGCGCGGCGGGGCGGTAAAGTAAGTCTAAGTCGACTAGGGAATATTCAGTCGTTTATATTACGTGGCTGAATTGCGTACCCTTAGTTCCCCCCCTACTAGTGTAGACCAGGGCCCAGAGGTTTCTGAACAAGATATATAATTACTCCTGTCTACATGTATTTATTGCCATGCACCAAATACTGACATGAAGCGACTTCAGTGGTTCCACATGGGTTTCTGAGGGCAGAATTTGGCCTACCAATGGATAGACACTTTAGTATTACACAGCTGCATTATGCTGTGCCCATATATGGTAGGTTTAATCCTCAATCATCTTTTCTGGCTTGCTATTACCAATTTCATGTTCTTTTAAAGAAGCTTTTGCGTGTGCATAGAATTTTATTGTATATTTATTGCACATTGTACTCAGCTCAAATGCCCACTGCTAGTAGGTATAGTGCAGGATAGTGTTAGAGAGGGAAACACCTATTGTATAAATTACAAATTACTGTAGGTCAGGGTCCTTATCTCTACTCTCAAAGAGCAAAGTACATCACATGAGTCAAAGGCCAAAGATTTTACTCAGTGTTACTCAGACACAATAACGACCAAGACGCTTTTCTATTTGGCAGAATGCAATACAAGGCCTCCTTTTCCAGGGATCTCACTTCCTCAACCTTGTTGAACATGCAGTAATGACAAACCATTCTGGGCATGTGAGAGAGAACAACAGGATCTGAGTGGGACTGTGTGTTTGTAGCCGCTACAGATTTACTTGTGTTCCACCTACTAAAATGAGGCAATAGCAAAGTCTGTTCGTTAAAAGGTCAAAGAAAGCGTTGAATGCTGGTGGCTTGTGGTGACGCCCATCTGTTCCTCAGATTTGCTATACATTACCATGTGATCTGAACCTTAACAGGTTTCTTTAATGAGCACTTCATTAACTCAGCCACTACAGAGGTTGATTTGAAGTCAGTGACCTCTCATTTATTTGTCTAAAGCACCATGCACAAGTAATGCACCGTGCACTGTACAATAGTCTTAATGGTATAATTATCCCCATTTTACATATGGGTAAAACAAAGTACAAAAAGGTCAAGTGACTTACCCAAGGTCACCTAGTGAGTCAGTAGCAAAGACAGGTATGGCACACAGGAGCCCTGACTCTCAACCACTTGCTCATACATCATGTGACTTTGGTTACCAGCTATTCTCTCCTTGAGTCCTGAAGACACTTTTTGGTCCTGCTAAGCATCCTGACTGATGCTTCTATGTGTAACATCATGACCTTCCACTGGGATGCAACAAGGCGTTTCTAACGGTTCCAAGACGCAACAGCACCAAAATGTACGGTTTTGACAGCACCAGCTAAGAGGTTACATGTCAGCATTTTGGATGGTGCAGCATGTTGAGATTTGGACACCATGCAGGCATCCAAGGTGGGCTAGCACTAGCATTCCAATGTTACCTTGTAAATTGCCGGTGTCATGGTAAAGGGACTTATCCTGCCACAAAACATGTCATTTGAGGCTGTGCACGCAGAATGCGGGATGAGGATTGGTGCAGTGGTCACCGTTACCCTGCATCACTGCACCTACCTGTGCACCACTCTGCCCTTGATTTTGGGCAGGGCTGTCCTGGTTTATTGTCTGGCTAGACTGAGAGGTGTGGTGCTTTACAGTAATGGTGTGGGGGGCTCTCTGCCCCTCACAGCAGCAGCCAGCAACATGGCTGAAGCTGCCCCTCAGGCGCTGGTTCCCCTCTCGCCACCTTCCCCATTCCTCGCCTGGGAGGGGAGAGTCAGGCGCGCGCTCAGCGCCTCAGCTCTGTTCTGGCGGGAAAGGGATCAGGCGGCGCGCACGGGCCAAGAGAACGCTACTGCCGCGCGAGACAGCAAGCGCGGGTAAAGCGGGCGCCATCGGGCAACGCATGCGCTGGATAAGTGGCGGGCGGTGCATGTGCGGAAAAAAGAGACGGGAGGATCCCAAGAGCAGGGGGCGACGCAAGGAGGATAGAGGGTTCGACGCGTGCGCACCGCCCAGAGAGGACTTGGCGCATGCGCAAAGCGAGGTGTGGCCGGGGGGGGCTGGCAGTTTGGCGCCTGCTCTCTTTCTTCCACCTCCCCTCCTCCTTGTTCGGGCTGCGCTCTCGCCGGAAGCGCCCCGCAGTCTCGCGAGAGGCGGCGAGGCCGTTGATAGTGGTGGCGCTGTCTCTCTCAGGAGAGTCGCTTCGCTCCTCTTTTCTCCTCCGCGTCTGGGCCCTGCCTGGGAGCCGCCGCCATGTCCCGCTACCTGCGCCCCCCTAACACCTCGCTGTTCGTGCGGAATGTGGCCGACGACACCAGGTGTGTGTAAGTGCGGGGGGGATCCAGGGAAGGGGGCTCGGGCAGGCGGGCGGGGGCGCTGGGAGGGGCCGCGGGCCGGAGCATGGCGCGAGGGCTGCGCAGGCTTTGGCGGGCTCACTAGGCCGCGCAGGCAGCTACCACATGGGAGGAGGAGCGGGGGTTCCCTGAGGAAGGGGAAAGGAGACCCAGGCCGCTTCCTCCTTCCCCATCCTTCTCATAGCCTCCATTCTTCGCATGCCTCCCGTTTTATCCCTCCCGCCCCGGCTCACAGCCGCTTCACCCAGAGCACTGAGTTCAGAAAACAGCCAAACAAAACCAGGGAGGGAAAACTTAACGAAAAGCAGGAGAGCCGTAGAGACCCCGCGGATTAACCTGCGCTGGCTCACCACGAGGCAGGGGTTGGGAGAGTAACCTGGAGGCCAGACTCTGTGCTCCAGGACATGTGTGCACCATCACGGGCAGCTCCCCAACAACCGCTGGTTTCAAATATTTGCCCCTTGAGGGTAGAGTAGAACCTCAGGAGAAACCGCGATTGCCGTGAGTTGAAAAAGCACCAGTCTTTAGTGTGCACAGAAAGCCTCCCCCCCGCGCCGCGTAGTGTGTGTTCCTATTGATGGATGATTACTGCGCTAATTGTTGTGTAAAAAAGTGTTTTTTTGTTTTTTTTCAGTAATTAGAGAGAAATAAATAAATAAGGGGTGGAGTTGTCTAAAGTTACATTTCAGAGTTGTCTAAAAAGTAAATCCACACAAATAAAATGAGACTGCTGTAACTTTTATTTCATTTCAAGTGGGAAAGAACAGCATCTTTTTTTTTTCATTTTTCTAGTGGGTATTTTTAGCAAACTGCTTATTCTATCGTATTTCCCTGTACTTTGTATTAAGTATATTTATATATTAAAGGTCAGAGATTTCTCTATAAATCCTATTTAAGTCAGTAAGAGTGTTGTTTTTGTGGAATGCAGGATTAAGGTCTAAGGGTATATTGTTTAACTTGCTATCAGGAAAATAATGTACCGTAAAGGAGTCATGCAATAAATAACATTGAAGTAGAAATTGTTATGGAGTAGGAGTTGCATTTTTTCCCTATGATACTAATAGTTCTGAATTGGAAACAGGTTATGTGTGACGGCCTTTTTTGTGTGGTCACCTCTCTTTCCTCTGTGATTATATTTGTGATTAGTTTTAGAGTGAAACTTATTTAATGACCAGAACAGTTGAGGATGAAAACTATTACATATAAATTTTGAAGAGAATGGGGAACCTATTTGGTCCCTTTCTGTAACGTGCCGTGAAAACTCTGTCCTTTGTACAGATACCATGATGTTGAGATTTCCTATTGAATCTTTGTTTACCTCCTGTGTTCTTATGACTGGTGTGTGTCATGCATTCTTCCCCAGACTCTGAGGAAGAGAGATAAATAGTGGTAACTTTTCATCATTGACTTTCCCAGCCATGACTATTTTATGCAATGAAATCTGTATGAGAGAGTTGATGATGATGGAGGGAAAGAGGGGATGATTCCAAATAGCGACAGACCTATTGAACAGAATTACTCTTTTGTTAGATCACCTCCATGAAGCAATTAACTCTTAGTGGCTTGAATGGCTGCTTTAGACTAGTTTTGTTGTTTGATATATCTGAAATTCACCTTGTGAGATAGAATGATTAGTTTTGAGGTTCTTTCTTGAGTTTCCAAATGATGTAACTTTCTGTTTTCATGGTGCAAAAATGTGGAATTAGAAGTCTTAGAGAAGCTCTTTCTTAAATTTTTTTATACCAGGCCTGCTGTTTCTTCTTCTTTCCCACCCACCTTTAGTAAACAGTACTGAATTATTGAATACACCATTACATGTATTTTCTCCATTTACAGTTGCCCAATATTGAATTGTAATGAGTTTTCAGATTCCAAGCTGCTAGCATAAAATTTTAATAATTCCAAGATTCTAAACACCTTGGGAGCTTTAGCGAAGCCCCTACAGTTGATGTGTAATTCAGATCAGGTTTTTAATTTATTCTGATTAATTTTATCACAAAGATTAATTACTCAGAATTATTTTAGGTTTTTTTGTACTTCATCATCTAGTTAGTTCTAAAAGCTTGCTTTGCCCATATTATTTGATTCAAGATTTTTTAATAGTTTCTTTAAATATTTCAGTTTGCAACTTAAATGTAAAAAGTGAGAGAATATATAAAAATGTATTTATGGTATTTCAGGTCTGAAGACTTGCGTCGTGAGTTTGGTCGTTATGGGCCGATAGTTGATGTGTACGTTCCACTTGATTTCTACACTCGTCGTCCAAGAGGATTTGCTTACGTTCAATATCCTTTCTTCAGATGGCTGATTAGTGAGGGGTGTTGAAGTTTGAAATTCAAGTTTGTGTAAGAGGTAACAAATCTAAATGAAAAAGCAGTTTACTTTTGTGTTGTTTCTAATGTCTTATTGTGGTGTATTCCATTTTTTTTTTGAAGATTAACTCCTCGCAAATTGCTCTTTACCTTTTTTGCAAAACTTTAAACCAGATCCAGTAAGATAAGAGCTATTTTGTTGAATATCTGTCACTCGAATTGATACTATATGATTTAAATGACAATTATCACTGACTCAGAAGTGTCTACCGCATTTTTAATATAACTGATGCTGAAAGTAAATTTGTTCTTGTGCTTAGCAAATTGTGACTGGTATTCACTGTTAATTTAAAAACATGGAAACTGGAATCACTTGATCAAAAGCAGTTTGTATAAAAAATGAGGTAAACTTCTTTCTTTAATATTGTCCCCTAATTTACTGTCCTCTGTTGTTGCCTCAGAGAATGTAAAGCTGTACAGTAATGGCGACCCCAAAGAGAAAGCATGAAAGAACCTTTAGAGTAGAGTTCAACAATTAAGGCAAGTAGACAAGCCAAAGACCTCTTAAGGATCAGGCTTGAAGAGAAGGGAGAGTTTGGGAAAAGAAAAAGTAAAGAAAAGCTGGAAGAAGGACAAGCCATAATGGGAGACAAAGCTTCGCTTTATCTACAAAAGGGGGAAAAGGTTGTTTTTCAAAGTAAAAGATAAAGCCATCTGTCATTTTTGACCAAGCATCTCATGACAAGTCCTTCTGACAAGCACTTAAAGAGTTAAAGGTCAAGATGAAGTTGAATGGTGGCCAAGATTAAAGGAGTCATACCTGATGTATCCTACAGAATAACAGGTTTTTTTTTTCTGTTTCTCATGTAAGTGGTAACTTGATAAATTATTCTGGTTTAGTCAGTTGACAGAACCTGTAATATTTCACTTGTGGGTGGTATTGAAATTGTAACTGTCTTGAATGAAATGCATTCATTCTTGGTTTATTTATCAAGATAAGTATACCTATATGGTACCCAGGAGATGATGGACGAAGTTGGTATGCAGACCAATACAGATGATTTATTCTTTTAAATCAGCTAGACTGAGGAATTACAGTGAACAGTATTATGGATTAAAGATATTGATGATTACACATTATTGAACAACTAATCCATAGCTTAATGTTTCATTATATGCGTTATTCTTTAATAGAATATGGTGGTCTATATTTGAGTAACAATTGCTGAAAGTCATAATCAGTTTTAAAGGAGTAAGTGAAAAGGGGAATAAATGTAATGAATGCAGAATTTTCACTTTTCACTAATGTTGCTTAAGCATTTTTAAGAGTTAGCATTCTCCCCTCCTCCCTTTTTTTTTGGGGGGGGGGGGTAAGGCAAACCTAGAGAATCAGATCACTGATAACTAACCTTCTTTAACTACTTTTGATACATCAGTATGTATGGGAGAAAAGAAAGCTATGGAGTTACATGGTGATTGTTCACTAAAGGATAAATACTCTTGGTTGTACCCATATCACAAGATTTGTATTGTATTCCTCTCTCTAAAAATTCTCCTACAACCTTACAGTTAATGGGAGACAGTTTTTAGTGTGCCCTATAGCAAGATTAAAAATCCAGGAAAAGCTGTCAACTTGAAGTTAACTACTCAAATTCCCAAGTACCTTAACACTTAGCACATTTGAAGATGTCCGTGATGCTGAAGATGCCCTCCATAATTTGGACCGGAAGTGGATTTGTGGCCGGCAGATAGAAATCCAGTTTGCGCAGGGTGATCGGAAAAGTAAGTGCCTTTGTGTGTAGTATCAGTATATAGTTATATCCTTAATGTTAGGATAGTCAGAACGGAACGTCTTGCGTAAGTAGGGGAGCATCTGTATACTATTTTAATATAAATTATAGGGCTGTCAGGCGATTTAGAAAAAACGAATTGAGTTGTTAATAATAGAATACCCTTTCTTTAAATATTTAAAGTTTTCTACATTTTCAAATCTATTGATTTCAGTTACAACATAGACCACGAAGTAAACAGTGCTCACTTTATATTTTATTACAAATATTTGCACTGTAAAAAAACCAAAATAGTATTTTTCAATTCACCTAATACAAGTATTAGTAATGCAGTCTCTTTATCATGAAAGTTGAACTTACAAATGTAGAATTGTGTACAAAAAATAACTGCATTCAAAAACAAAACAATGTAAAACTTTAGAGCCTACAAGTCCACTCATGCCTACTTCAGCCAATTGCTCAGACAAACGAGTTTGGTTACAATTTGCAGGAGATGATGCTGCTTGCTTTTTCTTTACAATGTCACCTGAAAGTGAGAACAGGCGTTCGCATGGCACTGTTGTAGCTGGCGTTGCAAGGTATTTACAACAGTGCCATGCGAACACCTGTTCTCACTTTCAGAGACATTGTAAGTAAGAAGCAGGCAAAAAACTTGTTTGTCTTAGCGATTGGCTGAACAAGAAGTAGGACTGAGTGGACTTGTAAGCGCTAAAGTTTTACATTGTTTTGTTTTTTGAGTGCACATACGTAACAAAAAAAATCTGCATTTGTAAGTTACACTTAGATTGCACTACAGTACTTGTATGAGGTGAATTGAAAAATACTATTTCTTTTGTTTACAAATATTTGCACTGTAAGAATTATCAAAAACAATATAAAGTGAACACTACACTTTGTATTCTGTGTTGTAATAGAAATCAATATATTTGAAAATGTAGAAAAAAGTCCAAGATATTTAATACATTTCAATTGATATTGTTTAACAGTGCAATTAATCACAATTAATTTTTTTGAGTTAATCGCATAAGTTAACTCCGATTAATCAACAGCCCTAATAAATTAATATATTTATTTGTTTCGATATCAAAATGAAATGTTTTGATGGTTCTGAATCCAAAATGATACTTAATTTGTATAATCAATTTCACACTTAATATGGATATGGTATAAGAAATCTTTGGTGTTTACCATATAATTGAAAGTAAGTAGTCTTATTCCAGTTTTTATAACTCTAAAACAGAACTAATGTGGTTGTATTAAGTATTATTCTTCAGAAAATGGCTGATTTTAAGAATGCATTACAAGAAACTTGTAACATGTTAGTATTCTAAAACATGTATATGCAAATTTAGTCTTATTTGTCTGATATGTCAGACAAGGATCTTGCAGTACAAAGTATCGGAGAAACAATATACCTGTTATGTTCTCCCACAAAAAATTGCATGAAACCCTTGAAGTAAATGGAAATTGTATGCATGCAAGGACAAAATTCAGTCCTGAATGTTTGGGTTTTTTGGGGGGGGAGGGGTGGGATATAACATCGCCTTAAGTTTCTTTAGGAAAATGAATTAACCCCTTACCATGCATTTGATAACTGCTAGTGCACACATCACAAGTGTGTGATTCCAGACACTGGCTTCTTTGCAACATGGAAAATATTTAAAATATACGTTGAAGCATAGCAGTGTGAGGTTAATATACCCAATATTGCTTCATATTTGGATGAGGGTCCTGCTAGTGAAGGCAGGGGGCTGGACTCGATGACCTTTCGGGGTTCCTTCCAGTTCTATGAGATAAGTATATCTCCATATATTTTTTATTTTATATTTTTTAGACGTGCATTTAATTCAAGGGGAAAATACAATATAGTAGTAGTAATGTGCTGCTATTTCTCATCTCCCCTTGCCCCCTTTTGGGGGGGAAAAATAGAACAGGACCAAGCCTATTTCCTGCCAATTTTGGTTGAAGGGTCATAATCAATTTATACTTCACTCTTGTTTACCTTGTGTATAATCAGTTTCACCACTTTCCTTGTATAGTATCAGAGGGGTAGCCGTGTTAGTCTGGATCTGTAAAAGCAGCAAAGAGTCTTGTGGCACCTTATACATTATAAGGTGCCACAAGACTTTTTGCTGCCTTTCCTTGTATAGATTCCGTTGTTGGTCTGCCAAAAAAGGAGAAAATTTGTTTTATATTTAAAAAAAAAAAAAAAAAAAAGGCTGCAAAAATCAGTAGACTGTGGGATGGGTATAATACCTGAAACTTTTTGCCCATTTCTTTAAAAATTGACTAGATTTCTAGTTGACTGTCCTCTTAACTGAATTCAGAAATATCAACACATAATAGGGCCATGAAGCTCTACTAACAGGCCAACTGAAGATTATAAGATTTTTCTCCAATGGGATAGAACTAGCATAACCAGCTCTTTACTACCAGTTGGTATATGTGGGCAGGGGTATGGCTGAAGAAGCACTGCTACATCCAAGCAATACTCTGTTACCCAAATCATCATTCACAGCTGGCAACTGGACACAACTTACAGCAGCCCCAAGGCTGCTCTAAACAGTAGTAATGGGGCATAAAGATGGTGTGCAACCACTTTTACATCTCTCACATGTGTCCCTTCCGGTCTTCATCAAAATGCATTGTCTTGACTCAGGAATTGAGCCCACTTAAATTGATTTTTGGAAACGGATGCCCCCACTAATGCATAATGGAAATTCAAAGGAAGGGGCAGGGAGAACTGATCTAGAAATTAGAAAGTTACATTTGATATTTTTTTTAACAAAAATATTAAATATTGCTATTTTTCTGCAGCTCCAAATCAGATGAAAGCCAAGGAAGGGAGAAACGTGTACAGTTCTTCTCGCTATGATGACTATGACAGATATAGGCGATCTAGAAGCCGGAGTTATGAAAGGAGGAGGTCTAGAAGTCGTTCTTTTGATTACAACTATAGAAGATCTTATAGTCCTAGAAAGTAAGTGTAGTGTTTGACTTCAACTACACAGCAGTCAGTTGGAGAAGAAAAAACATACTGACTATTTAGTTGTTAACATTTTGAATACTTTTTTTGTATGCTCACTTTGTAATCACATGTGTGGGAGTTACTGTATTTTGCATGCTTCATCAAAACAGAAATATTGAATGAAATACAATTCTGTGCTTCATATTAAAGAATTAAAAGCAAATGCACATCTCAAAAAAACTAAACTTATTAATCATCTATATAAATACAAAGGTATTTGTCACCGTTTACTTTTTCTGATGTACCTTTTTAGCAGTAGACCTACTGGAAGACCTCGGCGTAGCAGGAGCCGTTCGGACAATGATAGGTAAAAAAAAAAAAAAAAAAAAATTTTTTTACACCGTTTAAATTCAGAACTAGATTACTATAATCCTTAACTTTAGATTAAAAAATTTACTCCTGCAAAAATGGTTTTAAAAATGTACTAGATGTCTAAGAATAGCATTTTTATATTCAAATCTCTCTCCCCTTTATTCTGATAGGTTCAAACACCGCAATCGATCTTTTTCAAGATCTAAGTCCAATTCAAGATCACGATCCAAGTCACAGCCCAAGAAAGAAATGAAGGCTAAATCACGTTCTAGGTCTGCATCTCACACCAAATCTAGAGGCACCTCTAAAACAGATACTAAAACACAGTATAAGTCCAGCTCAAGATATGAAAAGGAACCGAGAAAAAAAGAACCAGCTAGATCCAAATCTCAGTCAAGATCACACTCTAGATCTAGGTCAAAATCCAGATCACGGTCATGGACTAGTCCCAAGTCCAGTGGCCACTAACAGTGTAACCATCTTGTTTTTAGGCATGAATCATTCATTTACACACAGTTCAGTTTTCTTAAATTATCAGGAATATGATGTTGCAACAGTGCTAAAAAGAACTTCTCTTTTTGTCAGTTTTCCCTGTAGCAGGCAATGGTTATAATTAAAATAACAGTGTTGAGAAGCCACTAAGAGAATCCACTTCGTGAAATGTCATGGGCAGCTATTGATTTGATTGTGGTGTCTGTGTATATTTTTGTAAAGATTTGCATTTTTTGATGCTTAAAACATTGGTGATAACTTGATTGACCATAATTTGCAACATTGTCCTCTTACAATTTCACACCCACAGAGAAATTGGTACAAATTGGTGTGGAGCAGTTAAACTAGCAGTTTAACTTGTTCTTCAGTATTAAAAGTTTGCAATATGAGTGGAAAACTAGGCAGCTGTAGTGCAATGCTGTCTGCTGTGAAATAGACTGGCAACATTATGTTTCCATTGTTTAAAGGGAGGAAATCTCTATTTTTCATGCCCACCCTACAGCAAGTAGACACATGGTGTTGAAGTTTCTTGTTAACCCCACCATCTGTAGAGATGGTACTAACATTGCATATAGTATCTGGGGAGAGTCACCGTCTTGGGGATCACGCAGTGTCATGATAGTTGTCAGGAGAGGGCTTCATTGTTTTTACCCAGCTGCTAATATTAGCTGTCTAACAAAAACATATACATTTGAAAATATTAAGGTCACATTTAAGCAAATGACAGAGCAGCTACAATATTAGGTTAATGTGTGTACATTTTACTCAGTTTTTGTATCTATTCTAAATTTTAGTGAGCAGTTAATCATAAATTGCTTAGTTTCCTGCTGTTAGATGCAAGTAGCTTGTTTCAAGTTGTGTGTGTACAGTATATAAGAACTAAACTTTTATGCCAATTACTCTTGTGGTTAGTTGGTGCATTCATAGATATCAAACTCTAGCCATCTCTCTATTTTGTGAATAACTAAAGGATTGCTTTTACACTTCAAAATTTATCTAGTCAAACAAGCCTAAATTACATCCCTTCATCCCCAGACTGGATAGTGTTTTGGTTACAAGGTTTCATTTTAAATTACTTACAGACAAATCTTTCAAGTTGGGTGTGAATTAGAACTGCATCTCTAGCTATTTTATCACAAATACAGTATCTTGAGTAAACTAATGTGAAAAATAGTACAATACCAGTATGTAATCTCACAAGTATTTCTCTGGAAGGCAAGATGTTTTGTTAAGAAAATGGCTTCTGGCTTTGAATTTAAATAGGAAAAAAACAAGCCAGTGTCAAACACCTTATGTTCCTTGCTGTCTATATAGTAGTGTATGAAGACGTTGGTGAAAAGTTTCCTTTTTAGATAATTACTTTTAGGTTTTGGTTTTAGTAATTTCAGCAGAGCCATTGAGGAAACAGACAGCAATACAGGCTGTTGAATGTGCTTAAGGGGTTGATTCTAGAACCTTTGTATACTTGATAGTATTTCTAACTTTTTTCTTTACTCTTTGCAGTTAATGTTCATGTTCTGCTATGCAATCATTTATATGCACGTTCCTTTAATTTTGTAGACTTTCCTGGATGTATAGTTTAAAAACAACAAAGTCTATTTAAAACTAGCAGTAGCGTGCAGCTCTAGCAGAGAAAAGTTGTGGGATTAAACTTTGTATTTTCTTTCATATAGGGGCTTCTAAAAAGGTATTTTTATATGTTCTTTTTAACAAATATTGTGTACTACCTTTAAAACATCAATGTTTTGATCAAAATAACTAAAGACCCAGCTTATTTTCGGCTTGCTGTAAATTTAGCAAACATGCTGTAATAAAAAAAAAAATATGAAGGAAATACTGATCCACTGGAGTTATTGTAGCTTTAGAATTTGATTCTAGAGCAGCGTTAGGAACAAGGCCATGCATCCTCTGTGAAGTAAGGTGCTTCTTTAAGGTTTTAGTGGTAAAATAGAACAGGAATCCATTTATTTTGTCTGTCTAGATACCAATGTACTTTTTTTTTTAAGAGGGTTAATGGGTGAAATAATGTTAAGTGTATCTTTGGCCTAATAATGCAAAAGAGATTTATCCTAATTTCCATGATCAAGGTTGCTTAACAAATATACAGATTTCCCCCATTTGTCATATTTGAGATAATGCAGTAGACAAATCATGGGTTGTTAAGCAGAATTTAAAGATGCATGAGGGAACAAAATTTCTAGATAACAGCTAGCAGTTACTTACACTTACCATGTCATGCACTGTAACAAAGGTGTTTATCTGGTAGATAACAGTAAAAATTATTTTTTATGTAAGAATTCTATTTTTTCTTCAACCTCTCAAAGCCTGAGATGGCTTTTGGCAATAGTAGAGCATACAATGCTTTATTAAATGATTGTAACTTGTGCAAAAAGGGGAAATGTCCTGATAAAATTTACTGTGGACTCCCAATCTTGGAAAACAGAAGTGTAGCGGCTTAAATGAATTTTAAACATGTAGATAAGATTGGGGCCTATACTTATAATGAATTGTTTTATAGGATATTAACAGCAAAAGAGAAATTGACTATTTTGGAAAATTGTACAGTGCTAAAAACCAAAACTGACTCAGTGGTTATAGTGTAGATTGCTCTAAAAATATAAAATCTATCCAACAAAGTCTTTATTTTGAAAAGCCAGCTCGATTGAAGTCAACTGTAGCATGATTAACTTGACTTGTGCACATGAGCAAGCCAGAAAAGCTGAGCACAAACCCACAACGTTGCAAGAGTGAAGATGGTACCCTAGTTCTTGCTCCAATGGGGAAAAAATGTTGAAAAGGCTGTTCTGTGGAGCCTTTCAGCCAGGAAGGGGATTATTGGGACATGGCCAAGGAGAGAGGGAATATTTATATATTTATGCATGTCAGCCCCTGCAGACACCATCATCCATCCCCAATGCACACACCTTATTCCTGCTCTAAGAGCAAATAAGCCCCTCTCGTGCAAGCTTTCTGCAGGAATGTGTGAATACTACAAAACAATATGTATATACATCTTTGGAGCGGTGAGGGGGGTGGGAATTGCACTTTTCTGTGGTAAACTAGAATTTGCACCTAATGCAGATACTGTAGAAGTGAAATAGAATGTTTTAGTTTTTTTTAAAGGGGGAGGGAGCTGCAATCCATAACAATTGTAGCATAAAGGTTTGTTTCAGCAGTAACAGTCAGCTCTACTGGAACTTCTATTCCATGTGTCTAGGATTAAATCCAAAAGTCCACGCACCCAACTGTTAATTTTAATTAAAATCTTCAACCACAATGGATAAAGTAGCTGTGTGTTCAGATTAGGACTGGTGGTAAATACAGGTGTCATTGAAACAGCATCGATGTTTATCCATTATGTGCCTTTTAAATATTTACACATCTGTGTTTAAATGTACATTATGAAAGCTTATTTAGAGTCTGAAAGTTTACATGTTTTGACACTTCTGCTCTTGAAAAGAGCCTCTCAAAATGTTGAAAATGAATTTTGTATTGCTATAGCTTGAAACATGTTAGAGGACAGTTGGATGTTATAACTAGGATTGCAGTGTATTACAGAACTTACATATTTAGTTTGTCAGGAACACTGCACAAAATATTTAAAAGTATGAAGGAATATAAAATTCAACATTTTAGGAATATAATATCCCACTAATACTCTAACAAGATAAATGCAAAAAATATAGCAGTGCTCTTAAAAAGCTTCTAGACAGCTGCTATCAGATTTGTTTGAAGACATTCACATTTGAGGATGTGTGTATGATGAGGGAACACTGTAACCTGTTGTGTATTTGGGGAAAAGATGTTTTATTTGTACACGTCACCATCCTGCCTTAAATTTTCTATCTGTTTAAATAAGTCTGTGAATTGGGAATAAAATGTACAGGGTTTTGGCTATACCCTGAAAGCACCTTCTGAATGACCACAGCTGTAGTCTGTTCCACTAGTGGTCATCCTACCTTGAAATACCTGTGAACAGACTTTCCTTGGGCCTGTTTGTGGAGCCAAAGCGTATTCATCAATAGCAGACCCACTGGGAGGTTAAGATATGGAAAGAAACTTTGTTTTGAAGTTGCAGCTATGAACAAGAGTTAATGTTCTTTCAAATTTCCTTTTGTGTCCTGTGCTTGGAATATAGGTTTTTTAATTGCGTTGTTCACATCTGGAAAACCGTATTGGCTTTCTACTTATCAGATCATATGCAGCTTTCATGTTTTTTCCTTTCTACAAGTTGATGTGAAAAATGGCATCTTTTCCTTGTTTTACAATTAATTTGTAGTCTTATCACAGTCCTAGTATTTTGGATAGCTTTTTTGAGTAGCTGACACTGAAAGCATAATTTGAGTGGCAGCTGTAGTGTCAAATGCATACAGAAAGATTTTGTATTTCAACCAGGAATAGAAATCTTCCTTTCAAATGTTCACTTACTGAGATGCTGATAGCAGCAACTCACAATCTGGAATAACGCTAGCATTTATTTCAAATAAATAGTTTATCTCTAGCTAGGAGTTTTAATCTAAGCAGCATTGGTTGTTTTCATGGCATTGTTTGAATAAAATTTCAAATTAAAGACTAAGGGTTGATACGTATGAACTAATACTGTAATCTTCACACTAAAATACAAATTTCAGAAGTGAAATTTGCTCTAGTTCTACTAGTTGTAAATTGCTGAGCTGTCTGAAATATATGAACTAGATCTGAGACTACAACAGAAACTTTTCAGTGAATAACTTTCAGGCTGTCCTGGTTTGTAGTCTGTTGTATTAGGGGTCTTTTTCTCACCCATTTTCAACTATTCATTTCATATAGCTCTGTTAAATTTGTAAAGGCTTGAGTATAGCAAATCAAATCCCTACCTGTTCTTGGTAGGCAGCTGATCCTCACAATTATAAGTATCCTACATCTAAGCAATTTTAGAAGGGGCCCTTGTTACAGTAATATTTGAGCACGGTGCAACAACCCTGTGAGATAGGAAATCTATTATCTACATTTTTATAGATGAGGACTCAAGTCAGAGAGACCAAATGAATTCCAATAGGAGTTGGAGGACCTAGATTCTGTTTAAAAATTTCTGGCCCCATGTGACTTGCCCAAAATCACAGGAAGTCTGGGGGAGCAAGGAATTGAACATAGGTTTCCTGAATCCCAACTTAAGGCCTAAGCAAGTAGGCCATCCTTCTGGGCCCATGTGCTTCAATGGAGGTTATTTTTATACTTAAGGCTAAATTTGCTTTTTTATAAATAGGGATTATTTAACTGAAGTGCAAGTTAACATGGGGAAATTGAAAGGTGAACCAGAGAATTTAAATGGTATATTTTTAAAATGTCCACCATACTGTTATACCATTAATCTGTTTGAAAAAAAATGTGCTACACTACTGAAGAGCAGAATGTTTAAATCCACTGCTCTTGGAATGTCTTGAGAAGCACTATTCTTTAGTACCCAGGATCTCATCATGGTAGATATATGAACACAGAACCACCTCTTCTGGGGAAAAACTTTGGTTTTTCTAATTCGTTATTCACTGTGCATTAATGAGTTTAAATCTGGATTTTTATAATTGTTCATTACACATACTGGATTTGACTGAAGCAGAACATTGAAAAATGTATGGATTGTGTATTTAAAAAAAAAGACATGAATATCACCTGGATTTAAGTTCTCAGGCTTCAGTTGTGAAGGGAAGAAGGACTGAATCTCTTGCAAAGAGTTTTTCTTTCAAGCATTGGTGTTAAATGGGTATGAAGACTTTTTAAACCTATCCCAACCATGTATAGCGTGGGTTTTGGTTTGAGGCCAGACTCACTAGGGAAGACTTGACACTTGTGTAAAAATACATTTCAGCCAGCAAAAAAGCACACACTTTCTCCATTAGAAAAAAGTCAATTTTGGAGAAACAGTAAAAATAAGGAACAAAATAACTTGTCTTATAGTTTGACCTTCATATTAACTAGTCTCAAGTGACCAGCTGCACTATAAAATTATTTATAAAGCAGCTAGAAATTAGCAAATGGTTTCATTGGTGTAAAAACTCAGGATAGTTACTTTCAAATATTGATCCATCTCACAGAAAGTGTGCTCATGGGTACTGTAGGAGATAGTTAAGAGGCTGTATGGAACAAGAGGAAAATACTGTTGTTGAGGAAAATACTCATCCATTTTTTTCTGAAACCCTGTCCTATAGCTTCAACTGTCACTTCTATACCAGTGATTAAGTCTACCTAGCTCTACAGCTATCCTTTTTTATTTGTAGTCTCATAGCACCTACCAACCCCAGTAATAGATTAGGACATCAATGTGCTAGGTGCTGTACAAACACCACAAAGGCAGTCCCCTGCCTAAAAGAGCTTACAGTCCAAATGCAAGACAAGATACAACTGCTGGTCACAGACAACAGTATGAGGAAACATTTCTAGTTGCTATCTCCACTAAACGTTTTCCTCTGCCTCTTCCAATGTACATTTCCACTATCATTCCCAGGCATAAAATCCAATGTCTCTCCCCACTGCCCCACCAATTGAGCCATGCATTAAATATCTCCCCTACAGTCACCATCTGCACAAAAATCTTTACTATCGGGTCAGCTCAGGCAGAGTACTCATCTTCAAAATACTGCTGAAGTCTCCCCTCTTTCAGTATCTCTTACCTCAGAATCAAGCATCTTCAGAAGATACTAACAATCACCTCTTTCCTTGTCTTAAGTACAATCCTTCCCATGTTGAAATTCAATCTTAGTGCAAAATGTATAATGGGAGGCTGGAGCAATAAGTGATTCATTTATACAAATTATTTTAAGAAACAAAACAACCAGACATGTTTAGGGGGGGGAAGGTTAAGTTTATTTGTTTGGGGGTTTTTTTAGATTTCCAATTGATACATGTACAAGCTGTACTTCATAAACATTTTAAATTTCAAATATAACAATTACACTTTGGATACAATGGATAACATTTGGTGAGATTGGGAGACAAGGAACATAAATTTAGAAAACTGCCAATCTAGTCATCTTATTTGAAGATGTGTAAACATTGATAGCTGCCAGCACACTTTGAATGTATAAACAGAACTAAATGCACAGAAGTGCATCTTGAGCACTTAAAGAACCACTTTTGTTTTAGCAAGCTATTTTTTTGTAATCATTACCCTATTTACTCCGCATTTTTCATTATTGCTGATTACTGTGTTTAAACAACTGTCTTCATATTCTTTCAGTATGTCACAAATCAGTTTCTCACTTCCACCATGGAAGCATCTGTGCTTTTGTAAACTGGATTATGGCATCACTGAATAAAATCAAGCATTGGGTATCATATTACAAACAGCTTTTATTTAAACACTAATATGCTGACAACCAGCATACTGGGAATAAAGTTCAGAAGGAAGACTTAATAGGGTTTTATATATTTTTAAATAGAACAGCACTTCAGTGGTTCTTTAAGGGGAGGGACATTAAATACAGTATTGTTGCATCTAAATTCCAAATAATAAAAGCCCGATGTGGATGGCTCAATCTCCATTGCAGTATCAATGGAGTTACTGTGCTCTCAAATACATAAAACCACCTAGAACACTTTTTAAATTGTAGGCAGGGCTCTAGCTCTTAGGTATTTATATAAACTTGTCTATTGAGAGACCTTTACATTAATAGAGTTTTAGAACCTTTAGTGTACTATAATAGTTCATCCCAGCTAAAGTCACTTTTATACATTCAAAACAGGTACATTTTACACAAAAATTGGTGTAGCTTTTTTTTAAAAAGTTTTTTTGTTTTATTAAAAATTCTAAAAGCCTCATTTGCACTGAATTTACTTAAAAAACAGCTTACAACAAAATCAAACAACGTGAATGTTCACTGGTACTTAAGTGCAAGGGCACAGCCATGTGTGCTTTTACAGTTTTCTTTAAACAAAATATTTATTTTTTAAATCAGGCCATGTACTCAGCATGGTCATCTTACATTCAGCAGTTTTGTACTAAAAATACTTTTTCTGCAGGAAAGCCCAGCATAAATTTACATATGCTACAAAGTTTTACATTTATTTACATGGCTCTTTTTCCCCCAACTTATTTATATGTTTCATACTTGCCACAAGTGACACTAGTTTAAACAAATTCACATTACAGGGTATCCAATTTAAGACTAGCCCAAACAACTCTATCATTTCAGCTTTTTCAAAGATATAAAACATACAAAAATGCATTTTAAAAACTGCTCAGTGCAATCCCAATAAAGGAAAGGGATTAGAAGGTTTTTGGCTGTCACCTGGCAGTGCAAAATGCTTTTGTTAGTTGGCACATTTCAAATTGTACAGGTTCAAAATAAAAATGCATTTCTAGATTTTTGAAATGATCAAGGTATCAGGCAATTTTAACATCAAATTGTTTTGTAAGGATGCACAAAATGTGTGGGGAGTAAATTTCCTAAAAAACATGTAAATTTTAGTCTCAGGTTTGTCTGCCCTGTCAATCATTAACACACACCAAATAAATGCTCGCTAATATTTAAAAAAACATCTCTCTCGTAGTGGCTAGATGTAGATTTATTTTGTAAAAAAAAATGACCTCTTAATTAGCTTTCAACAGGTTTCATACAATTAACTGATCTGAAATAAGTATGAAAGATACTGGTTTGAGTACTTCTGTAAACTGCTTACGTTTTCCAATCAAAGCTGCATTACATAATGTAAGAGTCTGTTTTCTGCCATAATTTTCTCTCGTTTCCAAGGGGGGAGGGGGGGGGAAGCATCAGCATATTTTAAGTGGTCACAGTTCAAATTCCAAGCGCAATACAATACATAAGCATTACTGAGCACCAAACTTTGTTTGGATTGCATGCTGATATTGCAAGTACATAGTTTGTCACAGTAAATGCACACAGCACACAACTCTGAATGATACGAAGAGTTAAGTTGGACATCTCTTGAAAAAGAGATCCCTGCATCATGTGACTCAATTTTTAGATGCAGCTAACAAATCTGATTCCATAAAAAAAATTGTGCATTTTGGAACTATGAATTTAACTAACAGTCTCAAATTTGAAACCCTGTAAAAATTTAAACTTTTCAATTTTTAAAGTTCCATCTCAAGCCTGGACTTTAAGTAAGGTTTTAAGCTGAAAGGTCATTATTTCTTTATCAGAAGGATTAAAGGAAACAGGTACCCAGTGACTTGGTGGCTTAGGAAGAACACTTGGTGAAGGTGGCTCACTAAATTTTGCTCCAGCATAGTTCTGATTGGTTTGAGATGTGAAAAGTGAGTTGGGACTTGATAAAGTAGGACTCCAATTCTGATTATTTGGGAAGTGCACAGTGTTCTTGCCCCCATTTTGCATGGCCTGCCATGCAATAGATGATGAGCTACATCCATGTCCTCTTTCTTTCTTCATATAGGTCATCTTCATTTGAGAATTCTGATCTTTGCTCTTTTGCCTGTTATTAAGTTGTTTATTCTTCTTGGTAATATTTCTAGACTGGGGAACTGGAATGCTGAACCTTTCTCCACCACCCATCTTCAACTTAAATGTCACCTGTATGAAAAGGGAGGAACAACG
This sequence comes from Mauremys reevesii, assembly GCF_016161935.1. Taxonomy (NCBI): domain Eukaryota; kingdom Metazoa; phylum Chordata; order Testudines; family Geoemydidae; genus Mauremys; species Mauremys reevesii. The sequence goes on from NC_052645.1 coordinate 15,865,681, forward strand.
GTCAGTGGGAACTCTGAATGACACTCTGATTTTTCAACAAAAAAAGTTAAAAAGTTTGAAGTTCTAAACAAAAGAACTGAAGTCAAACTATACGCCCACTAAATTAATTAAAGGCAAGTGTATTCAGATAGCAAAAGACTTCAGGTAGAACACGATACCATTTTATAACTCTGATTGGACAGACCTAAATTAAAAGTGTGGGGAGAGGGATCCTTAAATACCTAGCCAATTTGTAAATGTTAAAACAGATGTCTAAATGTGTTTATGAATTCTGTAATAGCAGGGTCTAACTACTTTTTACAAGTTTGATACCACACATCATTGAGTTAGCCCAGAACTTGGCAGAGATCAGCACTCAAATGAAGAACAGCTAAATCCAGGTAAAGATAGCAGAAGAAACACTTCATAGAGTTACAATACAGACTCATGGTTGAAGATGCATATATAAAATTGGTCCTGTCAGTCCACAGTTGAGTTCTCACAGCTTCTTCATTTATACAGTCATGAGTTGACACATTCTGACATCAATGGCTAGATAGGAGATGGTATTCCAACATGGCTGCCGTAAAATAAGCCTCAACTCCCTTCTGACTGAATTCTAGCAATGCAATCTACCTAGGCATGAAACAGTTGGCCCTCAGGACTCTCCAAATAGTATGAAGTGCGGAAGTCCCTCCTCAGCAATACAGGTTACCAGAAGCACATTAAACCTGTCCTCCACTTTTTACACAGGCTCCCCTCGAATATTGTATCAAATTCAAAATATTAATCCTACTCTTAAAGGTGCTTAATGATACCTGTGATACCTATATCACCCAAAGCTCGGCAGTTGACAACTGATTACTGCACAAGATGTCTGTAGGAGCAGCTTTCTTGGTCCAGTCCAGGAGTGAGGAGCCAACTTCTGCAGAATCTAAGAACCATCACATCCCTCCCTTTCTAAGTGCAAATGCATTTCTTTCAACCTTGCCTTCACTGATAGAAACATAGTCCATGTACTTTCTTAAAATTAAAATAAAAACATAGAGCCTTCTCCCTGGAGAGAAAGAAAAAAGAAAAGAACCACACTTTTGGTGGCAGATAGACTACTGAAACCCGCTCAGATACCATGGTGATGGGCATGGCATAAGAACCTGTAGAGAGAATGAGAATACTATCTGGAATCTAAAATCCAATTTCAAACCACTGCTTTCCAAAGCACTTGCAGCTAAGCTTGTAGCCAAATTACTTTCTTCCCCACCTACCACATCTTCCACAGTCATCATTATCCCTCTACCTTTCAGTCTTCTTTTCAGACTCTGCAGCCTCCACCTCTCGTTCCCTTTCCTGCTGCCAACCCTGAAAGAGTAGGTGCTGTCTTCTGTTGGACCCTTTCCTTTGGCTCGGAATGGAAGTTTTCATGGGCTGATCTGCTGTGTTCAGCCAGGAAGCCGAGCCCAACATCAGATTCTCAGCACACAGGCTCCAGAGGAGAAGTCTAAGCTATGAAGACAAAAAGAAAAACATTTGAACTCAGGTAAGGGAAAAACAGGCGCTAGCCAAAAAACAATTTGGGATTGAAGGTAACTACCATTTGCAGCAATTTCTAAAAAAGGGAGGGGCTGGAAAGAATTCACACAAGGGACGAATACAAATAGTTTGTCCATCTTGGTTCTGAAAAACATGGGGATAATATTGATTTCACACAGATGTTTTCTGCAAGGCTGAATTATTTTATACTTTATTTGTATACTATCAAGAGCATACTAGCCATGTTACAGAGATAAAAATTTGCTACAATACTAAGCTCTTTTTTGCCTATAGCTTTATAAAGCATGAAAAGGCAAGCAGGACTTGGCTCGTTAAAGAGTCAAATATAATGGGAGGATAGTGATTTGGGACAGAGTACCAATGTGTTAACACCTCCCCGGGCACTCCCGTGTAAGTCAACAGAACTGCTCACAAAAGCAGGCAGGCACTAGGGTAGCACAGGAGAGTGTTTACAGATTCCAGCCTTAACTGCCGGAACACTTTCCATTTAAGACATTTACAGTTAAACCTTCAGACACTTCCCCTTTCGGTATAGCTCACACCGTCCGACTACTGAGCTCTCCAGCTGCTGCTTTCCATTTAGCAGTAACAGGATGCACATCCTCAGTTTCTAGTCAATGTACTGAGTGAACTCCTATGAACTCATTCTTCCCCACCACCATGGTACCAAATCAATAAGAGGATCGGGTCATTAGGTCACCAAATTACTTCTTTGCTAAACTTCCCCGCCCCGCCCCCACTATCCCACACCCTCCCCTGAAGCGCTACAATGAACCAACCACCCGCTCCACCGCCCTTCACTTTGTTGTGACCACAGAACGGCTCGTGGCTACTAAATAAAGGAGCTGTGGCTCGGAGGGTTACACACACGCGCGCCCCAGGGTCCTCTCCCCCACAAGGCACATAACAGGGGCTTGTTCCTTCCGGGTTACCTTTCCCCAGCCCCTTTGGGATCTTCCTGTCCTCGGCCACAAAGTTCCCCCAAACTCTTCGCCCCCGGCCTGATCCTCCCATCCGCCCGCCGCCTCAAACCGTCTCCCCAGCTCCCGCAAACAACCGGGCAGCTCAGTGACAACAACATGGCGGCCGCTGCGCTCGGCTCCTCCCGTATCCCCTCCCCCACTTACCGACTTCTGTCCCTCTCACTCGCTCACACACCCCAAGCCTCCGGGAATCGGATCCCACTGCCTCTCCGCCGGCAACGCCACACTCAGAGCCCCCCAAAGCGCAGCCCGGGCCGCGGCTCCGCTCCTGCTGCGCTCGCTGCCTTCGCCACCCACACAAAATGGCGGCCGCCTTCCTGCACTGGACGCCGCCAGCCACCACCCGCCCCTTCTCCAAGCATTGACCAATGGGAGCGCGATGTATCCTCGCCCCGGCCAATAGGAGCCAGACCAGCCTGTTGCTGGGGCGGAAAGGAGGCAGGGTGGGGAGGTTGGAGCTGCTGTTGTTGTAGGTTTGAATCGCCTCAGAGAGGAGCATGTCGGGAAGGGAAAGAGAGCGGGTTGAGGGGAGCTTCGGGGGGTTTCCACAGTGTCATGGAAAGGAAGTGGGGAGCTGGAAAAAATAACCCCAACTATACATACAACATGATGGGGGCTAATTTAGCTACAACGAGTCAGGAAAAAGATCTTGGAGTTATCGTGGATAGTTCTCTGAAGATGTCCACGCAGTGTGCAGAGGCGGTCAAAAAAGCAAACAGGATGTTAGGAATCATTAAAAAGGGGATAGAGAATAAGACTGAGAATATATTATTGCCCTTATATAAATCCATGGTACGCCCACATCTCGAATACTATGTACAGATGTGGTCTCCTCACCTCAAAAAAGATATTCTAGCACTAGAAAAGGTTCATAAAAGAGCAACTAAAATGATTAGGGGTTTAGAGAGGGTCCCATATGAGGATAGATTAAAGAGGCTAGGACTCTTCAGCTTGGAAAAGAGAAGACTAAGGGGGGACATGATAGAGGTATATAAAATCATGAGTGATGTTGAGAAAGTGGATAAGGAAAAGTTATTTACTTATTCCCATAATACAAGAACTAGGGGTCACCAAATGAAATTAATAGGCAGCTGGTTTAAAACAAATAAAAGGAAGTTCTTCTTCACGCAGCGCACAGTCAACTTGTGGAACTCCTTACCTGAGGAGGTTGTGAAGGCTAGGACTATAACAATGTTTAAAAGGGGACTGGATAAATTCATGGTGGCTAAGTCCATAAATGGCTATTAGCCAGGATGGGTAAGAATGGTGTCCCTAGCCTCTGTTCGTCAGAGGATGGAGATGGATGGCAGGAGAGAGATCACTTGATCATTGCCTGTTAGGTTCACTCCCTCAGGGGCACCTGGCATTGGCCACTGTCAGTAGACAGATACTGGGCTAGATGGACCTTTGGTCTGACCCGGTACGGCCTTTCTTATGTTCTTATGAGGGCGAGACTGAGAGGAAAAAAGGCGCTTAGAGGGGGAGCTGGGGGCCACGCTGAGGGGAAAAGGGGCCGCTCATGGAGGAGGAAGCGGGGGGGGCATACTGAGGAGGAAAAGGGGCCGCTCATGGAGGAGGGAGCTGGGGGGCTACTGAGGAGGAAAAGGGGCTGCTCATGGAGGAGGGAGCTGGGGGGCACACTGAACGGAAAGGAGGTGCTCAGAGGGAGGAAATGGGGGGCCACACAAAGAGGTTGCTCATGGAGCAGGATGTTGGGGGTAACGCTGAGAAGGGGCTGCTCAGTGAGGGAGTTGCACTGTAAGGGACAGGGCAGTCTCCCGCAATTTCACTGGCCCCTCATCCAATAATTCCTAAATTAGACACCGCCCATGAAATACCAGTGTCATTGCCCCTTTCTATCCAGCACCTTCCTGCTCTCTGACAGAGTCCACAACTGAAGTTGGTCTGAAGACAGGGCCGGCCAGAGGATTCCGGGGGCCCGGGGTCTTCGGCGGCAGGGGGCCCTTCCGTTCCGGGACCCGCCGCCGAAGTGCCCCGAAGACCCGCGGCGGGAACCCCCCGCCGCCGAATTACGGCCGAAGCGGGACCCGCCCCTGAAGTGCAGCCCGGTCTTCGGCGGTAATTCGGCGGCGGGGGGCCCCCACCGCGGGTCTTCGGGGCACTTCGGCGGCGGGTCCCGGAACGGAAGGGCCCCCCCTCCGCCGAATTACCGCCGAAGACCGGGCTGCACGTCGGCAGCGGGTCCCGCTTCCGCCCCCCCAACCTCTTACCCCCGGCTCCCTCCTCACGCGCAGTCTCAGCGCCTCGCCGGAACAGCCGCAGCGTGTGGCCGGCGGGGCCTGAGCTCCGTCCCGCTCAGAGCCGCGTGGGGAGGGGGCGGGGCTGGGAGCTCCACGCCGAGCGGAGGGAGCCGAGCTCAGCCCAGAGCTCCCAGCCCCGCCCCCTGACAACGCGGCTCGGAGCGGGGCGGGGCTCAGGGGCCCCGGCGGAGACTTGGCGTTTGATGCGCTGAGGCTCCAGGAGAGGGGCGGAGGCGGGAGCCCCCGCTGTTCTCTTGGGGGCCCCTGCGGGGCCCGGGGCAAATTGCCCCCTTTGCCCCCCCCTCTGGGCAGCCCTGTCTGAAGATATTACTTCACTCACCTTGTCTCTCTAATATCCTGGGACCAACCTGGTTACAATGGAAGATATTGAATGATCCCATTTGGAATGGAAATTCTGCAGCATAAAGAAAAAGGAACCTATTGCAATATCTGCTTCCTGAGCAAATGCAAGAAATGAAACATCATTCCCAGAGGACAGCACGTGTTACCTGCTGACCACTATAAACAACTCAATATGCTGAACAGCTCTGTAGAAGGACTTCAGAAAAACTAGGGCACCATCTCCTCCACCTCACATACTCCAAAACAGCCATCAAAAACATTTCAGAAGTTGGTCCCAATAAAAGATATTACCTCACCCCTCCTTTGTTGCTCTAGAGTCCACACCACAGATGCTGTGTCTTCCGACCCAGATAGAGTCCACATGCAGTACTGCCAACCCTTCAGATGAAAAAAATTGAGAGTCAGGCCACTAAAATTGTGAGGGTGTTTTTTTTAAATTTATTTTGGGTTTTGCCCTCTGGTTTCTGAGCCTTTAGGGTCCACTTGCTTCCTGTTTTTAGGTTTTTCTCCAAAATGAGGACTAGAAACTTTTGAAAATAAAAGATGAGATTTTCATGCAATTTCCTGATTTCAGCAGTTGGAACTTTAAAAAAAGATCTCAAATCACAAGACTCAATAAAAATCACAAAAGCTAGCAACAACATACGTGTGCAGATGCACATACATACACCCCCAACCATAAAATGCCACCCTGTAGTACATACAAATATCCCATTGTGCTTTCCCACCCTGATAGACTCCATATGTGCTTGCAGCACACGAGATGGTGCCTTCCCACACAATGGTTATTTTATAGAGAAATTCCACATTTTAGTAAGGAGTTTTAGAGCTGATGGCTTTGGAAAAATAAATAGCAGCTTGCTGGAGGTACTCAGATATGTGTAATGTTAGAAGTAGTCGCTGGGGAGATGGTTTAGTGCACAGAGGGCAGGTGCCACAGTCAAAGGTGCATGATTAATGCAATTTGTCACACAGAAATAACTAGATACATATGCGAGGTGAGTGGGTGGGTGTATATACATACAGCACCTTCCATCCCAGCAAAGCCTGTGTACTGGCATATACATATAGATTCTTCCAAGCACAAAGTGTGTCTGTAAGATTATGAAAAGCTTAGGGCACACCATTTAATATACCATTTTTAAACAAAGTTAAAATACAGCTTCCTATAAACAACATGAAATATCCCCCATATCCATCATCACCCAAGCGCAAGATGTATTCTGAGAAAATAAAATAGTTCTACACTATTTTCTAACAATAAACATACTGTCCCTATTTTGCCAACAAAGGAAACAAATTCAAGAGGCAAAGTCCCTGCATTGAAAATACCCTTGCCAACATCCCTGATGTTTATATTTGATAATTATCAGTTCAAGCAACCTACCTGATTTAAACTGCCTGCGTGGCACATGACACTTGGCCTCTCTGAGACGCAGAGCTTATATACTGTCTTCTACCTGTTTTGAATCTCATATATAGATTCTTGTTGAGATCTTGGCTTGCATCTGAAGTGTTAAGTGACCAAGTACCATCAAAGATGGACAGTTCTTCCTTAGACAAGAAAGGATCCTTTGTGTGATTTATACATAGATTTCAGGATATTTTATTAAACAAGCAGGCGTACTGATACTATATACAGCACACTAGTTTGAAATAATCAGTTATATCATGTGTAATGTTGTCCTCCCAGGAGAGGAAAGGGATTTCTGACTGCATCTTTTAGAAGTATGCTTTAGAGACTTGAATAAAATTTCCCCAAAGATGAGTTTAAATCTTTTTTTTTTAATTTCTTGTTTCTAAAGATGTAACCCAGCAGAGTTGTGTACTCAACTCTCTGTTAATCAAAGTTTTAACAGATATTTTAAATGTTTTTGTAAAAAGTGCTTATTATTGATAAAACAAAAAGTATATCAGCTGTATGAAATCAGATTTTCACATGACCAAGCCCATATATTACTACATACTAGCCAAAGAATTAACGTTTACTAGCTCACTCCCTTCTTAACATAGCTTCTGGTGCCTATTTCCAAGCATTAATACCAGTGCAATATATGTCTGTACTTGCCATTTACATTCCAGAACACTTAGGAATCTGTTTAGTGATTTCTATTGAGATTATTTTGTACTTGTCTTCACATAGCAATGTTGAACAAAAACAGAATAATTAATAAGCAATATATTTACGAGTTTTTCTTTTAATTTTTAGGGCCCTTGAAAGGTTCCAAATTTACTACACTGGATACTGACATCTTCCATTTATCAACAAACTAAGAACAGCACAAAGAGAGCAGGCAGAAATAGCCAAGCTCCAACATGCATAATCCCTAAATTAGAGGAACGACCAATGGTGCAAAAAAGTAGTTTAGGGATTGTCTATACTTAAAACACTGCAGAGGCAACTGCGCCATTGTAGCACTTCAGTGAAGACACCGACAGAAGGGCTTCTCTAGTCGGCATGGGTGCAAGTGGGTGCACTGCAAGCGCTCATGGTGAGGGGACACACCATCGACAGAAAGAGGGTAGTGTGAACATGAAAAATAGCAGTAATTACTGCAGTGGCTCTAAATCAACCTAACATAGGTCAACTTAATTTGTAGTGTAGACACATGGCCTTAGTACCTTTTCCAGACCTGAAGGAGAAGTCTGTATAGCTCAAAAGTTTCTCTCTCTCACCAACAGAAGTTGTTCTAATAAAAGGTATTACCTTACCCACCTTGTATCTCTAATATCCTGGAATCTACATGGCTACAACAACACTGCATACAGCTCTCATAAAGACAGCTGTGTCAACTGAGGTGGAAAGCACTGGATCTCAATTCCTGTCTTCAAATAAATGATCATAAGAAACATTTTCTGGAATCTTTGGATATTAAGACTACATATTGATCACAAATGATATCTGGTGTGTCATATTAGTAGTTGGTTAACTAGGGCCTTTAAAATTGTTCGATTAAATTCTCCCTGATTTTTTGTTAACTGTGAGATAAGAAAAGACTTCAGTACTTCATGACCCTTGTATGTTTAGTCTGCCTGAAATATGTACTCTTTTGGGCACTTGTTTATTGTGGCAACACTTGTATAGTTTATCATGCTAAAGTATTTTGAATTAAAACGAAACATTATCAGTAGTAATGTTATCAGTAAATCGCAAATAGTTTGCACCAAGGAGCCATTTATGGGATTAGAATAACATGAGATCTTGTCTTCTCATGGTATTTCAGTTTGCATGGGAAAAAGACAAAGCCTGATTGCACATTATTGCAACTCATATATAAATCCCATAGGGATTAAACAAATCTATGAAAATCAAACAAATCATAGAAACTTTACACACATCCTGTCGCATGCATGCATATATATAACATAAGAGTTACTAACATAGTAATTGCCATATAGGATCGCACCTCAGTGATCATTCTAATTCAATATTCTGGTAGTGGTGAATACCAGCTGCTTCAGAGAAAGGTGTAAATTCCCAATAATGGCTAATTATGGCATAACCTAATCAGAGAGTTTATTTCTAATCCTAGGTGATGTACTAAAGCATGGGCGTTCATATACCTTGTAATATTTTTAATCCTATCTAATGTAACTGTGGCTGTAAAAACAATGGTTTTTTAATAGTTTGTGAAGGACAAAGCAAAACATTTTCATGAAACTATTGGATCATCCTTTTTTAAAAAACGTTATTTAAAAATAAAATTATAAATCTTGACCTATCACAGGAACTTTTGTGTGATTAATATTTGTACTTATATTTTTTCTACTAAATACAAACACTTATTTAACAAGAACTGAGTCCCATGATCAATTCAAACCGTATAAATCATTGCCTTTGCTGCTAGCCAAACCACTGCTTTCTAACCATTTCCAGGCCAACATGCATCAGGTCATGTGGGTCAAATCACCAAATGACTCCTTAACATGTAACCATCTTTAAAAATCCACTTTCTCTGAATCCCTTTTGAATGTGTTGTTTTTTCTGCAGTCATTTCCAAGCTCCCTCTTTAAATATGCTCTTTAAATTGCTAATCATGAAGCTGAGTTCAAAGTGATAACTGTACATCCACATGTCTCCAATGAATTGGACCCTTTTCAAATTCATGCTATTCATTATTAAGCACAGGAATTAATCCCATAGCTCTTTCAATTTCCAACTGTACATTTTTGTAGTAGTTAAAACTGCATATGGAAGGACAAAAACAGCGTCAACAGCTAAAAAAATTTACTTGTTCAGCGTATTTGAAACAATTTCTATTTCCAAAGTTTCCCCAGCTGGATCTGAACTAAGTGAGTTGTTCAACCACGCTGCATATTTTATTATCTAGATGAATCAGAATTCGTAAAGCTTTAGTCTAATGGAAAAATATGCATTACATATTAAACCTGTTCTTCACACACACACGCACCCTCACATTGTTTACAGAGGAAGGACCTCAAAATGAATGATAGCCCAAAAGTTAAAATAAGAAACTCTAAATGGTTGTGTAGTTCAGTTGATTTCAGTTCCGGTGATAAGGAATGTCTCCATTTAAGATATTTGGCAACTTAATAAAATTGTTTTACTTCCTTTATCTATTTCCTCATGCAGCTATGCCATATAGTTCCAAATGTTATTTGAAAAGAAATATATCAACTAGTTTTGACGTCTCAAATTTTGATTTATTTTTAAATGTCAATATCTAATACAGCATGAATGTAAAGGTTTTCATGATTTACTTTATGAACAAATACTAGGACTGTGCTGTGGGACTGGATTCTAAGTAATCTGAATAAATCAGAATGTCTTGGTATTTATATATATGTTTTCATGTTTTTTTCCCTTTGATTCAAAGGACCATTTATAGTGCTGAAATAAAACAAGATTTGGTGTTCACTGTATTTTCAGCACCCAGGAACTAAAATGCTGCAAGAAAGAATCAATGAGGAGCCTTTTAAAATCATAAAATCCTAAATAAAAGGAACCTATGCACTCCCCTAAAAAGAACTAGAAAATGAAACTGACTAGAAACAAAAAGGAAAGTGACCAGTCCAGTTTCATTTAACAAAAAGAATAAATGTGAAAAGTAGAAATCAAGGCTGGTCTTGTGATTAAGTCACTGCTCTGGAATTCAGTATTATGTTTCACTGTGTACAAACAGAGAAATTGAATACAAAACATAAAGTACTCTGGATGGAATGTTGAAACATAATGCTACTTTTTCCTTAGAATTCAGAACGATAACTCACAAGAACACAAAACAGAGAGAGGCAAAACAGGCTGCTCCCTAAAACAGAAAGGCTCCGCTCACCCCACTTTCTTCTACAGAGGCTAGCTAAAAACAGACTCTGCTAGGCCCAGATCGAAAGCTTCCCTACAGAGCCCCCTAGACTACAGGCAGGACAAGGAAAAAAACATGAGGATTTAAAGCAATAGCTTACAATTTTATTACAGTTTTTAGGAGTTTGGGGTTCAGTTCCTAGTTCTGCCACAGATTCCCTGTGTGATCTTGGACAAATCACCTAATCTATCTGTGCCTGAGTTCCCCATCTGTAAAATGAGGATAGTAATACTTCCCTTCTCCCAGCCTTTGTCTGTTTAGCCTGGAAGCTCTTTGGGATAGAGACTGTGTCTTAGGCCTGGTCAACACCACAAAGTTTTACCAATAAACTAGCCTTATCTTGGCCCATGTTTGGGAACATCAACAACAGTAAAACTCTGAATTTCTGTCTATCAAGTTAAACCACCTTCCCGAATTACGTAAATCCTCTACTGGCATTCTTCCTCCACTACCATGTCTATATGGATGATGCATGTACCTGTATGTATATATACAGCACCTGGGGCTCTCAGGTCTCAGGTGGAGCCTTTAAGCACCGTTGGAATGGAGACAATAACAATCAGACAGTAGAGTAATTGGATCTTTAAAAATATTTTGTTTTAATAATCTAATGTGTTATGAGTAACAGAGATAAGGAATGATGTTTTAATACAGGGGTTCTCAAACTGGGGGTCGGGACCCCTCAGGGGGTCGCAAAGTTATTATATGGGGGGTCACGAGCTGTCAGCCTCCACCCCAAACCCCACTTTGCCTCCAGCATTTATAATGGTGTTAAATATATAAAAAAGTGTTTTTAATTTATAGGGTGGGGGTCGCACTCAGGCTTGCTGTGTGAAAGGGGTCACCAGTACAAAGGTTTGAGAATCACTGTTTTAATATGTAAATTTATAGTGACATAGTCTCTAAAACAGACTGGTTCAGGCTTTTTTCATGCTTCCATTTGCAAGACCACAGTTTTCTGTGAAGAATTACAATGTATGTGTGTGTTTTTTCTCCCATTTGCATTAGGACATCTTGCTTCCTTTCATGTCTGAGATTCTTCTAGTTTCTTACATTGAAACATCAGGCTGTAGAAACAGGACTCGCTGTATTGTATACAACTACTTGGGCCTTGAAACTGCCGTAGTTTTCTCAAATAAATAACTGTTCTCCCGTGCATATCAGCTCATTACTCAGTGTGTTAAAATCCTTATTTTGTTTGTACTGGCTGAAATGTCACTTCATCCTGTGATTTATAGATGTTTTTCAATCTGAATTGTGTTGAGAACAGGTTCCTGATAACATTTTGAGTTTAGAAATAACATGTTACATGCTACAAACGTGCCCTCTGAGCTATGGTAGAGAACTACAGTCTATTTTTAACTCAGACCAAGGATGACACAAGGACTGGTTGTTTTTTCCTTGCTATCTCTTTCTAGATATTTAAAAAGACATCTTGTCTCTTTCTGTATCAGTTTGGGGTCAGGCTGACATCCATTCAGCTGGACACACATGGGAATGGAAAAAGACAGTGGTAAACAAGCCACATATCTGCACAGAAACTCTTCAGCTACAACATTCCAGGAAAATGTGTGCACGCTCAGAAAAAGGTTGTGCCATTCATTGGGTTCAAAGAAGAGTTCAGTATTTATTTCAAAGTAGAAGACAGAGTTTATCCAGTCTAGAGCTTCCAAACAACACAGCGCTCAATATAAAACCAAAAAAAGCGCCAGCATTTCACACAGTATAGTAGTAGCTCCGAAACCATAGTCAGGATACCGCCTTCCAGTGGTACTCTGGGACCAGGAGAGAACTCTCACAGCATAGTCATTTGTTTTGGGCTGCTGTAGGCAGCCCTATTCAGGTTCTTCCTCATCCCCAGGTCTCAGTGCAGAGGATGTATTGGGGATGCGAGTGGACAGTACTGTGCCTCATGCCACTCTGGACATTCTGACTTGCACCACGTGCCACAGGGTGCCCTGGGGAGACTGCCTACGTTGTGCCATAAGCCAGAGCAACCAGTGCATATTAGGTGGCTTAAAACCCCAGTCACTTTCCAGACTGTACTTCCTGAAGGTACAGCACAGAATGTCTGACTCAGTCTTTATTCTGGGTCTACCCCGGAGATCTCCCCCATCACTAACATCTGGACTATTTGATCTTGGGGAAACACATCCTGGGGAGACATCTCAAACACAACTCTGATGCTACCGTGAGTCTTCTCTCTTCCTTTCCAATGGCTCTGCTGCTAAGGGATTCTATTGCAATGTGCATCCCACTGGTTCCTCTTTTATTGACTCACTGTGACTGCTACAGAAGGTCAAACTGAACATGGTTTTTTAGGCAGGGTCTGCCCTGGGGTTAATTATTTCCCTTCAATTATGTCCCACTTCAGTAGCTCCACTCCCAGGAACAACTAAGCAAGGCTTCTGTGGTCACTATAATTTTTCAGATTGTGTCATCTAATCCTCCTGAAAGCATGTTCAAATGACACAATATTAAGAACATCCAGGGCCAGCCCTAGAACAAATGGTGCTCCAGGCGAGGAGTGTCTTCAGCACCCCCCCATCCCATTTGTTAAACTTTTGAATACCTTATTTTTTATTGCATTTGTAGTCCATTTTATGACTTTAATCCACAATTTGGAAACATGATTTTTCCCTGTCATATAAGACAATAAATTTCCACACTAGGGTCTGTAAATCTGTATTTATTCATGCCATATATAAGCAAATGAATTGATTTCCTATAAGCTTATAGAAGCTTTTTAATTTTAAGAATAACTGAAATGTACTAACCTCAAGAAATTGAACTGGGCCCCAACATTGGGCAGACCAGTATTAAATAGTGTTACAGTAGGTGACAGCCTTAGAATGTAAACCCTAGTCCTTTCATTCAAAGGGTCGCTATTCTCGACTTTGCCCTCATGAACTGAAGCACAGCGTCTGAGAGATTCAAAGAATGGCCAACGGCATTTTCAAGCGATAAAATAACAAGCTATTCTAGGAGGTTAATGAAAAAAATAATCCATGTACAGGATACCTGAAACGTTTTACTTCAAACATTCTATTTTCCCTTTTGTCACTAACAACAGAAACAGCACCCCGAGCCTGGCACCCCCTCAACGCCAGCACCCCAGGTTGCCTGCCCCTAAATCGGGTCCTGAGAACATCAACAGCTATGAGAAGCTCATCTACATCAATGTTGCTAGCAAAAGTGGAGTTGCACCAGTGCTAGCCACTGTATGAAGCTTTTGCACAAAATTTCCAGTGTAGACAAAGCCTTGGAATCCAGGCCTCCATGATCCCAAATCCAAGTGTATCACCTCAAACTGAGATCTTGTCCAATCTTATAAACTAAGCATGTTTGTGCCAGGTCAGTGGCTGGGTGATAGACTTCATCCTCCTATCAGTGGTGCTGCAGGAACTGGTGTTGGTGATTCATTTGGTGAGTCAGTATTGAGCCAGTGCCTTGGTATTGTTTGATGGATGATTTGCTGCCAGAGGCACCCAGTTTTGTGTGAATCATACACTATAGGTACTTAATCACTCATGGTTTTTATGGGAGTCAGATGCTAGTGTTGGTTTCCCAGCCAAACATAAACTTAGATAAATATAATCAACCTACCTAAACTCTAATGTGTCAATTTCCGCTTACATTTAAAAATTTCTGCATGAAAGTAGGTTATTGAAATGGAGACCATCCTTTACTCAGAATTTTGCCAATAGCCAGATGGCAGCATTTCTTAAGGACCTCGGGTTTTCAACAGTCATCATAAAATACTCTTAAGTTCAGAAAATCCATAGAAAACGGTGATGCACGCTACCTACCTATTGTTCTGTCATGGGTCATTTATCCAGAATCCATGAAGCTTGACAAAGTCATTGTGGTTCATGTGTCCACAGGTCACTAAGTCTGCTAATATCTCAATGGCTTCAAACAAAGACAGAATGACGTCCCTCTTCCCACTTGATTCCTGTGTTCTCCCGTTAAAGCTGAAAGCTCATTCCCTTCTTTGAAATGTATCACTCTTGTATATAGAGCAATTAGCAAAGGGGCTCGATATGAATTTGCTATAATTAAATGCTTGACACTCTCCTCTCTGCAGCTCCTAGAAGACACGAAGTTTCCTGGGCATTATCTTGGTTGCCCACATCATTCGACCCATAAAAAAGTCAATTGAATGGCTACTGAAAGTGCAAGGAGAGAGGATACATTATTCTGCTTTATGTTTTAATTCTGAGTTATTCTGACTCTCCATTGGGAATTTGAAAAGTGCTGAAAGGGTCTCGCTTCTTTTGATTTGTCACAGCATTCGAGTTTTTCCTTTACTTTTTACTGAATAACCTTGAGAAATTTAGGTAACGTTATCGGTGTATTGGTTAAACAAATCCAAAACTAATTTGCCCTCTATAAACCAGTCCACATGAATGCTCATATTTCCCATGTTGCAGGCAGCCTGTATTCCCATGTTGCCTTTTTGTTGGTATCCTATCAAGTCTACTTTGTGCTTTCTACATGAGAGAAAGCAAAAATTATTATTGGCATTGGGCTGTATCAGGAAATCCCCAAACTCTTTAATATTCTTCTCATCAGGTTGTTGATTATAATCCAGTCGCTTTGGTCCTTCTAATGTTAATACATCCACACATCTGTTTCACAATGATGCCTCTGTAACTAATTTCTGGCACTGTGTTCCAAACATTACTTCTGATAGAGAATCATATGCATATGTTGTGCCTGATACAGCTGCTCTTGAATATTCTCAGTGTAAACATTCCAAAAAGATGAGACATAAACAGGTATGTTCCAAGAACTTGAAGCTGTTTATTGAAGCATTTTTTTTCCAAATAACTAATACGAGCCTGGCAGGGTTCCTATACTCCCTACATAAGTGATCTGAATTAGTTCAATAAGCACTGGTATTTGAGGAGCATTATCTGTACAGTTAGATTCCTCCCTGACACTACTCAAAGCATGGTTATATGCTCAGAAGTAACACTAAAAATGGCTTGCAGGTTCATTGTGTCTCAGCAGCATCCAAATAAAATGTGTTCACTGTACAAGAGACGATAAAGTTTTTTCTACATGCCCACTCTGTGAACTCAGTGGTTTGAGAATTGGCCTGTTAAACCCAGGGTTGTAAATTCAATCCTTGAGGGGGGCATTTAGGGGTCTGGAGCAAAAATCTGTGAATTTAGCCTAAAATTACACTGGCTTCTTCCTGGGTCTTGTAATATTGCCAGTAACAACCTTTCTGCCCTCAGCTATACCTGTGCAGCTCCTAAATCTTCACATTCAGTCCTCAGTCACATCTGTGCAACCTTATTGTCTGTCTAGTAATAATACAAATCAAAGGAAGAGAAATATTATATTTAATGTACATGCAGAATTATTTCTGTTTTTTCCCAAAGTTTTCCAAGAGGCACTAGTCGCTCTTTAGTTCACCATATACAGAATATGCATTTATGGAGGTTATATTTCTGGCTCAGGCCCTCTGTATTGATAGAGAAGGAATTCGTATCCTTTTGTTCTATTAATTTATGACTCAAAGGGAAGGTAGAAATCCATCAGTTTAAAGGGACAGAGTCAGCTTCAAATTTGTAGTTAAAAATAACTTAACAAGACCTAATATTTATAAAATACTCTTATTTCTGCTGAAATATATTTTTGTTTGGTAGGATATAACCCAAACATTAAAACTAGAAACCTTTTGCTAGAAAGAGGAACAGAGCAAAAACAAAAATGAAACTGACTTATCTATTTCCATTTGATATGTAAAAAAGGAAACCCAAGAGCATAAATGGTGAAAAGTGCACTGTTTTGCAATGTATTTAACTTTTAATGACCTACAGTGTTATTAGTAACAAATCATATGTAATAACTAAAAAGATGACTAACTTGACAGTGACCCTTTAAGATGTTTTTTGCTTAAACCCAGTAATACCTTTGATGTGAAAAGGAAATTTGGTGTACAGCCAGGACAAAATTTAGGGAAAGAGCTAGGGATTTGTTGCTGAAAACTTTTGACAACAGCCAGGATAAGATATTTAACTCTGAACAGGGATTGTTGTACATGCTGAGCATATTTATTTTCTATATAACCTGGCACAAGGTGCCATTGTTGTGAGTTTCAGGGTAAAGAATGGATTTTCAAAAGGAGTTTCGTACAGAAGATGCACACTACAGTAAGCAGGCTGTGTGGTTTGTGAAAGGGAACTGGCCCTGAGTGCTATTCCTGGCTTTCCTGCAGTGTGGCCTTGGGTGAGTCACTTCATCTCTCTGTCCCTGTTTCTGGTCCCACCCTTTGCTTGGCTTGTCTATTTCAATTTTAAGCTCTTTGCTTCTTAATATGTGTTTGTACCTGGCCTAGCACAATGCGGCCCTGCTCTGGACTGGGGCCGCCAGGTTCTACTATAATACAAACAAATAATAATAGACTATCATTGGCCATTGAAAGCTTTTCATATCCATCATGTTAATTCCTCATATACTTCCCGTGAAAACAAATATAGTTTGAAAAAAACCTTGTCCCAGCAGGGTCTAAGGATTAAAGGGTTTTATTTCATATCCTTTTCTGACATGAGAAAGAAAGAGGAAACAGATCAAAGAGGAGACACTATATTCCCACATTTGCTATCTTCTCCTCAATCTCTGTTTTTTCTTACCCTGGTTTCAAGCTTGCCTGTTTTGTGCTCCTTCTTTTACAGTATTGCTGAACGGAATCCAAAATAGAGGCTGAAGTATTTATAGAATAAGCAGCTTCACATGGAGGCAGAGCAGAGCTAGAGGTCCTATATACACAGCTCTGGCATATCTACTTTACATCAGCATCTGCTTCAGGAGGAGAGATAGCAATTGGGGGGGAAAGGTCCAGGGTGTTTGTACAGAGCTGGTTCACTTTATATACACCCTTTGTTTTGTTTTAATTCTTCACTTGGCTGCTGATGCCAAGGAGAAGTTCATACAGCCTCAGGTTTTAAATCCAGAACAGAAGGGACTAAAAAGAATAAGATGATACAATCAATTTATAAGCACTCGCTTCCACTCTGGCAAGACAATTTTACTTTATACCAGATGCCAGAAAGTCTTATTAAAAGGCATAGTGTTCTCTCAGTTATATTCCTGATATAACAGTAGTTTTCTCTAATAACATTCATTCTTTTGTCAGAAACTATGATTCTTTTTGCAAATACAGGAAACTTTGTTTTATGGTTCAAAGAATCATGCTGGAAATAAAGACGCAATCTAGCAGGGATTGATTTGGGTTCAGATGCTGGCTTTCAAACTGAGGACCAGCTGCATTATTCTGGGGTCAGTCTATTCTCTCCTTGCTGTGTGTAGCTCCCATTAATAATTATTGTTTATGTTGCAGTAGATGTGCTAAGTGACTTCCAAACAGATAGGAAGAGACAGCTAAGGTTGTTACCAGCTCACATTGCCAGCGGATAATTTGTAGCTCTTACAGCCATGTTTCCTAGTGATTACAGTTCTGAAGCAGAGGTTTAGAGTAGTTCTAGCAGATGTAGGAAATATAAGAATATACAAGGAAATACTTTACATCAGTAGGTGGCAGTAGAGTACAGGATCAGGTTAATGTTTTTACCTGAATACAAGCAAAAGTTTGCCAAAAAAATTATTTAAAATGAGACAATCAAACCATGTTTCTTCCACAGGAGGGCAGGGGGATTACATATTTGGATTTTGGGAAAGGGCTTAGTTTGAAACCACACGTATGGTTTTAGAAATTCATGTCATTGTGTGTGTGTGTGTGTGCGCGCGCGCACACGCATGCGTAAAAGCTGAGTCCATCTAAAATCGGAAATCTTGAATTCCACCTTCATCTGTTTCATGATGTAGTTTAATCTCTCTGCACAGATTACAGATGAATTGTTTCACAAAACCAGATCACAGGAACTTTCATTTGGGGAGAGGGCTGGTTATATTTTTACTGCAGTTTTAAAAAATAATTTCCTGGCATTTTTATAATAAGCAAAACCCAGAAATGTTTGCCTCAGCTACACTGACACATCAAATAAAATCCTTACTCAGGATAAACACAGACAAGAGGTTCAGGATTTGGCCATGTAATATATGAGTAAGAGCCCAGTGTTTCTTGATAATGTGTTGAGGAGAAGCTGACTATTCCGAATGCTCAGAAATATCAGGCCCAGAGCCACAAAAGTATTTAGATGCCTAACTCTCCCTCAAATCAAGGCAGGCCTAAGTGCCTGATCCCAACCTGCTGAAGTCTTTGGGAATCTTTCCTCTGACTTCAACAGGCTTGGATTCAGGTCCTAAATCTTGTTCTCTTTGGCCATTCACATAATTTTCCTTTTTAATGGCTATCTCTTAATTGAGCCTCTTAAGTTTGCTACATCCCTGGGGACTTTGTCTGCATAGCCCACTTGTCATTGTTGATTCAAGAGAGGCCATGTATCTCTCTGCTTCATTAGCCTGGCACAGGGCCGGCTCCAGACCCCAGCGCGCCAAGCAGGCGCGTGGGGCGGCATTGTCCCAGCATGACTGCGGAGGGTCCCCTCTTCCTGCGGCTCCGCTTGAGCTCCCGCAGGCATGACTGCGGCGGGTGCGCTGGTCCCACGGCTCGGACGGAGCTCCCGCAGGCATGCCTGCGGATGCTCCACCGGAGCCGCGGAACCAGCACACCCGCCGCAGACACTTCTGCCCCGGCCACGGGACCGGGGAAGGGCCGCGAGCGCGCCGCCCTACTTGGGGCGGCATAATTTCTAGAGCCGCGCCTGGCCTGGCAGGAGCTCAGTCCTGCTCTTATGGAGGTCAAAGGATTTATTTTTTGCCTGTCTTGGAAGCTGAATTTAAGATGAAAACCTTTGCTCATCGGTTGCTTCTTGCTTAACAGTAGGTTTCATTCCAGAGAGTCACTAAAGAGCATCCGATTGTGTGCCAGATTTTAAAAAATGTTCAGCACCCAGCAGCTACCACTGAGAATGGGGGAGAATCAGCTCCACATGCTCCACAGCTGAGAACAATGGGAGGTGTTCCTGTATTTGTTATTGCTTCTCAGGCTGCTCTCTTTCAGTATCCATACACGGTCACTCAAATAAATGTGTTAGTCTCTAAAGTGCCACAAGTACTCCTGTTCTTTTTGGGGATAGATTAACACGGCTGCTACTCTGAAACTCCCCAGTAGGTGGCAGCAGAGATGCACAGATAGATCTGTGGCCTTGATATTTTTGATAGAGGAAGATGAACTTGATAGTAAAGGATCTCAGACAATCAATAGGAAAAGGGGGAACAAGCCTTATGACAGAGAAGGAAGGATGCAAAGGAAAGTGAATAGTGATGATTAGGATCCAAAAGCTGCTGAATCAAGATGCTGGTAGTCATTGTGGGGAGCAGAAGTTGGAAGGGAATGGAATCTCTGGCAGCAGAGAACAAGGCAGTAACAGGGAAGTCAGGAGGGCATGTCTGACTTGGCATGGCAGCGAGGAGTTATGTCAGTGGATGGGAGCTGCAGAAAGGGCCATAGTGCATCCAAAGTGGTTTCTGTCCCATGGCAGAGGCCATTTTAGGGACTTGGCGGAGAGGGTTAGAATCCATCTACAGTAGAACCCTAGAGTAACGAACACCTTGGGAATGGAGGTTCTTCGTAACTCTGAACAAAACATTATGGTTGTTCTTGCAAAAGTTTACAAGTGAACATTGGCCTAATACAGCTTTGAAACTTTACTATGCAGAAGAAAAATGCTGCTTTTAACCATCTTAATTTAAATGAAACAAGCACAAAACCAGTTTCTTTACCTTGTCAAATCTTTTTTTAAACTTTCTGTTAATTTTTTTTAGTACTTTACATTTAACAGAGTACTGTACTGGTTTTTTTGTTGTCGTTGTGTGGGTTGGTATCAGAGGGGTAGCCGTGTTAGTCTGGATCTGTAAAAGCAGCAAAGAATCCTGTGGCACCTTATAGACTAACAGACATATTGCAGCATGAGCTTTCGTGGGTGTGGGTTGGGTTTTTTTATTTTATTTTTTTGGTTTCTGCTGCTGCCTGATCGTGTGTGTCTGGTTCCAAATGAGGTATGTGGTTGACCGGTCAATTTGTAATTCTGGTGTTCATAACTCTGAGGTTCTACTCTATATACAAAATATTGGTAACAGTAACAAGTAACAGATCAACGTCTTCCCAAGCGTTACATGTAGCACTTACGAGATCCCAGCTTCAGAGCTGCACGTGAATTGCCCACAAGAAGAGGGTCATACATAACCTCCAGGACTAGACAGTGTCTGGAGGAGAGCCTAGTTGTGAAACTGGATGCTCTAGCAGACAAAGCACAGGATTAGTAATCAGGAAATGTAGGTCTGATTCCCCTTGCAGCATGACCTTTGATAAGTCACTTTCCCTCTCTTTGCTTCAGTTTTGCCATCTGTAAAATGAGGCTCACATATAGTGTTTGTTCAGAGACTAGCTGTTTGCACAATTTGTAGGTATAGAAGGATATATGTTGTTATTGGGACAAATAAACAGATCAGCAGCAGTTGTCTGAGCTTGCCATCTGCCTACACATAAATATATATACAGATGCATCAATATTTTACATGCTGGTCATGTCCTCCCCTGACCCTAAAAATCAGGCAAATGAAGCCTGAATGTTTCTTTCCTACAAGACTCTTTACGCTTGGAGAAGACTGAGAAGAAAACCCTCGCCAAGCAAATTGACTCCCTGCATCTGAGACAGGTTTTAAACATCTGTCACTACAGTTCTTCTAATGACCAGAAAGGCAGAGCACAAAACCCAGAGAGGAAGTGGGGAGGGAAGGAAAAACTCATTACATATTTTCCACCAAGAGAATATGAAGAAGAGTGAGAGACTGGGGAAAGGACTAACACAGACTTCTACCCAGGGGAATAATAAGCAGAGCCAGTGCAGGAGTCAGAATAGGGGAGAACGCAGCAGTCACCAGTGCACAGCTGTACAAGAAACACTGACAGTTGGAAGGCTGCGAAGTCCCTAAGGCATCTCCCGCCTTGACACCCAAGCAAAAACAGGTGAGTAGATTTCATTCACTAACCCAAAGGTATATCTTTCATGCAAGGTTCTTTTTTTTCCCCTCCTTCCCACAATAAAGTATGCCACGCCTTAAAGCAGTGGTTCTCAAACTTTTGTCCTGGTGATCCCTTTCACACAGCAAGCCCCTGAGTGCAACCCCCTTAATAAATTAAAAACACTTTAAAATATACTTAACACCATTATAAATGCTGGAGGCAAAGCAGGGTTTGGGGGTGGAGGCTGGCAGCTCGCGACTCCCCATGTAATAACCTCGTGACCCCCTGAGGGGTCCCAACCTCCAGTTTGAGAACCCCTGTCTTAAAGTTCAGTGGTGTAGATACACACACAAGCTCTGGCACAATTTTGCTGAGGGTTCAAAGAGGTGCATTATCATTTGGGGAGAGGGCAGAATTCACCTTAGATTGTTTGATGGGCTCCTTTTCCTGTGTTATTTCAGACACACTGCAATGGAAAGTAACACTTGGGGTGGGAGAACTGATGTTTATGTGGAATGCTTTCTTAATGAGAGCATTAAAGGTAGCTCTTCAAACTGCAGAGTTTACACTGGCTTGTTTTCCTCTTGTCTTATGAAGAATTACTTTAGAAACCTCAGAGTTGTTGCCAGATGTCACCTATCCAGTTAGAAGCACCGAGTATGGTGTATGTTTGAATAGCTCTCGGAAGTGAAAAAGTACTCCACAAAGGCTAAGGTTTATTATACTTCAGTATGTGTAGATTGTTGTGTAATAACAGAAGCGTTACTTTGCAACGCTTTATTGCTGTATTTCCATTTGCAATGCTGTTCTTATACCTAAATGGGACCTGAGCTTTTCTGTAAATCCGGCACTCCAGGGTCTGAAGTCAATGGGGAAACTCCAAATGACTTCAGCAGAGAAGGGTGGCTTAAGGCAGCTTGTCCCACAAGCTTCAAGGAGGTAGCCAACTAGGTAATTCAACACCCTGCTGTACGCTGCCTCCATCAGTTCCTCTTCTGTATATCAACTACCTCCTTCCCAGCACCCATAGCACAGAGATCATATCTCAGCAATACTGATGGGAAGATCAGTGTGTGCTGGACGACATTAGACAGATTTCCCCCCCACACACACACATACTAAAAACATGCTACAGTTTGGCACTTTACCAAATGAAACATTTTATAATAGCACTTTGCCCTTCTAGTGCCGTAACACTGAATATTTCATGTTAGACTCACTGCCTCTCTGTGATTTCGGTGGTGATATCTCCTTTCTACCAAAAAGGTAAATGAATCACAGGCAAGAGTACAGCAAATGACTTGCCCAAACTCATACGGCGAGTAATATAACCCATTCCTTTTGACTCATCACACCGTTTCGTCAACTGCAAGACCATCTTTCGGCTTGTTAATACAAATCTGATTGCAAGTTCTTTTCCTGGAAGCTCCCATTGTTCTGTAGGCTCCTCACAAAATAAGTAGTGAAACTGTCGTCCTAGTAGAAGTCATTTTTCAGTTGATTTAGAAACATTTGGAGACTGGTGCCTGTATTGTGAGTCCATCACAAAGGTCCTGCGGCCTTAATTTTGCTTTTCTGATACGCAATACGACTTCCATTCTCTGGATCAGGGGTCCCCAACGCAATACAATACTGGGCTCTGGGATCCAACCATACTTTAGCTTGTGTGGATTCGAGGTTCCAGAGGAATCAGTGTTGCCAAACAATATTAAGGCATTGATAGTTATAGCTGCATTGGAGGCTGAGAGGGTCTCCCTAAGGGGATGTGAGTTGAGTGAGACTCCTCCTACACAGATGATTAAGCGATTGCTTAAGGGAGCCAGCCACAGAGATATTAATGGGGAAAAAATTATTTCTCAAACAGAAACTTCTAGGGGGGAAAAATCACCCACATTCGCTGACTGGCTCCTTCCTTGCATATGGATTGCCTTTTCCTTTTATCATAGGCCTCTGACTGCTTTCCATATGAGATTGAAATTTCTCACCCTTACCTGTAACACCCAGCACAGCTTTTCCTACCTAGGTTCTAGTCCCAGCTCTGCCATTCCCTTGCCTCAGTTTCCCCATCTAACGTCTGAATTTTTCCACCTGTGTAAAGTGCTTCGAGATCCACCAGTGAAAACTCTATATCGGTAATAATAATAATTAATGTAATTACATCTCCTCTGTAATTGACCCCTTCCTCTAGGATCCGCCAAGTCATTTCCCTTTGCCTATTCCAGGGGTGGCCAAACTTACCAACCCTGCAAGCCATATACAACAATCTTCAGAAGTTCGAGAGCCAGGGAACACCTGCTGGAGCTTCAGCTGCGTGGGAGGCATCTGCTGGGGCTCGGGACTTTCGCCCTGCTCCAGCTGATGTTCTCAGACCTGGCAGGCACACCCCCTGGGGCTGAAGCCCCAAGAATCCCTCCCTGCTGGGGAGAAGCCAGAGGGGATGTGTGGCGCCATCTGTCCCCCCAATTTTTGGCAGGGTTTGAAGGCCCCGCTTGGTCACATGGTGCCACCGGGCCCCCTCTCTGCATGGCAGCTGCTGGAGCCGGCCAGCTGGGAGCTGCGGCCCTGGGGAGGGGCAGCAGCAAACAGCTGGGAGCTGCAGGGAGAGCTGCTGCTTTTGCTGCTGCCTCTCTTTGCGGAGCCCCCCTTCCCTGCAGCTCCCAGCTGCTTGCCGCTGCGTCTCCAGGTGGCGCTAATGCCGGGGAGCTGCAGGGAGGGGCCGCTGAGGGTAAGAGGGGGTGTGTGACTCAAGCAGTTGGGGGGATCAAACCCTTAAATTGTGCCCCCCAACTCTCAGCAGGCACCAGTCGTCTCTGGCAGATGCCCCTTGCCCCATCACCCCGCCGCAGGGTGGAAGCCTTGAGCTCCCCCTGCTCCCAGTCCAGTAAGCAGAGAATGGAGGGGAAGTGGTGGTCTCTGTGAGCTGCACTTTAACTGTAAAATAGCTGCGTGATGTGGCTCATGAGCCGCAGTTTGGCCACCCCTGGCCTATTCCCTATTCTCCTTCTTCCCATAGTGTCCCTGTGCCTTTGCATGCACCGTTGAACACTTGCTGTGTCTGTGCACCTTCCACGAGACCTACCCATGGCCTGTGGCACTGTTTCAGCAGTGACTGTGCTCACAGAAACCTGGGATGCAACGAAGAACGCTGAGCGATTATCTTGTTTGTGAAAGGGCCTCAGTCCAGCTTTTTCAACTGGCAAAGTCTGATTTCCTGTCTCTGAAGATGCCTTTTGCAGCCAATAAGAGGGGACACATTCGTCTTGTGGAATGAACGATATGTACCCCATTCTGGTGATTGTGCAAAATGTCCTGCACGGGCTGATTTGTGATAAGGGTTGACTTCTGTATTCAGAACGTTTGAAGATAATGCTCCGGCCCCTGTTCCTTCAGAGACTTACCCACTTATTTAACTTGATGCATGGGAACATTCCTGTTGACGTGCTTAAACCTGAACACGTGCATAGTGCATAAGACTTTGCGGGGTCAGGCCCTTCCCTTTCACCTGCATCGGTCTGTCTCTCGGCACAGTGCTCAGCGGCACTGATGCTTTCCCCAGAATTTTACTGGGCCCATGTGATATAGCTATTTCCTTTACCCGTTTTTCAGGAACAGGTTCCTTTCTAGTTCTGCGTGGGGGCTGTTGAGGAAATCTAATGCAGCTCAGAGCTCCAAGGGTGATAGGTTAAGGCTAACTTGGCACCCAAGCCTGCCACTTTGGACCTCATTGGGAGTTTTGCCATTGATCTCAATGAGGGATCAAGAATCAAGCCCCAGTGTTTGTAGGGTGAATATTTCTGGACATGTGCTGAGGCAGGGAAGTAATGGCCCTCAGCTGTAGGAACCTCTGCTAGGGAGGATCAGCACTTATCTGTTTTACATCAGGCCTTTATTAAAGCTACTGTTCTCCTGTAGCTCCAGCTCACCGCCTCAATTTGTTACTAGCTTCTTGGGGTTATTTTATAGCCAGGATAGTCCTGAAACACGGAGTTCAGATCTGGGCCCAACTTCCCCAGACTATGGAGGGTGTTCAGATCTGGGGGCTTCGTTCTGGGTCCATCTCTGCGTTGTAACTTTAGCTAATCCCAAAACGTCACAGGCTTTATTCTTCCTGTTCTGCTTCTGTGAACATTTGGAGCCAAATCCTGAGTCCCCGACTCACGTTCCATGCAGGATGAAATCCACCTCCCTGTAGAGATGTCCCATATAAGCCCTCCTGGACTGTGTATAGGCCTTGTGCTGGGTCTCTGCTCAGAGTGAATTTCACCCTTAGTCCTTTCTCAGGCAAAACTCCCTTTGTTCTCATGGAGAGCCCAGAATGGCAAGGAACTTCCAACCATGCCTGGACCCCACATGGCCTGACCATCCCTTCACCATGCAGAGATGTGCAAGGAGGTCCCACAAAGCTGGGCTCCGTCCAGGGTAGCATACGCTCTCCACAGCCTGCTGCCCTCCCAGGCAGCAGGAACATGCTGGTTCTGCTGTGTCAGGAACCCTCTGTTGGCCCTACGGTATTTATGGGCTTCAGTTACTCACTGAACAAATCTCTGTCTACTGTATTATCTTCTTGTGCGTCTGACCATCCAGTTGTCCCTCCTTCCACACTCTTCGTTTAGCCAACATATTCTTATTTGGCTGTTTTACTCTTTCTTTATACTTTGGTCTATCTGGCCCCCTAATCACCTGGGTTACTCTCCTCAGCCACATCCCTTCTGCACCTCTGCACTTGACAGCTATATGCTGTGGGCCTTATTCAATATCCCTTGAAATCAACAGATTGTTCTTTTAATAGACATTGGATCAGGCCCAATATAAGACTGAGTTGGATGGACGACACCTAATAGCACGGTGTGTCCTGCAATCAAAGCAATTGCAGCGTTTAGTGTGACAGGGGAGGCAGGGGTGAAAGAAACAAGGGTAATTCATCTGGGGATGGAAACTGCAAATCACCCATCAGTGCTGAAGTCTTTGTGCGGAAAGGTCTTCGAGACCTTTTCCATTGTTTTCCATCCTCCCCCTGTTTGCTACCTACGGGTGCTGTAGTCATCTAACCGAAAAGGTCATTGAGGGAGATTGCATGGTCGTCAGGCACAAATACCTGAGACCTCCAGCAAAATACCACAGATACAAACACTGCTGAGGTCCTCTCACTCTGTGCAGCATTCCCCCACCCCCCTCACTTTCAACCACCATCAGCCCTGTTTGTATCTGTGGTATTTTGCTAGGTGTTGCAATGGTTCTTGTCTCTCCTGTGGCTTAAACTCTTTGGACATTTCCTCTTTTCAAATAATATTTTGGGTGGGTAGGGCCTGGGGATTTTTAACCACGCGTGAGAAAGATGCAGCCAGTGCTTTCAACTTGAAAACATTTTCCGCTAACAGCTGAAACTCCAGTGTTCAGGGCTGGGATTCAGGATGGCCGATGCACTGGGGTTCAGGGATGCAACCATCGATGGGGTGCTATAGTGATGGTGATTATTGCCTTCTGAAGGCCTGTCCACAAGGATCTGGAGTGAAGCCCACCAACTCACTGTACTTAGACTGACAGACACACGCATCTGATGGTCTATGCCTATGCACAATAGATAACAGCTTTTGGTCACTACCAACATGTATTGGATGTGGTGACCTTGAGGCGAAAGGCTCCATCTCTCTCCCTCCCTCCCTCGGAACCACCCATCTCCTAAACCCCTTTCAGCTACTGTTGGATAATCCCTCAAGCAAGCTGGAGAATGCTCTTTCCATGGGCAGTTAACAGTTTTTCTTCCTCTCAGAGGATTTGGTCACAGCCAGCCAGGACAGTGGCTTTGTAGACTAGATGATCACAATGGTCCATGCTGACTTTAAAGTCTATGAGTATTTCTCTTGATTGTCTTCCTGGAGATGTGATCACTGAGCGAGATGGAGATAACAGATCACTTAGTGATAGAAGTGGCTGTTTGAAAGTGTGAAGACATTTTACTCTCTCTCTTCCTCTCGCTCAGAAACAAGCCACCAGAGAGAAGAAAGGGAAGTCCCTAAGGCCCAGAGTCTCAAAAGAAGAAGTGGATTTGCTCACGTTTCCTGTTTTTGAGAGCATGCATCTTGTGCTAGAAACATTAGCCACCTTTTGGGCTGGTTAATAAAGTCCAGCCATGGTCCAGCATTTTGGTGTGGCCCATTATGAAGAATCATAGAAGTGCAGCACTGGAAAACATCTGATTTCAATCTCGCCCAAAGTTCAAGGCTGCCCAGATTTAGGTTTGGGGGGCCAGATCCTGTAAGTGGGCATCATCTCATTAATCTCAATGGAGCTACCCTGATTAACTACAGCTAGGGATCGGGCCCATAGTTCCCGTGTCCCTTTTCCAACCGGAGATATGAGAGGCCTCCTGTGGGTTTGGTGCTTCGCTCCTCTCCTGCATTGTAGCCTCTTTGTCCCTAGAAGAGGCATGCACAGCAGATTTACCTGTCTACAACATTCATCCAGAGACATTTTCAAATGGTCCTGTCTCTAGCACGGCCCTTTAAAATGCCCCCTGCAGCTCCAGGCAGAAATTTAAAATTCTCTCTCAGCTGCTCACAGCCAGCTCCAGGGGTTCTGAGGTCTCCCCAGGAAATAGATTTTACAGCCCGTTTGATATTAACATCAGACTGCTTTCTGCCCACAAGTTCCTAATGTGTCAGCTACATCGTGAATAAGCGGCTCTCTGCGAGCGTGGTGCCAGCTGAACTGGCTTCCTGTCTCTTACCACATTAAAACCATGCAGTACCATTGACCTATATTGCCGTTGTCCCCATTGCATCTCAGCTCTCCTTTCCCCCTTGTCCCCCTGTAATCGTTTGATCCCATATGTTGGCCTGGTTATTGGGATGTTTTCTGTAGGACTGTTGTGGTCTAACTGGCTAGATATATGTCTGTAAAGACAGGTGGGAGGACAGCCACCTCGCAGCAAACACGTAGCAGCTGTTAAGGGGCAATGCCTGAACGATTCGCTTTGATTCTGCCTTTGTCTCCAGTCAACCTCCTGGAAAAGGCCCAGGAATGCAGGAGAACAAAGAACCATAGAGAGGGTTGTAGCGGGGTGAACAGAGGGCTGGGGCTGGGCACGGGAGTAAAACCCCGGCTGATTGGGGGAAGCGGCTGCAGCTGACGCCACACCCCAAACTAAGCAACTGGGCCTTATAAGAAGGCCAGGGAAGCCAGAGGGAAGGAGTCTCTCTCTGACTTGAGAGGCAGACAGGCCTGGCTGCTGGGGAACTCACCCAGGGGACCTACAGGGAGGCAGGGCTAGGGAAAGGCCTTAGGAGCTGGGAAGCCCTAGGCCAGCAACTCCTCAGGCTGCAGGGCCTAGTTCTAGGCCTCCTAGGTATTGAGCAGCTGGAGGGTGGGTAAAGGCAGCCAGTCCAACCCCCTTGTTGCCTGTGATGATCGGCTGATACACTGCAGACTGCCCTAGGGGGTGGGGGCTAAAGGGAGATTGACAGTAGCGACGACTGAGGTGACGGGGGGCGTTCCCCTGGGGTGGGGAAACCCAGTCAGACTGTGGGGTACTGCAGGAGGCAGAACCCTGAGATAAGGGCACCAGGGTCCTGGGAGAGACACGGGAGCCAACGGCACGCGGCTCACCGGCCTGCAGAGGGTGCTCCTGGGTCAAAGAGCTAATTCCCGAGGACGACCAGCAGGAGGCGCCGCAGGGGTGAGTCTATGCGGTGCTACAGGGTTTATAGAGGAACACGCTCTGAGAGGGAGAAACCGGAGGGACGAGACTCATAAAAGAGCCTGCTGGGGGTGTCTGCAGAAGCTAGGCCTGCCTAGGTCATCATCAGGGGGTAGCAGGACTGTGGTGTAGCCTGTCTGTTTTAAAATGCTATTTATTTTCTACTGCTTTATTCCAGCTGCTAAAGAAATCATACTGTGATTTTTAAGAAAGCCGTGTGGTCCCTGTACATCACAGGTCACAGGCTCCTGAAGGGAAGAACTGCAGGGGTCTGTACTCAGATCTGCAGCATAAGAACAGTTGATCCACAGGGTGCTGTGTCCCAGGGCTGGGTTTAAGAGCGGGAGAATCATGGAGTTCCACCCCGAGCAGCAGTGGCATTAAGCACCTGCAATCTAGACAACAGCACTTCCCAAGACAGCAAGAACTCAGTTGCTTGTCCCTAGAAATAGACAGATTGAGAGAAAGCCAAAATGACACGCACACCCTGCCCAGTGCAATGGCGTGGGGATGCAGACCCACCCTGCCTGGCGTGATGGTGTGACAGCGCTGGTATGGGCACAGGAATTGAGCTTGGTGGACCAGCACCACCCCTGGCCCTGAGATAGGTACAGGCACCAGGTTGAATACCTCAAGAGAGGCACTCAGAGAGACCAAAGGGGGAGAGAGATGTAACAAGTCCTGTGACTGTGACACCCCCTAGCTCCCTGCCTTCTTCCCAACCCTCTTCCCTTCCTCGTCCATCCTCAGCTTCCCTCCTTCATTCATGCTGTCCCGAGAACTGGAACCATCTCTCTCGCCCTGTCTGTCAAGCATCCTCAGCTGCTTCCTTCAAATCTCTGCATAAACCCCTTTTCACACCTCCTCCTCACGCTGGAGGAAACAGGACAATTAACCCCCAATCATGGGGAGCTGGTGAGAAATCCAGCTGTTTGCTTCATAAGAGGGAAAGAACTCCTCAAAGGCTCTCCATGGGTTCTGGGAGTGGAAGGGACCAGGGAGCTGCAGGCTCCAGATGTGACTGAACTCACAAGCTTTGTTTCTAGGAAATACCTCCACCCAGCAAAGGAGGAGCATTGGCAGTTTCCTTGTAACTTAGTCTGCCTTACACAAGAGACTTTCATCCTTGGAGTGCTGTCTGTCTCTCGACTCACACACACATGTGCGCACACTCGGCGAACTCCCTTCCCCACACTCCTGTAGTGGTTTTCAAAGAGTACATTCAGTGCTAGTGTAAAAAGCTGGATTAACAACCCTGCAAACCGAAGTCCTGGATTTCCAAAGCAAGGTCCAGCTTGGGCTGTGGCATAGTGAGCTTCCCCCATACCTGTAAGATCAGGGATGGAATCAAAATATCTGCTGCTAGTCGTGATGAGGGCATTCCAGCCCCTTAGCTTCCTGCAGGTGTTTGCTGATCTTAGACACACCTGCTCTGGAACCGGAAGGCTCCGTATTCCATTAAATCTCTCAATAACACTGTCCTAAACCCTATCCTACTCAGAAGTGGTGCTGTTGAGACTCATTGGACCCCAATCCTGTGCTGTAACTGATCCCCAGGGGTTCAGGAATCACTAGAGATTCACCATCTACCTGTGCTGATCACATGTTGGGATTGGAGCCATTTTGTGGTACTGCATCCAGCTGTGGAAAGTTACGGTTCTTTCTCTGTTTTGTGACCAATATACTTGCCTGGGTTAGATGTTAAAATGTGTTTAAGGGCTTTGATTTGTGTGGCATTCTGATGGCCAAGGATGAAATCAACTGAACAGAAAATCTGAAGCGTCTATAATTCATCTTCAGCACGAGGGATTGAAGGGAAAGATACAATTTCAGTATGGTTGAGATTTACAGAACCATAACAGATCAAATAAACTGTCTCTCTTTCATAAGCATGCTGAGATCTACTGATGAAAAGTGCTAGATAAGAGCTAGGTATTAATCATCATCATAATGGAAATGTCCTTAATGAAGATTAAATATTTCAATCTGTGCCTTGTTTTCCCAATGGATTAAGTCCCAGGAACTGGAATGGCACTTTCTAATTTTCCGGCAGGAATGTTGAAAACAGGCTACTTTAGGAAGAAATGTAAATCCCAGGTCCTAATCACTTGCTGTTATTAAAGATCTCAGAGAACTTGTGAAAAGTTGCTGTGTGCTCCTGGGATGTAACCACATTCCAATGTAGGTCATTGTTCATAGATTCCGAAGCCAGAAGGAACCACTGTGATCATCTAGTCTGATCTCCTGGATAACCCAGGCCGGAGAATGTCCCCGAAATGATTACTAGAGCACCTCTTCTAAAGGAAAATCCAATCTTAATTTAAAAATTGACACTGATAGAGAATCCACCACAACCATTGTTAAATAGTTCCAGTGGTTATTTACTCTGACTGTAAAAAATGTACTCCTTATTTCCAGTCTGAATGCGTCTAGCTTTGACTTCCAGCCATTGGATCGTGTTAGACCTTTCTCTGCTAGATTGAAACGACCATTATTAAATATTTGTTCCCTGTGTAAGTACTTATAGACTATGATCAACTCACCCTTTAATCTTTTTGTTAAGCTAAATAGATTGAGCTCCTTGAGTCTATTACTATAAAGCAGGTTTTTCTACTCCTTTAATCATTCTCATGGCTCTTCTCTGAACCCTCTCCAATTCATCAACAGCCTTCTTGAACTGAGGGCACTAGATCTGGACACAGTATTCCAGCAGCAGTCGCACCAGTACCAAATACAGAAGTAAAATATCTCTCCACTCCTACTTGAGATTCTCCTGTTTATGCATCCAAAGATCGCATTTGCTCTTTTGGCCGCAGCATCACACTGGGTGCTCATATTCATTGGATTATCCATCATGACCCCCACATCTTTTCAGAGTCACTGCTTCTCAAAATAGAGTCCCATTGTATAAGCAGGGCTTGCATTCTTTGTTCCTAGACACATACATTTACATTTAACTGTATTAAACCGCACATTGCTTGCTTGCACCCAGTGTACCAAGTGATCCAGTTTGCTCTAATTCAGTAACTGTCCTCTTCATTTATTTACCATTCCCCCATGTTTTGTGTTATCTGCAAACTTGATCAGTGATGAGTTTGTTTTCTTCCAGGTTGCTGATAAAAATGAATAGCGTAGAGCCAAGAACAGATCCCAGTGGGACTCCCCTGGAAACACACTCAGTTGATGATTCCCCATTTACAATGACATTTTGAGACCAATAAGTTAGCTGCTTTTTAATCCATGTGATGTGTGCCATGTTAATTTTATGACAGGTTTCAGAGGGGTGGCCATGTTAGTCTGTATTAGCAAAAACAATGAGGACTCCTTGTGGTATTGCATGTGCTGTATAATTTATACCTGCCTACTGTATTTTCCACTCCATGCATCTGATGAAGTGGGTTTTAGCCCACGAAAGCTTATGCCCAAATACATTTGTTAGTCTCTAAGGTGCCACAAGGACTCTTTGTTGTTTTTGTTAATTTTATAGCACTCTAGTTTTTAATCAAAGTGTCACGTGGTACCATGTCAAATGCCTTACAAAAATCTAAGTACATTACATCAATGCTATTACCTTTATCAACCAAACTTGCAATTTTATCCAAAAATATCAGGTTAATTTTACTGGATCTATTTTTCCATAATGATCTGCATTAATTAAATTACCTTCCTTTAATTCTTTATTAATCAAGCCTTATATCAGTGTACAATCTACCCCCCCTAAATTCCCCTTGCAGTTTCACTTAGGGCTTGTCTACACTGGCACTTTACGGTGCTGCAACTTTCTCTCTCAGGGGTGTGAAAAAACACCCTACTGAGCACTGCAAGTTTCAGCGCTGTAAAGTGTCAGTGTAGACAATGCACCAGCATGGTAGCACAGCAACCTTGTGGAGGTGGTTTTTTTAGAGCACTGGGAGAGCTCTCTCCCAGCGCTATGCCACAACTACACAAGCCACGGTAAAGCGCTTTAATGATGCCAGTGGAAACATGCCGTTAGATAAGTTATTCTTCCCTACCTGTCCTAAAGTGTGTAGTGCTGCTAAATAGCTGCAACATTCCACCCCTGCAGTGTCTGCATTCCAATGGCAGAAGAAGTGAATCTTGTGAGCACGTGAGACAGAACTTTCACAGGATCTGTATCTAGACTGTGGAACTCACTGCCACAAGAGAGAAGAATGACCACAGATCTAACCACTTTCAGAACCAAGGGACCTGATCCAAAACCCACTGAAGTCAATAGAAAGTAATTACTTCAGTGGCTTTGGATCAGGCCCTAAATGCAAAACTCATGGCTTTGACTTACCTGTCCCTCAATAAATTCTTCACTCACACTCACTTGCACTACACAACTAACACGCAAAATAACCCATTCACCAACTATTTTTCCTACCACCTGGGAAGTAAGAAAAAGCAATGATTTCTAGTTTTAGATACTTGGGAAGTAGTCAGATATTAGGGTGATGAAGCAATATAAGTCTCACAATAGTTGATGTTTTTTATAAAGCCCAGCTCCTGGAGTCATGCTATTACATGACAATACCAGCTGTTGTATTTTTTTATTTTTTTAAGTAATTGTTCAGCCTTCATGATCGTACAGAAAAGCTTCAAAATGTGACCTGTGTGCAACCCTAAAGGCTCAAAAACCAGAAGGCAAATCAGAAGAACCGCAAACTTATTTTTACAAATCTCATGATTTTGTTGGAGTCCTGACTCATGAGTTTTGAATGCTCGTAAGTGGCAATACTCTGTATTTCACACCATATAGCCTTCAGCAGTGGTTCTTAACCAGGGCTACGTGTACCCCTGGGGGTACCCGAAGGTCTTCCAGGGGGTACATCAACTCATCTAGATCAGAGTGTCTCAACCTGGGAGTTGCAATCTCAGGGGGGTTGCAGGATGGATTTGGGTGGGGGGTTGCAAGTGCAGTGCTGGCATTAGGGGGTGTCAAGCAGGGAAACTGCCTGGGGCCTCATGCCACAGGGGACCCCACAAAGCTAAATTACATGCTTCAGCCCTGGGCAGCAGGGCTCAGGCTTCAGGGGTACAGTAGTCTGGAATGGTTGAGAACCACTGGCCTACAGTATAATATGTATAGTGATCTGTCAAACAGGAAGCTTTGTAATTGCTGACCCCTTGTGGTGACTACAATGGAATCCAGGGCATTTCTGCTGAGACTAACAACAAAGAGCTGACAAATCACCTACTCTTGTCACACAGAGACCATCAGGGGGTAATAGCTCTGGATCTCTAGCGACTTGGGACCAAGTCTGGCTCATTGTAATTTCATGGGTCATCCCAATAAAGTCAGTGGAACTAGTCACCTTAGTAAGAGCAGCAGGATTTGAACTGACAGCTTAGATATACCATCCCCTATGTCTGTCCCCCTGCCACTACCCTCGGCCATCCAGTCCCACCCAGAGTTACACAACTCTTTGGACAGAGAACCTAGAAATATTTATCGCTGGTCTCTTTTCTCCTTTGTATGGTCTCAAATCCTTTGAAAGGGAGTTGGGGTGGGGTGGGGTGGGGTGGGGTGGGGGGGTATTCTCTGACTGTTTCATGTCCCTTTAGCTGTGTGTGTTGTTTTTTGTGCTGGGTACAAATGTAACTTTTTCCCCTCTACATCTTTTTTTCAGAGCAGCATCTGAAGGCTCACCAAGGAAACCCCTGCTCTTTGGAAAGCTTTTTGGTCCTGGATAATCATAATGAAGAAATGTCAGATGGCCAATTGCAGCATGGACCTGGAATGTTACCAGGTCCTCAGCAGCCACACTCAGAAAACAGGCATAACTGTGCTGTGCTCCATTGTTGGGATCCTGTGTGTTTTGGAAAACTCTTTGGTGTTGTATCTGATATTTGCTTCCCCTAAGATCAGGAAAAAGCCTTCCTACCTCTTGATCAGCAGCCTGGCCTTAGCAGATGTCCTGGCCAGCGTTGTATTTGTCTGCAGCTTTCTTGATTTCCATGTCCTCAACAGCACTGATTCCTCTAAAGAGATCTTCTTGCTGAAGCTTGGAGGGGTCAACACATCCTTCACCGCGTCCTTGGGCAGCTTGCTGATGATGGCATTTGACCGCTATGTCTGTATCCATCGGCCATCGGAATACAAGGTCATCGTGACGAGGAAAAGGGTTGTGGTGGCTATGGCTGTGATGTGGATAGCTACCATGATTACTGCCTTCCTACCTCTAATGGGGTGGAACTGCTGCAAGGTAAACTCAGTGGGGTGGAACTGCTCTGAGCTGTTTCCCTTTGTTGATAACAAGTATCTGTCAAGCTGGATCTGCCTAGTAATGATTCTACTGCTGTGTATAGTGTACGCCTATGTCCGGGTGCTGTGGAAGGCCCATAAGCACACAGTGTACATGGAGAAACGCCAAACCCAGGCTGGGCAGCGGAATGCAAAGATGAGGATGGACATCACGCTCGCCAAAACATTAGTGATGGTCCTGGCCATTGTCATGACATGCTGGTCCCCAGTGCTGGCTCTCATGACGTACAGCCTCTTCGTCAGCCTGAATGATAACATCAGAAAGGTGTTCGCCTTCTGCAGCACCCTCTGCCTGGTGAACTCCATGGTGAATCCCATTGTCTACGCCCTACGAAGCAGGGAGCTGCGCTCCTCTTTGAGGAACACTAGCTCGCGGTTCAGGAAGAAGGTGAGCATCTCAGAGAGCATCCCGGAAGCAGACAGCATTCAGAAATCCTCACAGATAGAAACCATCTGTTACGACACTGTGTGCAACACGGACATGAATCTGCTGAAAGTCTGACTTTTGACGCGGGAAAAATATGACAGTTATTTGGATTGTTTCTTTGAAAAGGAAGAAAATCTAAAGCTGCTTTTCTTTGTAGCTCCTGGGAGGATTCATGACTGAATGCCTTGCCTGGGAAATGAAGCCATTTGGCTGTAATGGTATTATGAAACGTTTGCAGATCACACCCTCCCTGTGCCTGGGACTTTACTTAGTGAGTAAAAGACATGAGGCCAGATTTGTAATGGTATTTAGGCACCTAACTCCCATTGATTTCCAAGGGAATTAGCTGTCTAAGTATCTTTAAAAATCTGGGCTGCTGGTCCCTGTCCTCTAAAGGCACCCAACCAAAGGAAGACTGGACCAACTCTCCCATACGAATAGTACTTGCAGGATGGAGCCTTCAGTGGGTCTTATGCCCAGATACTCAAAGGTATTTAGGCTCCTGACTTCCACTGAAATCAGTTGGTGCCTAAGTAGCTTTGAGGAACTGGGCAGTCTGAGAGCCTCAGTGTTTCGGAGTTTGATTGTATTGCCAGGAACATTTACAGCCAAGTATGGCTCCAAAGGAAACGTATGAATGTGGTTTACTTCTCATCCAACTAAGGAGGCACATTTATCCCTAGTATAATTTCACTGACTTCACCGGGACTACACCAAAGAAGAATTGAGCCCTTTGGCTGGAATTATCGAGCAGCTGTTATAAGAAGTTGCTGTATTGTTTTGTCCAGAAATGCAGTATGTGCTGAAGATGTTTTAGACTCTAGGCAGGCAAGTGCTGGATATTTGTGCCTAGGAAATAAGACATTCCAGAAGTATCTTTTGCAGAACATGTCAACTGGACACAGACAAAATAACACAAGCACCAGTCAGTACATGGGGCCAAGGGCATGTCATAAAGCAGGGGTTGGCAACCTTTCCGAAGTGTTGTGCCGAGTCTTCATTTATTCACTCTGATTTAAGGTTCCGCGTGCCAGTCATACATTTTAACATTTTAGAAGGTCTCTTTCTAGAAGTCTATAATATATAACTAAACTATTGTTGTATGTAAAGTAAATAAGGTTTTTAAAATGTTTAAGAAGCTTCATTTAAAATTAAATTAAAATGCAGAGCCCCCCGGCCTGGTGGCCAGGACCCAGGCAGTGTGAGTGCCACTGAAAATCAGCTCTTGTGCCAAAGGCAGCACACGTGCCATAGGTTGCCTATCCCTGTCATAAAGACTTGCACCTACTTTACTCCAGTGCTGAATATGCCCCCTTAGGTTCAGCATATTAACATGATTATAACATCGGTCTCCCAACTCCTGACAAACGTGAGAGAACGTTTGAAACTTAGCAAAGCACACTCCGGCTGTTAATAATCGACCTCAATCATGCCGGTGGCACGAAAACTTACCTGCAGTAGTATATGTAAATATACCTCTTGTGCTACATACAAACTGCCATGGTAAATCTGTTAGCACATCATTAAATGTCTTATTTATTTTAATAGTTAAACTCTGCACAGAGGAAGAATAAAGAATATTTTCTCTGTGGCTTAGAAACCCTAGAGCAAGGGTGGGCAAATTTTTGGCCTGAGGGCCACATCTGGGTATGGAAATTATATGGCGGGTCATGAATGCTGACAAAATTGGGGGTTGGGGTGTGGGAAGGGATGAGGGTGCTGGCTGGGGGTGTGGGCTCTGGGGTGGGGCAAGACATGAGGAGTTAAGGCTATGGGAGGGGGTTCTGGGCTGGGGCAGGGGTTGGGGTATGAGGCGGGGGGAGGGGAGGGGAGGGGAGGGCAGAGGGCTCCAGCTTGGGGTGCAGGCTCTGGGCTTGGGCTGGGGATGAGGGGTTGGGGGTGCAGGAGGTTGCTCCAGGCTAGGACGGAGGGGTTCGGAGGGCAGGAGGGGGATCAGGGCTGGGGAAGGAGGTTGAGGTGTGGGAGGGGGTCGGGGTGCAGGCTCCGGATGGTGCTCACTTCATGCAGCGCCCAGAAGCAGCAGCATGTCCTCTCTCCGGCTCCTATGTGGAGGCACGGCCAGGCGATTCTACATGCTGCCCTGTCCACAGGCACCAACCTGTTGGTGTCCCTAGGCCTAAGTGAACCAAAGTTGTGACTCTAGGCCTGAGTAAACCAAAGTTCTTCCATGCTGTGAACTTTAACCAGCCTAAAATGCTAATAAACAGCAAGCAAAATGTGTAACTGTCAGCTGTCTTAGCTTGCAGCTGCAGTACAGCTCGAAACAGCAAAAAGCAGCCGTAAGACGAGGAAGAAGGGGGAGGAAAGTCTGCATGCGTCTGGGCTGTGAAGGCCATAAATAAACATGCAAATAAAAACAGTTCTAACAAGCTACATTATAGTGTTAAGTGTAACTGTTGCAAGGGGGAGGGAGGAAGGGGGAAAAACAAGGGGGGTATAAATGCTGGGACCCCGCCTGCGTGCGGGTATGCAGGATTTAAAATTGCTTTTTCTCCCTTGCACCTTATTTGAGCTCAAATAAACTTGGTTTGCTTCTCCACCCTGGTGTGTTAATTAGTGCAACGCACACCGGGCAACGAACCCCACTGTTGCCCCTCCTCGGGCCCTTTGGGCCGGCAACAAACCCTTCAGCTCCCATTGGTCACAGTTCCAGGCCAATGGGAGCTGCGGGGGCAGTGTGCAGGGCTAACAAGGGGGGGGGGGGGGGGAGCTGGTACAAATTACCGGGACCCGGCAGTCCGGAAGGGGGCCTGGCTTCCGGGGCTTCGTCAGCCCTGTTTAGCCAGTCCGCCCTTGCTGTGGGGCCCGAAAATTTTTTTTCACCGGGGCCCGAACCCGCTCTCGGCGGCCCTGGCAGTGTGCAAAGCCCCCTGGCTGCCCCTACATGTAGGAGAAGGGGACATGCCACTGCTTCTGGGACCCATGTGGAGTGGGGCAAGCCCTGATCCCGCTCCCCGGCTGGAGTGCTGGAGTGGGGCAAGCCCTGGATCCTACTGCCTGGTGGGAGCTAGAGGGCCGGATTAAAACATCTGGAGGGCTGGATGCGGCCCCCGGGCAGTCGTTTGCCCACTCCTGCCCTAGAGTAACTAAGGAGTTATATGCACTGTTGTCGTAGGTCTATGCTGTTTGCTACCAGTGGCTGCTATGATAGAAATAAGGATGCCTTTGCAAAATTGTGACATTGCACTCTATAGGATTTTATGAAAGTATGCTGATGAGTGTGAATATAATGTAACTAAAATATGCTTCATGCAAAAGGTCTCTTGTAAGGTATCATTACAAATCTTATAATCTACTGAGTGTGGTCATCCTGTTTGTATAAATGTACCACTCTTGTATCTGAAACTAGAAATATGAACTATAACTCTGAGGGCCTATTGTAATTATGCAAAGTGTGGGCCATTAATGGTGGTTTGGAATTTTGATGGCTCCCATCAGCCAGGACAATTGACTGCAGATGGCTCTGTTTTACTTGTAAGTCTTCCTGTACACGCATGTGCTGGCAAGTGGGTAATAAAGTCATACAGTGATGTGATCATGTCACCTGAACTGGAATCCATCTTTAAGCTGGTGCTTCTCCATTGAGAAGGAGGGGGTGGGAACCCAGAGAGGGACAAAGGATTCCTGCCTTATGTAAAAGATATATGCGTGGGTGGAACAGAACAAAAGTGGCAGCCATCATGAGAAATCCCCTAGCTACCACCTGAGCTGAAACAAGGGCTGTACCAGGGGAAAGGATTGTGCCCAGATTAGGAAGGCATCCAGTCTGTGAAAGAAACTTATTGAAACATCTCTGAGGGTGAGCTTTTATCTGTACTCAATTGTATTACTGTATTAGACTCAGATTTGTGTGTTTTGTTTTATTTTACTTGGTAATTCACTTTGCTCTATCTGTTACTACTTTGAACCTACTTTCTGTATGCAATAAAATCACTTTTTACTTATTAATTAATCCAGAGTATGTATTAATACCTGTGTGTGTGTAACCCCCAAGGAGATTACATAGATTCCTGGAGCTCTGTCTGCTGGCAGCTCAGGGAGGAGGAGCCAAGGCAACCTCAGAGTCTGCCCAGCAACCAATAGGGGAGGGGAGATGCCCCTCCCAGGGAGGGGAGGAGAGGGAGAAGCCATTTTGAGGGGAGGCTGGAGCCAGCCAGGGCAAAGGCCAAACTGGCTCTGTGGGGAGCTGGTGAGTCCCAGGCCTGCAAGCAGGGTTCCCCCTGAGAACTGGCCTCTAGGGACCTGACACCAGATCCCCCAGCTGGGTTTTCCTTCCTCACGGATGATTCCCAATTGTTATGTTTGCTGAGTAATTTCCCCAGCCAGGCTGGGTTTGCCTCCAGCTCCCCTGGTGAGACCAGTCCCCACATGGTCAGCGCTGCTAGTCCAGGGCTGATTCCTGCCTGAGGAGGATCCCTGCCAGCGGACAGCAGCCCCTGGAATCGTCCAGCGTCATCCTCAACCCTGAAGATCATTTGTGGAGTTCGTGAGTGCCTTGTCTTTAGTTAGTTAGTCAGGGAATTTGTTTTGGGGACCCTCTACTCCCTGAACTGTGTCCTCAAGCCAGGGAGTGAGGGTTTGAGGATTTTATAATCTACCGCTTATTACACCTGTGGAGGGATTCACCACCTCCTCCCACTTGTGGGTCTTTTGGGCTGTACTGAACCCAGTCAGCCACACTGCTACACCTCTGCAGAGAATTGTATAGGTCATCAAGGGCCCCAGCAAGGTACGCGTACCAACAGGACACTAGTTTTACATTTGTTACATCCAGACACGGGTATTTTAAGTGTGGGCACCGGTGACCCTAAACATAGTGTTTCCCCTATTATGTTGTATTTGTTGCCTGTTTAATATAATTGTTGTGTTGAATATATTTTTATGTGTTGTGTTATCTCTTGGAAGTCTCCAACTATCTGGCAAATAAGTGGGGATTCCTCTGTAGTTAGGATTTTCCGCCCAAGCTGCCCTGGTGACCCTGCCAGGAAGGAGCGAGGGGGGTGGAGGCACCGCCAACTAATTTCATAACCAAAAAAAAAGAACAAAGATTCACCCTACTGAGTGGGTGGCGGGATCCAAAAGAACCCAGACCTGTCCATCAGAACATGTAAGCGGATTGCCATTAAAGGAGGTAATCAGGTGGAGAGGGGCGCTACGTGTGTGTGTGTGGGGGGGCAAACAGCTTTGCATATCTCTCCATCAGTGTTATAGAGGGCGGACAATTTATCTGTTTACCCTGTATAAGCTTTATACAGGCTAAAATGGATTTATTTGGGGTTTGGACCCCATTGGGAGTTGGGCGTCTGAGTGTTAAAGACGGGAACACTTCTCAAGTCGCTTTCAGCTTAGTCTGCAGCTTTGAGGCACGTGGTTCAGACCGTGGGTCTGTGTTGGAGCAGACGGGCGTGTCTAGCTCAACAGGACAGGGTGCTGGAGTCCCAAGCTGGCAGGGAAAGCAGGGGCAGAAGTAGTCTTGGCACGTCGGTTGGCAGTTCCCAAGGGGGTTTCTGTGATCCAACCTGTCACATATGTAATTGCACTACATGTGTTATATGCTGAGTTGTAGCTGTGTTGGTCTCAGGATACTAGTGCGACAAGGTAGGTAAGGTAATATCTTCCATTGGACCAACGTGCTGCTGTGGGCGAAAGAGCCAAGCTTTAGAGCTACACCTCGGGCCGGCCTGTGTCAGACTCAGCTGGCAGGGTGCCAGTGGGTCACCCCTCGGCGTGGTGCAGGAGCTCCTCCCAGCCTTGGACATGGGCCCCCAGCTCCAGGGACCTGCCCTCTCCCTCAGTGCCTGAGCTGTGACAATCCCAGGGGCAGCACGTGCCGCCTGCATCGCCCAGGAACCACGTGGCCATTGCCTCGCTGGCGACGGCTTTTCTCCTCAACATCAGGCGGTCAGTGCCTCTCTAGCAATGGCGTCGCCCTGGCACGTCACGTGGTCAGTGCCTCTCTAGCAATGGCGTCGCCCTGGCACATCACGTGGTCAGTGCCTCTCTAGCAATGGCGTCGGCCTTGCCCGTCACGTGGTCAGTGCCTCTCTAGCAATGGCGTCGGCCCTGCTCATCACGTGGACGGTGCCCGTCACGTGGTCAGTTCCTAGGTCCCTCTGGTCCCCCTTTTGGCCCGTCTCGGCTCCCGTCCCGTGGGCAGGAGGGGCGGGGTCAGGGTGGGGAAGATGGCGGTGCGGGGAGCGGCGCGCTGGCTGCTGCTGCTGGCGGCGCTGGTAGCCGCGGCGGTCTGCGGGCCCCGCTACAGCCCGGACTGGCCCAGCCTGGACGCGAGGCCGCTGCCGGCGTGGTTCGACCAGGCCAAGGTGGGGGTGTTCGTGCACTGGGGGGTGTTCTCGGTGCCGGCCTATGGCTCCGAGTGGTTCTGGTGGCACTGGCGGGGCGAGCGCCGCGCCGACTACGAGCGCTTCGTGCGGGAGCACTTCCCGCCCAACACCACCTACGCCGACTTCGCCGCGCGCTTCACCGCCCGCGACTTCGAGCCGCGCTTCTGGGCCTGGCTCTTCGAGCAGGCCGGCGCCAGGTCAGTCCCGGCGGGAGCTCCTGGGCGGGGCCCCTTGGTCTCTACTGGGGGGTGGGCTGAGACCTGAGAGTGAGGGCCAGGGCCTGGCTAGCTCAGTTGGTAGAGCCTCACCCTCTTAACCCGCGGGTCCAGAGTTCAAATCCCTGGTCAGGTGATAAACTACTCGCTATATCTTAAAAATCTGCCTTTTGGGGGGGGGGGGATAGCTCAGTGGGTTGAGCATTGGCCTGCTAAACCCAGGGTTGTGAGTTCAATCCTTGAAGGGGCCATTTAGGGAACTGGGGTAAAAATCTGTCTGGATTGGGGGTTGGCCCTGCTTTGAGCAGGGGGTTGGACTAGATGACCTTCTGAGGCCCCTTCCAACCCTAATCTTCTCTGATTCTAAGGGGGCACCCTGAGGGGTGGAGCAGGGAGTAACCTGGTGGGGAGGGGAAGGGATGCATGAGGGCAGGGTGGCCCTGGGCTCTGCTGGGGGAGAAAGCTCTAGGGGGGTCCCTTGGGGCAGGAGTGCAGTGGGTGCAGTCACTGGTGACCTTTGTGCACATAAAGCATCTGTAGGGGTCATTGGTCTGCTCCATTCTTGGATGCAGAGCCACTCCAGTGGGCGGAGTGTACATAGGGCAGAACCCAGGTTCCTATAGTGTTTTTCCCTGCTGGGGCTGACTCCTTAATCGTAGCACCCTGAGGATGCATCATTCCCAGGCAAGGAACACATTTGTGGATTTTAAGTCTTGCATTAATTGAAACTAGATGCTAGAGAGAACCAGTTTCTGCTGCCTTCCACCAGAGCAGATGTCAGGTGATTTACTTGAGTAGCTGCTTCCTCTTTTAGCCAATGGACAGTCCCTTTTGGAGAACTTAGTGAGATATGGTTTCTACAAACTTACACAAAGCAAGAATGATTTGGTTTTGCAAAATGTGTCTCAAAACCATTAAGTTCACTGGAACCCGCATGGAAGCACTTGGAAGTGGTGGTTTATCACTCAGTCAGTGGCTTTAAAGTGTCTAACTTTGAACATGGATTTAGTGTTGAAAGATGCCACTCTGACAGCACTGATGTTTTTTATTCTTAGGTTTACTCTTTTGCCCTTAAAAGTTCTCCCTCCATGTTGAGGGTAAGGCATTTGTCTGCATAGGGTATCAATCTGTCACTTTTTATCAGCACTAAAATTCATTTAAAACTAGTAAACTTTCAGGAGAGAACTTGCAAACAGGTACATTTAGAAAAGGAATTGGAGACAGCTCTTGACACCATCATTACCATGTCCTTTGCTTTCCAAGTACCAGTTTTATTCAGAAGATTTGGAGTATCTTAGGTAGGTTCTATTTCTTTCTGAACAAGGGGCTTTGATTTCCACAGGTATGTGGTGCTGACTACAAAGCATCATGAGGGCTTCACAAACTGGGGGTCTCCTGTGTCCTGGAACTGGAATTCTCTGGATACAGGGCCCCATCGAGACCTAGTGGGTGAACTGGGAGAAGCTCTCAGAGAAAGGTAGGTCACTGCCCTTGTACGTACTGTCAAAACTGTTACCCAAAAACTATTTCCAGTTCTTGAATTAGATGCCCATTAGCGACGCCTAGTTCTTTTTTGATAAATTTGTCACTAGGCACACGCCTTTCAACAAAACTGTTCTGCCTCAGGGTAAGAGAACTCTTGTACCCAAATCTCCTGTTGGTTTCCTACAGGATGGCAGTAAGGTCCAGTGAATAGAGCATGGAAATCAGAGTTTGACAACCTGGGCTATATTCCTGACGTTACCACTAACTCACTGTGTGACTTTAGGCAAGTTTCTCAATCTCTGTCTCATATGTGAGGAAAGGAGTGTGATATTTACCCACTTCTAGGAAGTATTTTGAAACCTATGAATAGATATAGCATTCTCTAATGCAGACTCAGCACTGATTACTACAATAGTAGGTTCTTGGGGTTTTTTAAATATTGTAAGTGTCACAAGTGCAGTGAATATGCAGTGAGATTTTTTTTTCAAACTGGTACTTTTTTATTAACCCAACTTTCATCTCTTTCCTTTCTTTGTTTAATATTTAAGGAACATACGCTATGGACTGTACCATTCTCTCTTAGAGTGGTTTAATCCTCTGTATTTATATGACAAAAAAAATGGCTTCAAGACGCAGAATTTTGTCATTTCAAAAACTATGCCAGAGCTTTATGATCTTGTTTTAAGGTAAGAGCTGCAGCCTTTTAGCACCCATGAATATTACTGTATTTCTTTATTTGTTAGGGGGATAAGGATGTGGGGCAGAGGAAGGGAGACACTTTAATATTTGCTATTCCAACCACAAGGCAGATCTCACCTTCCTACAGTAGCAATTTGGGATTTGAGGTGGACTGAGAAGGGGATCACATTATCTATCTGTGCTTGGGAACACTTTTTCCTCAATATTATACTGGCCATTATGCCTGCACAGAGACAATTTGCACTTACCCTCTTTTGTTAGTGCTACACCCCCACTTTGGGAATGAATGATGCTCCCATCCTTTGCAGCTGCAGTGATCTCTCTCATGGGTGTGTGTTCTTGTTCCCTCCACCAGGCACGTTTCCTGGTTATGTCAT
The DNA here is from genome assembly GCF_016161935.1 of Mauremys reevesii. Classification (NCBI taxonomy): domain Eukaryota; kingdom Metazoa; phylum Chordata; order Testudines; family Geoemydidae; genus Mauremys; species Mauremys reevesii. The sequence continues at coordinate 15,910,673 of NC_052645.1, forward strand.
AATAGGAGAAGCATGTGAAAGCAAAGATAATTGAACTTCATAAGCAAGAATTAAAAACATTGCCTTGTGACAATCTTCTCTTTGGACTGGACCAGAAGTGGGAATGTTAAATGTTACCAGTAACATTTATCTGTCTCCTAGGTATAAACCAGATCTGGTTTGGTCAGATGGTGACTGGGAGGGTCCGGAGACATATTGGAACTCTACCTCTTTCCTTGCCTGGCTTTATAATGATAGTCCTGTCAAGGTACTCGTGGCAGCATTTCCTTCGTGTCTTCTGGCCATTACATAAATATGGAAAATCAGACAGCTTCTAATACTGGCAGAATCTAAGTCAAAACCTCAGGATCAGTCGAAGCATATAAATTGTTGAGGGCATCTAAAGTATTTATGGAGATATACCTATCTCATAGAACTGGAAGGGACCCTGAAAGGTCATAGAGTCCAGCCCCTGGCCTTCACTAGCAGGACCAAGTACTGATTTTGCCCCTGATTCCTAAGTGGCCTCCTCAAGGATTGAACTCAACCCTGGGTTTAGCAGGCCAATGCTCAAACCACTGAGCTATCCAGGAGACTAGTAACCAAAGATCCCAGAACAAAACCCACAAACTTGTTCCTTTGAACCACTGCAGCAGAAGGATTGAGTGTCTATGTCAAAATAGTTTCTACTCTGAACTCTCTCTCATCATTCTAGGATACTGTTGTGGTAAATGACCGTTGGTGCAATAACTGCTCCTGCCATCATGGAGGATACTATAATTGTGCTGATAAATACAAGCCGGGCACCCTGCCACAGCACAAGTGGGAGATGTGCACGTCTATTGATAAAAGATCTTGGGGCTATCGAAGCAACATGCAACTCAATGAGCTCATGGATGAATCAAGTATTATCTCAGTAAGAACATTTTAATATAAATAGAGGGATTGCTGGGGATTAGAGGTTGTCTACTTATCTGGCAAAACAGTAGGACAGGGTGGTGGCTAAAGTAGCTGGGACAATGAGAATAAAGCTTTTTATGCAGGTGTCTTTCTTTCTTAGTCAAGAGGGAAAGTAAAGAGGATTCATGTTACTTTCCTGTCTGTCACAGGAACTAGTGCAGACTGTGAGTTTTGGAGGCAACTATCTTCTCAATGTGGGCCCTACAAAAGAAGGGGTGATTGTTCCAATCTTTCAAGAAAGGCTTCTGTCCCTTGGAAAATGGCTGCGTGTTAACGGGGAGGCAATTTATGCTTCTAAGCCCTGGAGGGTGCAGATGGAGAACACCACAGTCAATGCATGGTAAGGATTACTTTACACAAGACCACTCTGAAAGAGCCACTTATCTCAGGCTGTGATCTCATGAGCAAAGAAGGGTTGAGCTTGCTACTTGGAGAGCCAAAGAAAAATAAACACTAGAAAGACATTGAGTCACGAGTGGCCCTCTACTCTCTGAGTATTGGACTGTTGCCCCATGCTTTAAAAAAAAAAAAAAAAAATCAAAAGTAAAACACTAAAGAGTCCGTGTGTTTCTCCTGAGTAGGAGTGTTTAACCCCATGATTTTGGCTAAAATTCTTGGTTGCATGACTGCATTTTGTCTCCCTAAACTTCTGTGGTTGGCTTGGTGTGGTGGTGTTAACTTCTCAGATTCTTATGTAATGGATCTGTGCACTGTTACCCAGCAACTGCATTTCCTCAGAGGAAGGGATGTACAGTAAGTGTGTAAGGAGACCAGAACACTACAAATCTAACCGGTTTTTAAAGAGAATAATGAAATGACCTACATGAAGCTTCACAAGAGCTTAATCTACCCTGTTGACCACAGCAGCCTAAAGCAAGGCCATGTCACAAGGTGACCTTTGTTTTCAGGGAGTATATGTGGACTTTGTTTAGCTTTCCTCAGTCCCTGCTGACTGGATAAATGTTGGTTCCAAAGTATTGAGGTATGCAAGGAAAGCAGGTGACCTTATGTGGCTGACTTTCCCAATATGACTAGACTGATTGATGGGGGGGAGGCATGTACTTTTTGCTTTACTTCTGACAAAGCCAGATGCTTGTCTGCTTCTGTATTTTGTGGTGATCTACACACCTCTGTACACCATCTTTATATTCCCTCAGGTACACTTCTAAAGGATTAACTGTCTATGCCATCTTTCTGACCTGGCCAGACGGTGGTGTGTTGAAGCTGTCTTCACCTATTCCATCTCCAAGCACACAAGTAAGGAATCTGAAGAGTAGATAATGAGTCTCACAAGTCCATCTCTGGTACATAAAGGCTGAGATGGCCCAAGCTGGATTCCATTAAATATCTGGTGAAAGTACTGTATATGTAAAGTTGTTTCCCCTTACTTCTAGTCTTGGGGCTTCTCTGTCAGGGAGAGGTCATAAAGGAGTTGTGATCCCTCTTTCTGTGTGTTCACCTTGCTTTAAACCACCATTATTCCCTAAGAAACACTGGATAGGGCTTGTTAACCTGCCATAGTACCGCCAGGGACATTTCTTCCACAGAGTTCCCAGCCTCTATTGACTTGATTTGCTGTGAAATTAGCTGAGGCGCCCAAATAGCAGTAGCACCACTCTGACACACAAAAAAAAAATCTATTAAACTGTGCAAATGGCACAGGGAGGGGCTGTGTCATCTCCAAACAATCATTAAAAAGAATCTCCCCAGTGAAGAACCATAGGCAGATGCTGGGCCAAAAATGTGCCTTGTACAGTACTCTGCAGCTCAGTAAACTCTGGCTGGATGGAAAGTAGTTGGGGCTACCTCTACCCCTTGAGTGCCTGGAAGTGCATTGAACTTGCTGGCTGTGATGTATTTAAACAGGAAGTATGTGCATGAAGCAGTAGATGACTGTATTGTTCTTTCCCTCTTTCTTCAGGTGACTATGTTGGGGTTCTCTGAGATGCTGAAGTGGAAGAAGGCCGTAGATAAAGGGTTGCTGATCACTTTACCCTATGTACCTCCGTCTGTTCTCCCAGTGCCGTGTTGCTGGACTCTCAAGCTAGAAGGTGTGGCGTGATAGTGACTTTGAAGAAAAGGAAGGAACTAGATCTTTTTTTTTTGCTTTGATTTGATTTATTTCTTTTGAAGGTGAAGGAATCTTAATAAATTGTTTTTCTTGCTCATCTAAGAGAATACCTTTCTACGCCGCTCTGGCCAAGAAAACAGCTAGGTCAGTTCATCTTGGATGGGAATGAAGGCCTGGCCTATACACAACCTTTCATCTGTCTGAGAGATGTGGCCTTCAGTAGTAATGTTCTGTTGCTGGATTTTGACTGCTGAGTGTAGTCTGACTACTGTGATGAGAGATCCTTAGCGGGGCTTCTTGGCAGATGTTATCACTTCGCCACCTGTAACCATGGCACTGCAGCCTAATAGGCATGACAGTCACATAAGCTGTGTGGGAGTGTGAACAAATTTAGTGTGGGACAGTTACAAAGTTGGTTGAATTAGGATCTGCAGCCAGCAAACACAGACTGTGAATAAATGGGACTTAGTTACTACAGCAATGGGTACATTAGAAATGCTTAAGATTGACAAAATGAGCGATGGTCACCCTGCCAAGAGGGTGCTTACCTGCTAAAGGAGAGATCTCACATTTTTAATTATCAAAATGTTCAAAATATAGCTGTTAACCAAACTATGGAGGGATGAAACTATTTGTTTACTTATGATCAAGGAACGTGCCTTGGACTGGTGTATAAGTCTGCACCATAGAACTAGACAAAATAAAGCAGGAAAAAACATCCACTGCTTTGGGACAGGAGCAGGTCTCCACTGAAACTATCAGCTCAGGAGCACTGAATCTTGAATCTTCTACTGACTGATCTGAATATTTGTCACTTAAAATAGCATAATCTTCTTGAAACTAGTCTTTAATCAAAATGCAATAGCTTAATTTTATTTTCCAGTGTGTGAAATTATCAAACATCCTGTTTCGGGTGAGTCTGTTATGCCATTTAAAGTCTAATTGGAATTAAGCACTTTGCACATAAGAATCTGAATGTATTTACATGTGTAAATTTAAAAAATAAAATTCTATTAAAACACTGCTGCGTTCATTTTATGTGAATTAAAGCTGAATTAAGTGTGATTAATATAAGTCCACTTATTTAACATTATAAATATTTGTAATGTTTGAAGGAGATTAGATGTAATGAATTTAAAGAATGCATCTGATATCTCTCTCTCTCTCTCTCTAATCATATAAATTCAACTGATTTTAAATTCTTGTCCTTAAGATGTGGGTGTAGTTACATTTGTGGAAAGAGCTGTAGGCAGAAGGTAATCTGTTCTTGTAAATCTTTGCAGAGGTACTATTGGTCTGACTTAAAATTAATATAACTCTCCAGTTTTGTTAAACAAAAAAAACCCCTCTCAGAAGGATTTCATAGCTGGTTAAAATTATGAAACTCTGTTCTATGAGTCTGCATTTTAAGTAGAGCATGGGCGGAGGAAAGTGTTAAACAAGTGTTGTATAGCAACCCAACACCACTGTGCTACAAAGCAGAAGGTACCAGACTAGATGTAAATGTGGCTTAGAGCAATGGCTCTCAAGCTTTCCAGACACCTGTTCCCCTCTCAGGAGTCTGATGTGGCCAGGCCCCTTTCCGTTCCAGTCCTACCCGTCTGTGATTCTATAATCATGTGCTTCAGCCACAGCTACAAGCCTTGGGGTTTAAATCCCCGCTCCCCCTCCCCTGTGTGCAGCGCCGCAGGGAGCTCCAGCGCATGGGGATGCTGGATCAGAACAGGGAGGCGAGGCAGCAGAGTCTGCACGTGGGAGCTGCGAGACTTGGGTCACATGCTCAGCAGCTGGCGGCGGGGGGGGAGGTCACATGACATGGGGCGTGTGTCACGTGAGCGTCCCAAGATGGTGGCGGCCAAGCGGGCGCTTCCGTGGTTGGCGGCTTCGCTCCGCCCGGTGAGTGACTCCCCGCCCCCTGCGGGGGTCCGGGCTCCCCCGGCTGCCTGCGGTCCCCGGCTGCGGGCTGCCCCGGCGCCCGCCAGGGCCTAGTTGGGCCCCAGCCGCTGCCCTGGGGGCCCCGGGCTGCCGCCCCTTCTGCTAAGCTAATGGCAACGCCGCGGCCTAGCTCCTGTGCCGGCTTCTCCGGAGAGCTCCGGCCCGTCTGCACTAGGGAGGCCGCGGGGCCACGACCACCCTGTAGTCCAGGGGTCGGCGACCTTTCAGCAGTGCTGGGCCGAGTCTGCGTTTAGTCACTCTGATTTAAGGTTCCGCGTGCCAGTCATACATTGTAACATTCTTAGAAGGTCTCTTTCTATAAGTCTGTAATACGTAACTAAACTAGTGTTGTATGTAAAGTACATCAGGTTTTTAAAATGTATAAGAAGCTTTATTTAAAATGAAATTAAAATGCAGAGCCTCCCCGGACCGGTGGCCAGGACCCGAGCAGTATGAGTGCCACTGAAAATCAGCTTGCGTGCTGCCTTCGGCACGCGTTCTATAGGTTGCCTACCCCTGCTGTAGTCCTACAGCGGCAGATGGGGGTAGTTAATCACCTCTCTGAGAGCCCGCAGGCAGAAGAATCCCTCCCTTGACCTAGCTGCCTCTACGCCGGCCGTTAGCCTAACTACAACACTCAGGGCACTCACTTTTTCACAGCCCTGAGCGAAGTAGCTAGGTTGACCTAAGTTTAAGGTGTGGACCTGGTCTAACTCTGAAACAGTTCCAAATGTACATAGTGGTGCTGCTCTCACTGCCTGGTCACTGGGGTCACGGAGAAGGTATTTAGTTATGGGCTTATTGCGCTGGTCCTTTCAGCTCTTCTCGTCCCCTTTAAGGAGGGACTGCTGTATAAAGAGTAGGTATACAAAGTTCCATGCTGGCTGATTAAAGTGTTGCCAGCTCTTCTGATTTCATCACGAGAGTCATGATATTTGGTGTTAAGCTCTGGTTCCTGGATTCATATGTGAGTATCTCAGCTATTCTTTAAAACAAAACAAAAAAAGAAGTTTTTAGTTCTTTTGGTTGCAGAGAAACACCTGAATATGTCAACCAGATTCCCCTGAAAGGCTCAGAAAGCAGAAGGCAAATACAAAGAACACCCACATTTACGATTTTTATTAAAAACTCATGCTTTTGGGAATTGACTCATTATTTTTGAATGCCTAGGAACAATAGTATTCTGATACCTTTTCTATGTTTCCTAGTATGTGAAACAATCATAGACACAGTTAATGTTACGAAAAACATGAAAAATTGTTCACCTATGTCTTTTGTAAAGGGTCTTTTTTCCTTCTCTCTCTGTCTTCTGTGTAGATCAGCTCTACGGCAGCTGGCTACCTTCCCAAACAAGTGAAAATAGTTGAAGTTGGCCCCAGAGATGGACTGCAAAATGAGAAAGTAAGAGACTCTGCTCTCTGTGCCCAGCTTATGACAGAGAGGGTGTTGTAATAACTTGTTGATTTAAGGTTTCAACATTGTGAGTCTGCTGTTTCAACACTGCCCTGTGTTACTTGATTCTCCCAGTCAGAATATTTTGGTAGCTCACAATCTCCTCCTCTCCAAAATCCTCTTACATTTTTCTTCAACTTCCAATACGTTTATTGCCATATAAATTGCCAAATGTGTTTTGTTAATGAGTCCATTTGCCTTTGTTTCTTGAGTCATTCTCTTGAGGCATTTAGCCTAATCTAATTTCTGTTATACCTCCCCTATGTATATATTGAGAGGATGATATAATTAACTCACAGGTGAGTTTGTCTTGTATTTGTATTACAAATTATCTTGAACTAGAATTCCCTCTTGTATTCAAAACGGATTTTAGTGCAGGAGGGTAGTTTGCTACTGCGCTGGTCCTGCAAAGAGTTAAGCACATGCATGACTTTATGCACCTGAGTAACACCATTGAACTCAATGGGTCTGCCCACATATGTAAACTTAAGCTTTGCTTACAACTCTGCAATATTAGGGCCTAATATCTAGTGTAATTAAATTCCTGAGAGAGAACAGAAATAAAACTACTGAGGACATATGCAAGGCTGCTAAGCCAAGGGGTGTTACGTTCTGTCTTCAGTCAGTTGCTTTGTTTACCTGTTAAAAAAATCTATCAGTGCTGAATAGTATGTGAGGCGTAAAGTCTGTATAACCTAGGCAGCAAGAGTGAGAGGTTTGGTATAGCAAAAACTCCATTGTTAGCTTGTTGGGAAAGAGCCACGTTTTGTGGTTGTGATGACATAACTGTCATATATCTCCTATTAAGGGGGAAGTGAGACGTCTTTTCAGCAGTTCAACCAGAATCGATTGTAGTGCACAAAATGAAGGGAGGCCCTGCATGCACCACAACCACACTTAATAATGGCTGTTAACGCAGTTGTAGCTGAACTCATTGCAGCCTGGCTAGAAAAGGGCTAAAACTTGGCCCTGTTAATTTGCTTAGTTTGTGGTTTAGGCCCTATCCTCACAGGCCAGACCAAATTTATCATAGCCCCTTTCAGCCACCACTGTTAGCAGCCATAGTTAAATTCAGTTGCTTTGGCTGTGTAGACAGTGCCTTTGCTTCAGGGGGAATTAAGAGCAGTCTGCAGGATTGGCCCCTTAATTATCTGTGTGATTGGCTTCTACTTCTGAGGTTGTTCCATACAACCATAGCACAAGTGTTCTGCTTTGGATGGGCTAGCAGCAGAGTGAAACTGATGGGGATTGTTGGAAAATCTTCTCCAAATTCTGAATAGTACTGTGCTTAGAAACTCCTAGAATAAAGCATAACATTTTACTTAAAGATCATGTTATAATAGATAACAGAACAAATCCTTTAATAAAGTAGATCTGTATTTATCACTTTTAGTTTCTTCTGGGAAAGGGGTTTCTTAACCGATGTATAATCTTTTGTAGTACAGTATTAACAAGATTTGTTGTAAAGTAACTTTAATCTAGGGATGTTTCTCTTTCCTCCCTGTAGAATATTGTCCCTACACAGGTGAAAATCAGCTTAATTAATATGCTGTCCGAAACAGGACTCCCGGTCATAGAGGCTACCAGCTTTGTTTCTCCCAAATGGGTTCCTCAGGTCAGTAGCTGGGATTACTTGGGGATTTTGTGTGATCAGAAAGTGGATTTCAATATGGTTGCAGAAAATTAGCTGTTAGTCTGTTAATGTTATCTTTTACACTGTTGGATCTGGTCTTAAACTTTCCTGAGTCTGGAATAACCTAGCATTGCTTCACTGGCCTGTTCTCTCTTATAGTTAGATCACTTTTAGCATTTATTATTATTTGTATTATGGTAGGCCAAATAATATGTGTATTATTATTTGTATAAGGGATTATGGTCTTATGCAGAACACTGTGTTCACACATAACAAAGAGTCCTTGTCCCAAAGAGTTTGCAATCAAATATAAGACAAGAGATGACAGGTAGGGTCAGGGAGCATAGGGTGGTAATGAGGCAGTTATGACTGATGTAATATTAATAGGACAGACTGGAGCTTCCCTCTGAACCCCAGTGAAGAATAAATACAGACTCAAATGGAAACACAAGAAAAAGAGCACAAGAGAGCCCCTCCTTGAGAGGACGACTCTTAAGTGATCACTTTAAAATATCCCCAATGTTTCCAGTACAATTTTGTTTGGCTTTTAAAGAGCCATCTCTTTAAATCTTGATTTTTTTTTTGCTAATCCTTTGGATTCTCATTTGAGACACGGTCTTAAGAAGCTTTTTTAACTCAGTGGATAAATAACCTCTTCGTATATTCTAAAGTTTTTCTCCATTTGCTGATTAGATGGCTGACCACACAGAAGTCTTGCAGGGAATTCAGAAATTTCCTGGTGTCAGCTACCCAGTACTGACTCCTAATCTTAAAGGATTTCAAGCAGCGGTAAGAGAGCTGTATCGTGTTTAGGGTCTGAGTTCTCTAGTGTGCATTATGCATGTCATTGTCTGGGTGGGAGCACTTCAAACAAGTGGGAGATATGTAGAAATTTTACTTTATAACATTTCCTCTGATTTTTTTATATCAACATGCAGCAGGCAGCTCTTGTAGTTTATCTAAAGAGGGTCTTTCCTAGTGGGGAACTTGAAACACGCCACTTATAATGCAAAAATATATGTTCATGATTCCTGCCCCACCCCCACTTCTGGTGATCAGTAGTGGTATTTCTGTCTAAACAAACCCTTCTGTCCCACAACTGAACTTCTGCAGGATATAGTGGAAGCAGAAGTAGCTTTAGTGCTGCATTTATGGCTTTGCAATCATTTCCATGACACACTCGGATGTCGCAAACCAAGGATTATGTTTTTGCTGTGGGGTGAATTGAGATGAGAATCTGGTTTGTAAGGGAGAAAGCTGTTCGATTAAAAACAGACAGCTTTAGAAATTGCGCAGGGTCTACAGAGCATGGCTGACCAAGAAAATTAGGGTTTTTTTCAACATACTCTGTATAAAATGTCTTTGAGGGAAAAATACATTTGAAAATTGCAAATCCTATAAAACCAATAACCTCAGTAGAATAAGGTTTTGTTCCAGTAATGATCTGTAACTTCACCTCTGGAGTAAATAGCTTTATTCCTTCAGCGTATATCTGTCACTGGTACAGGCTGCTACAGCTGCACAACTTCTCATTCCATTGAGGTTATTTCTGATACATACTTGTTTGGCAAAATGTGAAGTGGCAGTATTATCACATGGCTCTACTAGCGATGTGTAAGAATCCAAGCTCCACAATAAATCATGCAAGTATAACAAGAAGAATATTGACCTGTCCAAGGCAGCCAGTGATAACACTGAGCTTAACTGCTTAGTGCTGAGTCAGTGGGAGCTGGGCCCTGTTCGTTGGATTTGACATCAATGGGAGTGGAAGATGCTCAGCACCTTGCAGGATCAGACCTTTCACAAGTGCTTTATTAGCAGCAGCAATGAGTCCTTCTGTTCTTTCTCATCTCCCTGTTGGAAGGTGGCAGCAGGGGCCAAGGAGGTGTCTATCTTTGGAGCAGCCTCTGAACTCTTCACTAAGAAGAACATTAACTGCTCCATAGAGGAGAGTTTGCAGAGGTTCAGTGAAGTGATGCATGCAGCAGGAGCGGCCAGTATTCCAGTCAGAGGGTAAGAGAGCCCAGTGCTATATCAAACCAGTTTGTTAACCTGTGCTAATGATGTCAAACCATATAGGAAAAGTAAGATGACTTCGGCATGGGCAGGCTAGAAGTACCCAAGGCTAATATGATTGGGGAGGTGATGACCACTTGACTCTGCTGTTACAGGAATGGCTTGAAACCAGTAAACAGTGAAGACTGGGACCTCTTGACCGTCCCATTTGCTGCTTATGACCCACCTTAAATTCCCAGGAGCAGAGGAGGGGGATTACTCCAATCTCTTTTTATGCTGAGTTTATTTACTTTGCTTCCTGTTCTCAGAGTAAGCCAGGAAATTGCATTGGTGCTGCCTGCATGACTTTGGAAACAAAAGAACCCTAAGCCCCTTTCATTGACCAGATACCATTATTGAGTAATCTTCCTCTCTCCTACAATGGTCAAACCCTGCTGAGGTCACTTTTAAGAGTAACCTCTCCTGAACTGAGCTCCTGGCGAGGAGTATTGTACAGCATATGACTAGGTCTCTCAAATTCAGTTCTGTCAGTGCTGTGGGATGCACGTGACTAGGTCTCAAATAATAAAATCTTCCTTTCCCAGTGGAAAGCAGATTTCACTGCTGTGAAGCTTCAGTTTTCTTAATGTTTTAATTAAATCTTGGGATCTATCAAAACAGTGGTTCTCAACCAGGGGTACACAGAGGTCTTCCAGGGGGTACATCAACTCGTCTAGAAATTTGCCTAGTTTTACAACAGGCTACATAAAAAGCACTAGCAAAGTCAGTACAAACTAAAATTTCATACAGTGACTTCTTTATACTAATCTATATACTATACGCTGAAGTGTACGGCCTATATTTATATTCCAATTGATTTATTTTGTAATTATATGGTAAAAATGAGAGAGTCAGCAATTTTTCAGTCATTTTTCAGTGTCCTGTGACACTTCTGTATTTTTATGTCTGATTTTGTAAGAAAGTCGGTTTTAAGTGAGGTGAAATATGGGGATACACAAGACAAATCAGACTCCTGAGAGAGGTACAGTCGTCTGAAAAGGTTGAGAGCCATTGTACCAAAGGATCTAGAATTACATTAATTAGTTTTCACACAAATACTCCCTGCATTGTGGTGTGAAGTATTCAATGGTTAGCGGAGTGCCTGACCCCAGTAATGGCTGCCTGTTTCTCTGTGCAGAGGGAATTATTACAGAGGCCATAAGCCTTTGTCCATGGAATTCCAGCCTTTGGCTTTTGGAAAACTAGTAGAAATTTCCCATTATTTAGAATGCTGCATGTACTGTGACTGACTTAGCCTCTGTTGTATTCCCCCACCACCTCCAAATTCCCCCTGCTAATCTCAGGCTTTCACTGCAGGTATGTCTCTTGCGTTCTTGGTTGTCCCTATGAAGGAAAGATTGCCCCTGCTAAGGTTGCAGAGGTGAGTGCAGCATAAATGTAGCCAGAGGCTATCTGCTCCGCTGTACGCTTGGGACAAGAATCAGGTGCCCTGAGCTGCTTGGAGGTTTGCTTTTTGCACGAGACAGAATAGGGTGCTGTTTGCTTGTGGAGATGCACCTGGAAATTTAATGACCACATCTCCCACCGAGAATTAGGGGTGTTCTTGCCAATTGCCAGCTCAGTGAGGAAGTGAATGCAGAGACAGATTTAATTGGAAGTGGTGTTCATCACTTCTTGTCCTCAACTGTGCGTATCTAGTGTTCCTGGGTGCAGTCTAATGATTGTTCAGTTCCACCCCAGAGGTGGCTGCATTTTCAGGGCAAGTGAAACAATCCCTCTCTATAGCTTGTCTCAATTTGTGAAGTGCTTTGGGATCCTAATAGCGAATCTGTTTTCTCAGTAAGTGTGTCATTTTGGGGGCAGGTATCCAAGAAGATGTACTCCATGGGGTGCTACGAGATTTCCCTGGGTGACACCATCGGTGTTGGGACCCCTGGGAGCATGAAGGAAATGCTCTCTGCAGTCATGAAAGAGGTACCCGTCGGAGCCCTTGCTGTTCACTGCCATGATACCTATGGGCAGGCTCTCGCCAACACCTTAGTAGCACTTCAGGTAAGTGTTCCTTTACTTCAGTGAACAATATCTGTGGGTTTTGTCTCCCCTCATGTGCTGAGGGTCTCTCACCCTCCCCTTTCCTGTGTCTGCGCGTGTGTAGGTATATATGCAAACCAAGAAAATCATGGTGAGTGTGAGTGAAAACTGTCACAAGTCCCGTAGTTGTGCCTCGGTTTGGGTCAGGTACATCAGCACTTGGGGTTCTTCACCCAGTGGGATCCGAGTAATGGATTAGGCTGGGTTCCATATGGGCTGCAGTAACGAGACTCAACGTTCTGTGCAGTGAGCAGTATTTGAAACAAGCGCTTTGGTAAGTTTGCTGCAGCCAGTGCTTTGCTCACAAATTACAACAGTCTGTCAAACTGCTGTAGCGAGGGAGGTGTTACTAGCACTTCACGGCCCTGAGAATGAGTTAATAGACAATCAGGCGTATGCGCAAACTAGTACAGGATGTTTCTATCGGAACATCATTGATATGGGCTGGTCTCGTATCTTGTGACACGTGAGAGTAAAACAAGCGCGCGCTGGGTGCGTCACCTATCTGGGCTGCATTAGAGACCAGACTAGCGATTCTCAGGACTGTCAGCTGCCTGGATTTGGCTGCATTTGCAGCACAGCTCACCCCTGCCCAGCCAGGAGCGAGGGACTGACTGAGGCACTGTCCAGAATGCCTGTTCCGTTCTGTATTAAAACTCTTCCCCGGGCCAGAGGATGCTTGTACCTGTGGCCCAAACGTGGGCAGTGTTGTTGCTCTGATTTACAGTACGATGGGACCAGAGCTGCAGACAGTTTTACAGCTGCCTGTTTTGTATTCAGATGGGCGTGAGTGTGGTCGATTCCTCCGTTGCTGGTCTCGGAGGCTGCCCGTACGCACAAGGAGCATCAGGAAATGTAGCTACAGAAGACTTGGTGTACATGCTCCATGGCCTGGGGATTCATACCGTAAGTACAGCGGGCTCACACTGCTCTCGCTAATGGGGCTTGCATCAGGGCTCGATACGTGGCTTTGAAACTTGACCTACAGACACCCTGACTGGCAGACGTAGCTTCCCCGTACTCGCGTGGCTGCCGCACAAATACAGCGAGGCTCTGTCTGGCTGAAAGAGCCCTTGTCTGTCACAGCAAGGATAAGGGAGTGAGTTGGAAGCAGGGAGCCTGGACTTGGAGGCGTTAAAGCAAACAGCCAGAAAACCCAGCCCACGCTGAGCAGTAATAAGGAACAAATTTCCTACATGCCACCTTTCTACGAGTGCACAAGGGAAAGAATATGGGCACGTCTGATCCTTGTTCCAATTTCAAAGATCATTGTGTCCCCTCCCCTGCCCCACTCCCTCTGGATTTAGCCTCGCTCCTTTATGGTGCCTTTGATCTTGAGCTTTTCCCTGAGTGCACACTAAGGAATGCAGGACTTTAAATGCCGCTGTCAGAGCTGCACGAGTGACCAGTTGCCAAGAGTCTTACCAAAACAGCAGACCATTCTCCGAAAGTGCCCACCAGTCTGGAACGTGGTGGCGTAGTTGTGCAGCCCACCTAGCAGGCGCATGTACAAACTGTTGTATTTCTCTCTTGTAAAGGGAGTGGATCTACAGAAGCTGATGGAGGCAGGTGTGTTTATCTGCAAAGCACTGAACAGAAGAACCAGTTCAAAAGTGGTTCAGGCTTCCAGCAGACTGTGACACGGATCAGTTTCTCCTCCGACAAGTCAGTGAAGAAAGCCGCAGTGAGGATCTGGAGTCTTGCCAAGTTTACATTTGCTGTCTGGGTTGTTCTTAAATATTCCCTTTTGGGCTTTGGACTTGGTGCAGGGGAGACTATATATAGTAGAATCTGCAAAGAAATGAAATAAACAAGAATGCTATAGCAGACCTCGATGAACATGTTACACATCTTTAAAGAGAGGGGAGCTGGCCTCTGACAGTGCTGTCATGAAATGGACAAGCTTGTATCTGAGGGAAGAGTAAGGGACACACTGTTGCTTCTATGCAGAGAACAGAAGGCGGTAGGCACCTCGGAAATTTCTTTGAGCTTTCTTGATGGGGGTAATGGGTGGTTGTTTTTTGTTTGAGGTTAACCTGGAGCTCAGAAGAGCATCCACTGAGGTTAATTACCACCTCCGGGGGATTGTCATCAGAGGACTAACACTACAGTGCACCCAGTTAGAGCACTTTCCTTGGGTCAGACTTGTGCTAGCTTCTCCGAACAGCATGGAGCAATCCTCTCCTCGCATCACAAGCAAAAGTTACGATTGAAAACGCAAGGAAGCACCTTTATTCTGTAAAATCGGAGTGAATATCAAGGGTGCAGATCCAGCTGTGGATCTTAGCTCTTAGTATTCAGTAGTGGAGGATGGTATGGGGCATAAGATGCTTTTCAGTTAATTGTCAGTTGTGTTAGGGAAAGATGCAGATTTTATCATCTGAAATATTAGAGTAGCAGAAATCTGGTGTAATTAAACCGGGGGGGGGGAGAACAACTTAGTACTAAATGTGTGGCAGGAAATCATAGCAAGATAACTGAGTGAGCAGCCTGCTAATGGGAGCGTGTGGAAGAAGTGCCTTATGGCACCTTATGCAGTGCAGAGAAAATCTAGACTGGGGTTCTCAAACTTCATTGCACCGTGACACCCTTCTGTCAACAAAAATTACTACATGACCCCGGGATGGGGGACCGAAGCCTGAGCCTGCCTGAGCCCCACTGCCTCAGATGGCTGAGCCCCCCCACCCCAGGTTGAGGGGCCAAAGCCTAAAGGCTTCAGCGCCAGGCAGGGAGCCTATAACCTGAGCCCCACCGCACAGGGCTTCAGCTTTGGACCCGGATGGTGGGGTTTGGCTTTGACCCCGGGCCCCTGCAAGTATTAGCCAGCCCCGGCAACCTCAGTTTGAGAACTGCTGATCTAGACCAACAGGGCAAGAAGAAATTAAACAGAACTAATGTAATTTCTGTACTTCACTTGAATTTCTCATATCCGCTGGAATTGTCAGCCATTCAGTTTCTACAGAACTCTTATCACTGAACAAATGATTATTTTTTTCATAAAAATATGGATTATTAAAAATAGCCTGAGCCAATTACTAATACACAAAGCTTGTATTGATGGCAGGTGGGCATCTGTTTCATGGCTAACCTCTGCTCACTATTACGTACTTTCCACTGGGATGATCTTTACAGCACCTTTTTGCAAAACACTGGAATCATAAATATGTTTATGGAACATCAATAAATTATATTTAAAAATGGCCATGTTCAGTGCCTGTTAGTGTCCAGCTGATGTGCCAGTAACACCAGGTAAGTTTAAAAAATGTATTAAACTGTTACAGCATTGGTAATAGTGACATTGGTGCTCCTGTCCTGTAGTGGGGTTCTGTTTTAACGGCTTTCTGGATCTGTCCATGAGACACAGGAATGGAGCATTTTTGGGTTACCACTTGGCTTTAACTCCTAGAGATGGGACTGTTTTCATAACAGTGCTGTTTGTCAGTCACTGTAGTACAGCATCAACCCCTTGGCAGTGAATGCCACTAGATGGCAGCAGGTGGCAGTCACAGCAGTAGTTACTCTCGCAATGGAGCTAATGTTGGAATTCAGCAAACTCCAAGGCTGGAGCGTGGGAATAAAATCCCTCTTTTAAACCTCTCTGCAGCTCCATGGAAATACAAAATCTCTTGTGAACCAGCCGAGGGGTTAGGGACAAACCTGGCTGGGGCTCTTTGCTCAGCTAAGGCTGATTTGTGGTTTAGAGATGGGGTGGGGCACACTCTGGCAGTGGGTGAGGTTGCTCTTTGACTTGCTCTCCTGTGACTAGTGCCTTAGATTTTGAGCTGCCAACCCTCCAGGATTGCCCTGGAGTCTCCAGGAATTAAATGATCTTTAATTACAGGTAGTCATGTGATGAAATCCCCAGGAACACTCCAACCAGAACTGGCCACCCTACTGAGCATGCAGGGCCCAGCTCCCCAGGCTGCAGTGCTGCACAGGGCCCTGCCTGCTTGTGCTGCAGCCTGGGGCTACAAAGGATGCAGCTACCACCCCACTGCAAAGGGGAGGCTGCAGAAATCCCAAGGTCAAGTCCTGGGGGCAGTTCTGAGTGCAGTACTGCAGCCTTCCACCCCCTTCGGAGGAAGGAATGGTTTCATCCAATATCCCCTCCCCCCCTTAATAGCCGGGGTGGTTTAGTCTAAATCCTTTACCACCCTCCACAGGTAGCGATGGTCTGAGCCAATCCAGCTCCCTTCCCCGCGTCTCTCCCCGCCCCGAGCTACGTGGTTTGATCCAGAGCTCCGCGATTGGCTCGTTTTGGCCCTGTCGCGATCCCGTCCCGTGGGGGCGGGAGTGACACGTTCCCATGGGGAAGCGGCTGCGTGTCCCTGAGGCCCGGGGTGGGGCTTCGTCTCTTAAAGGGGCCGCGTCACGGGCGAGAACCGGGAAGAGCCCAGACCGCCGCGGTGAGTGGCCCTGCCGGGGACGTGGTGGCAGGACGGGACGGGCGAGGGCACAGCCCGGGGCCCCGCCGAATGGGGGGGAGGGTTGGTTAGTGCGGGGGTCGGGGGGGTGATGGGGGGGGCAGGGATCCTGGCTAGTGCGGGGTCGGTGGGGTGGGGTGCTGGCTGGTGGGGGCAGGGATCCTGACTAGTCGGCGTGGGGGTCGGTTAGTGCGGGGGTCGGTGGGGTGGGGTGGGGTGGGGGTGCTGGCTGGTGGGGGGGGAGCAGGGATCCTGGCTAGTCGGCGTGGGGGGGTCGGTTAGTGCAGGGGTCGGTGGCGGGAGGCTGCCCCTCCCGGGTCTGGCCCCTCCCGGAGCACCAGCACCCGTGGTGAGAAGTGGGATCCTGGGGCGAATCCGAACCCTGCCCCTCCGCCTCCACCGCTGGCACCAGGGTATGGGGGGCCCTGGGGCCATGTGAGGAAGGGGCCTGCTGCTGCCCATGCCGCCCCCCCGAGCCACAGAGAGAGGGGCTGAGCCCCGGGAACACAGGCTGCAGCCGGGCCTTTTCCAGGGAGGCTTCTGCTCAGGGGACCGCTCCCGAAAGGCAGACCCACTGCAAAGGCCATTGGTGCCTCACACCCGCCTGGGTTCCAGGCCAGCAAGGGGCTCAGGACAGCAGGGTGTGGCCGTCGCTGACCTTCCCGTATCGCCTCCGGGAAGGCAGACCGGCTCCTGTCCCTCTAATCAGCCTGCTGCCTGACCACGTGGCTCCATTCACACACCCACTGGACAGGGAGTCTGTTGGTCCTGCTGGGCAAATTAGTTTTGTTCTGTCCGGAAACCAGGATTCAGGCAGCGGTAGCCGTGGGATGCGCAGAGGGAACAGACTGGAAACCTGCTTTGGACTCTGAGCTTTTAAGGGTGGTTGAGGCGACAGTGTGGGCCTGCAAGGGAGCTGGAGGGCCTGGCTGGGTGAGAAATCCAGCCAAACAGTAATGGGGTTGTTCTAACCCCCAGGCGGGTCTGGGGCCTGTAATGAAGTTAGACCCACAGAGTAAACAGGACCGGCTGGCACTGCATATACCCACGAGGGAGCAAAGCGCCCTGTTGTGGCTTTACTGAGGGAGGTTTTATTGGACTGTGTGGGAAGTTGGGCAGTCTGGAAACTGACTTGCTGGTAGCCAGGTATAAATGAGAGCTCTTCCTACAGCAAGAAGATAATTGAATTGTGTGGCAGGGAGAGGAGGGTTCTGTACAGGCAGGTGGGAGAGAAAAACAGAACAGGAGCACCCTGAAATAATCCTTTGCGCTGTACTAAGCTCAGAGTTCTTTACAAACGTACCCTTATCCCATTTTACACATGGCGAAACAGAAGAACAGAGAAGTTAGGTCACTTGTCTAATTCCCACAGTGGCAGAGCTGGGAATCCCTACTCTCAGGCCCCTGGGCCCCATATTCAAATTAGGTTATGTAATCTGAGGATTTGGTTTACACTTTTGGTCTTTTTTTCCCTTCCCCTTAATTTATTATATAGCAACATAAGCAAAAGACTGGCCTCTCCATGCAGCTGCCTGCAGGCGGTTCAGGTTTCCCTGTTACTCTTTTACCCATTTCCTCTTTCCTGGAGAAGTTTGCTGAAGGTGGAGAAAGTGCACCTGGCAGGTGGAGATTTGCAGACGTCATGTGCTGTGTGCTGCACCCCCTTCCTCCCAGCAGCCGCGCCCATTGAAAGCGGATGCTGAGCTCAGGTTTCAGACCTTTCCTGTAAAATGACTTAGAAAAAGAAATCAAATCAATGTCCTGCGTGAAGTGTCAGCCCAAAGGTTCCAGTTCTTATTTTGAACCAGTCCAGTGTGCGGATGGTGATGCCTTAGGCTTATGTGAGTCAATAAGCAAGAATTTTGTACACCAGCAGGTAGCTCAGGATTTCAATAGCTGCTTGGTTCCAGCTCATAGGCTGGTGCCTGGATTTACATTAGGGGTATTTAAACACTCAGATGCATAGAGCAAAGGGAATAGCTTTGGGGGCCAGCCGTCCCGCTCACTGGATCGCGTATGAGCCTCCCACCAAGGGACTGTACAACCTAATAAAGCAAGTGACGCTAGTAATCCCGGAATTGGTGCAAAATCCATGCCGGTGGTGGTGGTGGTATGTGTGCTTAGGTGTGTGAGGAGCTTTAATCTGGATAGTTAAATGCTGTCTGAAAAGGAGGGAGAATGGGAACTGCCTGGGGAGGGAGAGCAGATAGCAGGGACTTAACCTGTGTTGAAAGCCGGAAGTGCCAGGTGCCAGTGAGTGCTTCGCACACACCTGAGTCGGGCAGGTCCTGCAGCTACATACCTCCACTGGGGCCTCAGGCGCTAGCTGATTGGACTGTGCTGTTAGGCGGGCTGGGACGGGGAGCCAGGCCAAACCTCGCTGTATTTCCTGGCTTTAGCCCACCCAGCCGCCTCTTACTCTCCTAGTCTGTATGTGGGGCCCCACGCTGTCCAGCCCAGAAGAAAGTGGGTCTGTTTGCTAACAGAGTCCATTGAAGAAGGAGCCCCTTGCATCGCGTCCTGCTCTGGCCTTTCCCGCTCTCTTGAGAGCAGCAGGACAGAAGCCTCCTTGAGCAGGAGGAATGAATCAGGTAGGCTGTGCCAGGTTGGCATCAGGGCATTTAGAATGAAACTGTTGGCGCTTCCGAGCGGCCTGTGTGTGAGGCAAGGCTGGAGTGCATTTCCTGCTGGCTGGCCGTACTAGACAGCACAGACAAGCAGCTAGTGTTTATTCCTGGGCAAAAGAGGGTGGATCTCCCCATAGGCCTAGTCATTCCTGCCAGGTCAGAGACCTTCCCAGCTCCGGCTGGCTGGAGCCTCTTTCCCTGCAGGGACCTAGCGGAGGGCATACAAAGGACTAGGAAACGTGGACGGTAACCTCTGACTCCTAAGTGAGACCGCTTGAATAAGCTACACCCTGAAGAGTGGGAGAGAACGGCTTCGCTGGTCGTCCCCGCGGTGGAACCTACTCTCCCCACTACAGAGAGAAGAAGTGATTTGACTCTGCTGCCTCCTTCCTCGAGCTCCCCAGCTGGCCACTCAAGGACAGAGCCTCTTCTCCCAGCTGGCCAAGGACCCTCAGCTGGGTCCCTGCTCCTCCTGTAAGGCAGGGCTCTCCCCCTTGCAGGGAAATGAGGCTGGGCTTGTTTCTTCATTTGGCTAGATATGGAGCAGGTGGTTCGCTGTCATTCCGTAGTCCCGACCTTTTCCGTTTTGGGATGGGGTTAACCTGGGTGTAGATTTATGCTGCTTTTCTCCCCCACCTGGGGCTGGAGTCTGTCAGGGCCAATCCTG
Source organism: Mauremys reevesii (assembly GCF_016161935.1). Lineage (NCBI taxonomy): Eukaryota > Metazoa > Chordata > Testudines > Geoemydidae > Mauremys > Mauremys reevesii. Next base: position 15,930,528 of record NC_052645.1, read on the forward strand.
CATTAGTGGCAGGGTAGGGTCGTCTGGATGGCTACCCGTGCTTTGCTGGCTGGTTCGCTTGCATGGCAGAGAGAGCTTTATTTTTCAGAGCTCATCTGGCCTGGCTCAAGCTCTGATCCTCCCTTGGTGACGCCCTTGTTGGCTGTTGTGGGACTGGTTGTGATATCAAGCAAGTGACTAACCTCAGAATGAGCTGATGTTCGTGTGAGGCAGCATGGGCTAGTGGTCTGAGCACAGGATGGGGGAGCTAGGAGCTCCTGAACTCTGATCTCAGACTGATACTGACACATCGTGTGATCTTGGGGAAGTTGCTTCCTCTATGTGCCTCAGTTTCCCCATATGCAAAATGGAAATAATCCCTTCTTTGCATGGGTAACTAGTGAGCGTTTGCTAAGTGCTTTGGAGGCATTGATGTCTCATAAACCCTCTCCCTCAGGAAAACTCCACGCAGGTGGAAATGCTCCCAGGCGGGATGTTTTTCAGATTTCCATGTGCTTAGTAAATATCTATCTAATTGGTCCTGAATGTTCTGTTCAGTTCTGCTGATCCCACCCCCCCTCCTTTCTCACAGAGGCCACAACAGAAATCAGAAGGGGCCCAGAGGTGAGTGATGAGAATGATCAGATCCTGGAAAGAGAGACTAAAGATGAGGAGCGATTAGTTTTGAGAGAGGGGGGCAAACTAGAGGGGACATTATAGAAGAATATAAATCAAAGAATGGGCAAAAGAAAGTAGCTCGGGCGCTGCAATTTACCCTCCCTCATAGTATGAGAACAAGAGGACCATCAGTTAAAATGTGAGGCAACACAATTAAACCTGAATTAATTTGTACGTGATGTGAAATTAGCCTGTGGGACTCATTGCCACTAGGTATCAATGAGGCCAAGATCTTAGTAGGGTCCAAAAAAAGAATGAGCAGTTCCTTGGATGACCATTCCAGGGGATTGGAGATAAACGCTCATGATTTAGGGCATAAGACAAGCAAAAAGGGCCAGATTTTTAGAGGTATTTAGGTGTCTAGCTGCCTAGGTTAGCGAGTTACCCTCTGGACAGGTTACTCTCTTCAATGACCTAGGATTGGTCATTGTCAGAGGTGGGATCCTGGCTAGATGATCCAACCTACGGGTCCTACTAAGGCAATTCCTATGCTCCATCTGTCTAGACATTTCTAAGGTTTCTGTCACTGCAGTGTCTGGCCCCCAAGATTGCCCCTTTCACTCCATTCTTTCCATTTGTCATCCCACTCAATGGGTTTTCCCATCCTATCTTAGGTGAAGATGGCAGAGAAGATCCTTGTGACAGGTGGAGCTGGGTACATCGGCAGCCACTGCGTGCTGGAGCTGGTGGAAGCCGGCTATATCCCTGTAGTGATCGATAACTTCCACAATGCCATCCGAGGTAAGGAGAGTCACTGCCACTCTGGGCTCTGTCCTGTGGCCCCTGGTGACCCTCAGTCCCACTTGAGTGGCCATGGTCAAGGCCTGATCTTTCCTGGCGTTACAGAATAACCTGTCTCCCCAGGGGGAGATGCTCTTCCCGAAAGCCTGCAGCGCGTGCAGGAGATTGTGGGCAAGAAGATTCTTTTCCAGGAGCTGGATATCCTTGATGAGGCAGCTCTGCGGGAGCTCTTTCAGAAGGTGAGCACGTGAGCTAGCGGCGATCCTGCTGGGGAAGGGGAGAATATGCATTTCCTGCTGCGCAAGGTGCTGTGCTGACAGGGGGAAGCTGTTTGGAACATGTGCTGAGGGAGCAGCGAGACAAACGTATCCACAGGACATGGAGACTTTAGAGCTGGTCAGAAAATTGTCTTTTTATTTTTCCCCTCATGGAAAATTTCAGCATTTCTGGGAAGAAATCAGAAACTTGAAAAATTCTTGCCAGAAGCAGGATGCAAACCAAAAATGTGGCCTTGGAACTGTTACAGCAGGAACTCCTGGTAGTTTGGATGCCTCATGCCCCTGTTCTCTATGGGCTGGGTGCATACACCTCCCCTGACTCACAACAGTCTCCCTTCTTGCTGGCTTGCCACAGTGCACCATGGGAGATGCAGTCTGGCTGGGGAACATGACTCATAGAGAAGAATGGGAGCATGAGGCACCTGAACTACAACTCCCAGGAGCCACTATGGTGGCATTTCCAAATCAAACTTTGGAGGTTTCAGGTCTTGAGGTTCTTTTCACCGAAAGTTGAATTTTTCTGTGGCAAGCAGACAGCTTTTTGTAGAGACGTTTTGTTTAGTCGAAAATCTAATTTTCTGTCAAAAAACAGTTTTGACAGAAAATTTCCAACCAGCCCTAGGGGCTTTTCGCAGGTGTCATTAACCCAAGTTCTTTCCCAGCCGGCACTAACCCTTGGCCTCTTTGTTTCCTTGCAGCACCATTTTTCAGCTGTGATGCACTTTGCGGGGCTGAAGGCCGTTGGGGAGTCCGTTCAGAAACCCCTGGAGTATTACAAGGTGAACCTCACGGGGACCATTCGACTGCTGGAGGTAAGCAGAGCCCTTGAGGCAGGGCACTGGAGTACCCAGAACGTCCCCAGTGCAAAGGGCTCAAAGGCACACGAGGCTGGGGATGCAGACAGACCCTGTGGGGAGATGCCAGGGAGCTGTGTGCACACCCCACTCAGTGATCATGGGGAGTGAAGATCCAGGGAGTAAGCCCAGCTGGGGGGGTGACCCTGTGCCCTCCATCACTCCGAGTTCCAGTCCAGTCGGGGCTCATGCAGGCTGACACCTCCCCCCATGCAGAATTACAACAAGGGGGTATCAGCTGCATACAGGAGAGCAGAGGAGAAAGCCTGGAAGGTAATGAGTGTGAGAGAATGGGAGGGATGGAAAAGCCCCTCTGGCTGCCTGGGAAGAAACCTCAGGATCTCTTTCCCCCAGTTCACGGCTGAATGAATATGCTTCTCTAGACCGTGGCCTTGGCCTGCTATGGTCAGCGGCGCTGAGAAGCGGGTTTCTCAGGAAAGCCTAAGCACTGCTGAGGTGCAGTGAGTCAGAACTGACCCCGGCACGGCACTAGGGGGCGCTGTGCCTTGGCTGTGATGCAAAACCAAAGGTCTGGTTGAGCGAGATTATTAATGGTCCCCAGCACATTTGGTAAGAGTTGGGGTGTTAGCCCCAGGTACGTTTTGCCTCCCTAAATTCCCCCAGTTGTTAGCGGCATTCCCCAAAGAGCTGCTGAGTTTCACCCCAGAGGTGGCTACATTTCAGTGGTAATATATGAGATAGGTCTATCTCCTAGAGCTGGAAGGGACCCTGAAAGGTCAAGTCCAGCCCCCTGCCTTCACTAGCAGGACCAAGTACTGATTTTGCCCCAGATCCCTATATGGCCCCGTCAAGGATTGAACTCATAACCCTGGGTTTAGCAGGCCAGTGCTCAAACCACTGAGCTCTCCCTAGGTGGTCTGGTCCCCAGATAGGTTGGCTGTACATCAGTTTTTCATTCCCTGTATCAAGGGCTCTTTGCACATGTGCGCTGTTGTTAGTGGGCCGTTGAGTACTCACTAGCATGTACGTAGAGCTTCCCACTGCCGAGCACACGGGAGAGGCTCTCCCTGGGGCTTGACGCTGGACGGTCCCTGCTTTCCCCTCTCAGACAATGAAAGCACACGGGGTGAGGGACATTGTGTTCAGCAGCTCGGCCACGGTGTACGGAGACCCTGCCTACCTCCCGCTGGACGAGAACCACCCGGTTGGGGGCTGCACCAACCCCTACGGCAAATCCAAGTACTTCATTGAGGAGATGATACGAGACCTGTGCAAGGCTGAGAAGGTAAGAAGCACCCACTCAGCCCTGTGCACACCCTTGAACCAGGGAGACTGGGAACCCAGTAGGTTGGGCTTCCCCTCAGCTGGGTCCTAAGTCCGAAGTGTGTCACCAGCATTCCTGGCCCCCCTCCATACGCAGATCTCCTCTAGCCTGTGGGGAAGGGGATCAGCCACTCCTGCAGCACTGCTGAAAGCCCTCCAAAGCCCCACCTCTGCTCATGCAGAGGAGTTAGGGGAGATCGGGGACACACACATACTGGCCCCCTAATGTGGAACCCACAAGGATGGGGATCTGTGGAGTTTAGAGGCCAAGGCCCTTGCTTCTTCTGTGGGGAGCAAACTGCATGAGGGATGAATTTTCTGTCGAGTGACCCATTCCCACCTACAGGTTTCCCCAGAGGACTAGGAAATCTGGGCCTTCTGTTTCCCACCAGAACTTTCTCAAGGCTTGGGAGATGGATGGGAGCTGGGTAGATGAACCAGGCAATGTTCATATTCCAGGGGTCCTTTGAACAGCATGGCGGGGGAGGGATGGAAGGGGGTGCTGCATGAGCCATGAGAATGCTAGCAGCTTCCTGGGGCCCTGTTTGCGCTTCCCAGGCAGTGTGTGTGACTGGCACTGTCTCTCTCCCAGGACTGGAATGCTATTCTCCTCCGGTATTTCAATCCCATCGGAGCCCATGAGTCAGGAAGAATCGGAGAGGATCCCCAGGGAATCCCCAACAATCTGATGCCCTACGTTGCTCAGGTATGAACTCCCCTTGCAGACTGTCTTTAAGTAGTGCTCTGTGTAAGAGCCCCTGTTCGTGTTCCCTTTGTGTGTCACATGAGCAGACTGAACTCACGAGCCCGTTCCCTTGTGCAGGTGGCAGTGGGGCGCCGGGAGTACCTGAGCGTGTTTGGGGACGATTATAAGACAGCTGATGGAACAGGTGCGCTGCCCAGTGTTTCTGGCTTATCTTAAACCCTGTAATGTTAGATGGTGCCTGTTAAATCCTGCTCCCTGTGGCCCAGGATGACTGAGCTGCCTGGCGTATTCACTGGCCCGGTTTGCATTATTCTCCTGTTTCTTGGCAGGTGTCAGGGATTATATTCATGTCGTGGATCTAGCCAAAGGCCACATCGCTGCTCTGAAGAAACTGAAAGAAAACTGTGGCTGCAAGGTAGGAAATGGCTCTGGTCTGGGTGTTGGGGATTAGCAGAGCCGTGATTCACCGACATTAACGTGGGCTCATCAGAACCAGCTCCTTCGGCCTGAGCCCCCATTCCAAAGTAGGGGCTGTCGCTCGGGGGAATTATGTACACCCCTAGCGCTGTGTCATTATAAAGGCAACGGCATTTTGCCTTGCTCCCTCTATTGGGCAATAAGAGTAAGGCCCCTTATCTGTCTGTGAAAAGAGCCTATAGTCAGGGTGAGTCAGGTGTTAGTGCCAGGGGTGGGGTTGGACAGGGCCCAGCTTTCACATGTGGCCCCTGATTTTGGGAGCCCACCTTGGGCCAGCTGGGCCCCAGCTTTCAGACGTGCAAGTGCCCGCAGCCCCTGTTAGCTGCAGCTGCTCATGAGAAATCAGGCCCCATTGTCTCAAGCTGAGCACCCAGAAGTCCAGGACAGTTTGAGGGTGGGGCCTGGTGCTTTAGTGAAACTGAAGGCTGGGCTGGGCGGCGCCGAGGCCCTCAGCACAGCAAGAGCCAGCAAGTTTCTTGTCCTACTTGCAGATCTACAACCTGGGCACAGGCTGCGGTTACTCCGTCCTGCAGATGATCAAAGCCGTGGAGAAAGCATCAGGAAGAGAGGTACGGTGCTCACCCAAGGCCTTACCACGCCCCCTGGCCCTGCATGAGCGGCGCTTTCAAGGCTGTTCTCGAACTCTTTCCAGGGCATCTTTCTGCCCCTTGTGCTGGTAAAGCGCAGCCAGGGCAGCTGTCCCTGCTTCCAGCCGGGGGGAGCTGCTGCCTTGAGGTCTGTGGGGCCAGGTTGTTAGCTACATGGGCCTGAGCCTTGTGCTGCCGTCGGGACCCCCTGCCCAGCCCCTGGGGCCCGGGTGGTGAGGTTCCGGGACCGTCACCCCCCTGACGCGGTGCTTTTCTTTCAGATAAAGTACAAGATCACTGCACGGCGGGAGGGGGACATCGCCGCCTGCTACGCTGACCCCGCCCTGGCCGAGCAGGAGCTGGGCTGGAAAGCTGCCTTTGGGCTGGACAAGATGTGTAAGTGCAGCCCCTCGGGGCATGCTCTGACCTACCCCCACCCCTCACTCTACCTGGGCCTCCTCTGGCCCCTCCCAGTGACTCGGGGGGGGGGGGGGCCGTGCAGGGCATCATTCAGTCTTATGCCCATTTATCCCCACCCCCCTTAAGCTCTCACCAGAGCTGCTTCCTTGGCCCGGTCACTTAGCTGCTGCTCTGGGGGGGAGGCTGGATGAGAAGCACCAGGGGTTGGGGTGAAGAGTCAGACACACCTGCAGGAACTAAAGCGTTTGGTTCAATACTCTTGCATTGGTCCTGGAGGTGCAGACAGCACCCCTCCCCCCAGCTGGCTCAGTCCAGCCTCAGTTTCTCTCTGTGTCTTGCAGGTGAAGATTTGTGGCGGTGGCAGGTGCAGAATCCCACAGGCTTCAGCAACAACTAGAGCGTCGGCCCCGGGGAGCAGCCAGGACGGTGCCGGCCTGCCAGTCTCAGTCCACAGAGAGCTGCAGTTGCTTTCTCTGCGAGGGTGGGCCGGCCTGAGTCGTACTGGGCCAGTGACATTTTCCCACCTTTTAACCAGGAGCTGACTTTACTCATGGCACCGGGCAGTCAAGAAACAGGCTAGGGCCTGGCCTGGGGAAGCCCCTGGCTCTGCAGCAGCTGAGCAGACCCCAGCCACACTCAGCTGCGTTTAGCAGAACTTGCACAGCTTAAAACATCGCAGCACGATTCAGTGGAGTCCCTCAGAGAAGGAGCAGACCCCTCCCCCCCCCAAGCCATGCTGGGCTCTGACACGGAGGGGCTTGCTCCTTCAGCTGCTGCTTCCCTCATTGCAGATATGGTCACTGCGCACGGGCCCTTCCCTCTCACCTACCTCACAAGGACAGGACGCCACACACACGCTGCAGCTTCCCAAGGGCCAGGCCATCTCGTCAGCATTTTCATATACACCAGCCCATCCTGCCCGCAGGGTCTTAGTTCCCTGTGCATGGGAACATCTTCCCCACTCCTTGGGGGTGGGTGTTCCATCTTCCACCTTTGGGGCTTGGGCACTGCCTTTTCCCTTCCCTGGGAGCAGTTTGCTTCCTGCCTCAGTCCCCTCACCCTTGCCTGTAAGGGACCAAATGAGATTTTTATTGTGTCGGGTGGACACAGGAACCAGGGCCTGGTGCTTATGAGTCTGTTGTGTCAAACTGCGCTGAGCTAGCTCTGTGGCGTTCAAGGGCCGGGCACGGGGGTTTCCTGGGGGTGGCTTAGTCACTAACACTTGTGGGACCGAGCGTGTGAGGGGAAAATCACAATCTCTTAGCCCAGCCCTTCGTAGCGGTCGGCGTTTACAAGCTCACTCCACAAGTGGCTGCGGCAGCTACTTCTTTACAATCAGACTCACCAAAGCCTCCCTGGGGCAACCGGTTGTTTTCCTGGCTCCTGAAGCTTTTATTTATTACAGAGAAGCTGTGAGTGATCAGGGGACACAGGGCCAGTCTGTTCTGCTCTCACTTCCTACAGCTCATAGCTGATGCTACTGAATGATGCATTGAGATTTTGACTTGCCTCAGGGGCCAGTGTGAGTCAATCTGTTCCCGCCTCTGAGATGAGGTGGCGCAGAGCTGCCGTGCCCCAGTATCTCGCTGCATTAAAGAGACTGGCTCAACAGCGTGGGAGAGGTTTATGTTTTCTTTAATCTCACGTCCAAGGGTGTGGAACACAAACCCTCCCCAAGGAAGACAGAGAACTAAAAGCCATTTTCAGGAATGGACAGAAGCTTCTTTCTCTCTCTCTCTCCCTGTGGCCTCAGCAGCCCCCAGCCCAGAGGAAGTTGCTGCTTACACAGGTAGAGAGCAGCTCCGGGGAATGCGCTGAGAACAGGCCCCTACTTTCATACATAAGAATGAACATGAGGCCAGGCCCCCAGCCAGCTAAGATGCAGAATGTTCCAATTCACAGTCACATAGCTCAGGTGGAGCTGCCAGCCTTAATTTAAACTCCCAGGAGCTGCATTCCCCTCAGCCCAGGGAGGGGCAGCTTTAAGCAGACCCGAGGAGGAGGAACAGAAGGGCTGTGTCCAAAATGAGACGAGCTAGTCCCGCCTCTCCCCTCCATGCGAGCAGCGACATAAGTAAACCCTTTAAAAAATGGGTCCAACCTGATTGTGAGGCGCTCGAGAGGGTTATTGCTTTGTGCAGCGCTGGACACGGCTGCATCCATGGACCGTGGTCCAGCCCCTTTTTCTCCTGCCTCTGGGAAGCTGCACCCCAGCCACCAGCACCATCCCTCACCTGCTCTTTCCCCCCCCTGGGGTGGGGCAGGTCCCATTTAGGCTGGGCCTGAGTGAGTTGCTGTCTTCCCTGCTCCTGCTAGGGCTGCAGGGAGAGCCCGGCTGCAGCTAGGAACAGCCAGCCCTGCCCCCACCTGCAGTCCTAGCCCTGGCTAAGTCTATGCTGGGGGGGTGGGAGGCCTGGCTCAGCTGATGGAGACAGCGACTGCGGGAGGAATAAGGAATTCAGCCCTTAGCCTAAAAGGTTTCTTTACAAGACATTTACAGCTTGATTTCCAGGCCCCACTTATGCTCCAGCCCAGAAGGGGCTAATAATGCAGCAGGCTGAGTCCATGGGGGGAGCAGGCCTGTGCTGCTCAACAGCAAACCCCCTGGGCCTGTTCAGGGAGAGGCCGGCCCTCAGCTGCAAGGGGGTGCAGGAGGGAAGAGAGAACAGGTCCTCTAGGCTGCAGGGTGCTGCTCTGCCTGCCAAGATACATCAGCCAGCACCGGATGCCACCTCCCCCTATCCCTGTGCCAGCAGTAGGGGCTCAGCTGAACAGGGCAGGAAGGACCCAGCCTTCCGTGGAGAGGGGCAAGGCCCCTGTGGCAAAGGCAGGCTCAGGTGACTTCATGAAGGCGATTCTGCCCCCAGCTCTTAGGGATGCTCTCGCCTTCCCTGCTGGGACGATCCCCGCCTGCCGCCAGCAGGCTGGTGCCTATGGGCAAGCGTGCAGAGCCCTCAGGGCTATATGGGCATAGCAGCGACTGGCCCCAAGGGGGGCTCTGGGACCGGCAGCCCCCAGGGCAGTGGGAAAAAGCTCTCCAGCATTTGCCGATGAGACAGCTGAGCTGACCTGCTGGTGAGAATGACGACAAGGCTGAGAACGAGGCTCCTGCCTGCATCGATCCCAGCCCAGGACAAGAGCATCAGCTGGAGCTTTTCCTTCTGTCCTTCCACCTGACCTGACCCTGCTGTGAGAGGAAGAAGTAGCAGCAAGAGACGCTCCTGACTGGGCCGGCACCCAGGGCAGAGCTCAGGGGAAATACACTAGGAAGCTGGCTGTAAACTGCAGTGATTTGTCTTTGCCTCCTTGCCTAGCTTCTGACAGTGCGGCGATGAGAGGAGAGACGTGCGGGGATGCCCCAGCACAGAACGGAGAAGATTGTAAAAAGCAACAGGAGGAGAAGGAAATCCCTCGATTATCTCTAGAACGGCTGAGCCACTGCGCCCTGGCAGCAGAGACACAATCAGACGCAGTGTGGAGCCCATGGGCATGGCTGCCTTCCTGTTGGGGGTGCGTGTAACAGAGCGCATGGCAGGAGGCGGGGTGGGCGTAGGTGGCTACCTTCCAACCCACGTGTGCTGCCAGCTCCCTCAGCTGTGCTGCTGGGAGAGGGAGCAGAGTTTAAGGTACAGTCCCAGTGTAGCGCTCTCTGGCCCAACGGCCCCTGAGCTGGGCCCCCCGGAGGCTCAGGTTCCAGAGGCTGATTTGTTTTAAAAACCTCTGAATCGTCCCACCATGGAGACCAAAGGACTGTGCAGCTGCCTAGAGGCCATGACCCCACTGGGCCACACAGTGGGGTCATCGGGCCTTTCTAGGTAGCTTTGCAAAGCTCTCGAGCTCAAGCCCAGGGGAGCATGGGCCAGCAGCCCCCCCCCCCCCCCCCGATCCCAGACATCTCCTGCTTTCCAGGGGAGGGACTCCCTGCTAATACTGCAACAGGAGAGACAAGACCATGGAAATCAGCCTGAGTTAGTGCTGAGCCCACCTCCACAGCCGGGTCGGATACAGGAAAATCAAGGGGATCGAAATCCTCAAGGGAAAAACGAGAGATAAGGCCACACTGGACTTGGGACAGTCTCTACCTTAAACAGCTCCACTCTCAACTCAGGGAGCACCGGGGAGCAACACCCCGCACACCTGAGGGCCCGTGGTGCAGAAGAGACAGGAGAGGGAAGGACTGAAGGGAGGGAAAACAACTGGAGTTGAGGTTGGTTGCCATGGCTTCCGTTTGCAGCAGACAGGATCAGTGGGAAAGATCAGCGGTGGTGACCTCGCGTCCTTTCCCTGCGACAGTCTCGAGTGGCTCCGCTTAGATCCGGGGCAGCAGCTTCTCAATGAATTCCTTCACCGCCATCATCTCCTGGACACAGACCACGAGAGCCCATCACACACGGGGGCTGCCCCGGTGCCCGCAGGGGAGTGTCCCGCAGGGGCAGGGCCTAGGGCTGGGAGGACACTGCAGGGGGGTGCCTTGGATCCAGCTTTTCAACAGCCCGAGGGCAGACGCTGCCATTGCAGACAGTCCCCTGAGCTGGGTGCTCCTTGGGCAGCGCAAGCCCCCAACCTGAATGAGGGAACAACCCCCAAGCTAGAAGTAGGGGCTGGTGCTCCCCAGGTTCCGTCAAATCTAGGCTTCTACGCCCTTAGCTGGGACCATCTCCCCCCTCCTGGGGCCAGGGAAGTTCGGGGCCCATAGCCACCCTCCCCCACGCCAGGCCTCATTGCAAAGGCCATTGCGCTCACCCCGGACTCGTGACCCAGAGCCGTGGCAGCGAAACTGCAGCCCCAGCCACCCTCTTCTTCAAGAGGGAGATGCAGCCTTCACATAGTACAGATCCCAGCCGGCAATGCACCACCACGAACCAAGCAGCCCGCTGAGTGGATCCCACCCGGGCACTGCATGCTGGGACCTGTAGATGGGCACAACCTGCTCCACGTAATGAGACTCCAGTGCGGCCTGCAGGCTCAGGCGCGATACCCAGACGCCCTCTGCGCCTGCAGCTGACTGACCTGAGGGCAGGAGCTGTGCATCATTCCAGGGTAGGTTTTGAATTGAACCTTGGTGGGGGTGACGACGGATTTCAGCTTCTCGGCGGTGAGGGCTCCGAAGCGGACAGGGATCATGGGGTCCATCTCCCCGTGACACTGCAGGATGGCGATATCCTTGTTCACGCCGTTGCTCGCTGCCTGCAGCACAAAGAAGAGGGCTTAGTGGTGCCAGGGCATGGCGGGATGCCTTGCTGGGGAGCAGATGAGCGATCAATGCAGTGTCCTGCCGACCTGTGCCATCACCCCCAGTGCCACCGATTCCACCGGGTGCTTGCTGTCCGCAGTCCCAGGTGGGGTTTGCTGAGTAAGAAGGTTCTGTGATCGGCAGCAGCAAAGCCCCCTCCATCCCCATCCGCCCCCTGATCTACTCCCACCCCACACGGTGCCTTAGCAAATAGCAGGCAGACAGACAGATTGCCGGTACCTGAGGGAAGGCCTTGTGTAGCGGGAGCCAGCAGCTGAGAGCCACGATACCAGCCAGCTGGTATTGGGAGGTGAGCGCCGTGTAGAGCGATAGGGCACCGCCCTGGAACATACCAAGCACAGGACCATGCAGTAGAGCTGCTGCCTGGAGCTGCAAGCCCAGCGGAGTCCAACCCCAAGATGGGAGCGACCCCTTCCCAGTGCAAGGGACACCACCCCCTCCCAGCCAGGGGCACTGCCCCCCGGTGTATAACCACATGCACAAACCGCCCCGGGAGGACAAGGTCCCCCTGCTTGGGAATGAAGCTGAGAAAGCCACGGAGTGTAACCCAGCCATCCCCCTGCACCAACACGGCCAGGGAGCTGGAGCCAGGCAATGCTGCTGTTCCTGTTGGACAGCAGGCTGGACGCGAGTCCCCGGCCCCAGCCTGTACCATCAGTGCTTACCTGCGAGAAGCCCCCGAGGATGATGCGGTTGGGTGGGATGCCATTCTTGATCTCATGCTCAATAACTGCTTTCACTGGAAGAAGCCAGAGAGAGGTGGGTCAGCTCAGGATGGCCTGGGGGTCCTACAGTGTCACACCGGAGCTGGGATCTGCGCAGGGCAGAATCAGGGCAAGGCCCCAGGCGTGTTCTCCACAGGGCACAGGAAGTCTGAGATGAGGGACAAGGGAAGGGACGGGAGGAGCAGAGGCAAAGGCAGAAGCGAGGACAGATCCTGCTCCCCTCCAGAGAACGAGAGGCCGTGGTGAGTCGGGTGGAAAAGGGATGAAGACAGGGCTAGACAGAGGCTGGGGAAAGGCCCTCAGCCCAAGTGGCTGCACCCCCACTCCTCTTACGGTTTTCAGCTGCTTTCTTGATTCCAGCTTCATCCTCAGGCGCGTCCGGACTCAGCCCCATCAGATCGAACCTGGGAGGGAACGCAAGTGAGATCAGCCCCCTCCTCACTCTCCCAGTGTCCATGGCACAGGGGAGTCTCAGGACCAGATACACCCACCCCCTCTCCCCTGGGGGGGGGCTCCAGCTATCTCCCTACCCACCTTTCCCTCTCCTCCACGGGTGGCTGGAGAAAGACCCTTGATTCCACCTGCCACTACCTCAGGCTCCCTCCGTAACACAAGCCATCCCCTCCCCCCAAACCCCGCCAGCAGCCCCACGAACTGACCAGGAGGGCATCACCATCTTCATGTTGAGGGTTACAGGAATCCTGGGCCTGCAGAGAAAGAGAGATTAAGGCAAGTGAAACAGCCCAGGTGGGACCTGCAGCAGGAAAAGTGATCCTGGACCTATCGCCCGAGGGATCCAGCCCCAGAGAGGGCACTTTGGCCAGCAGGCTTCCAGCCCTGCACCAAAGAGACTAATCTGTGACAGGTCTCAGAGTAGCAGCCGGGTTAGTCTGTATCCGCAAAAGGAACAGGAGGACTTGTGGCACCTTACGGACTAGCAAATTGGCAGCAGCAAGTGAATGAAGCAGCATGACGCGCCCCCTAGTGGTACATCCTGCCCTCAGCTGGAGGCTCACCTGGGCGGAACAAGGTTTAGCTAGAGTCCCTTAGAGTATCGCTGGCTCAGACAACACTCGCTGCCTATGGCTCGGCGTGACTGGCCCTCGCTCACCTCCGCCAGGGGCCAGAGAACCCAGGGAACCGGGGCAGAATTTGCATGGATCCCCCCCTGCCCCGTCCAGGTGGGCCTGGGGAACCACCCTGCTGGGGCTGAACAGCAAACTGTTTCCCTCCCCGCCCTCCACGTGCAGCACCCCCATGTCCGGCTGGGATCCTCCCCTTCTTAACATATGTCCAATCCTCACTGCCTACCCCTTCCCCAGCTGCTAACTCCCCAGCTGCCCTTAGGCTCTCGGCCCGGCTAACACTGGCCTGGTTACATGTGCAGAGGTCCCGCACATCCAGCTTCCCTCCTGGAGCAGGCAGTGTTGTGTGCTGTTGCCTAGCAGCCCATCCAGGGACCCGACATTTGGGGACTGGCTCTACTCTTGCCTTTGTTTTTCTGCTGCTGCGCTGGGGAGATGCTGACAGGGCAGCAACTGCTCGCTCCTGTCCCGTTAGGATGGGACGCCCAGGAACGGAGGGTCTCTGCTCACTAGGACGCTGCTCCGGTGCTTCCCCGGGATGGGTGAGTGCACATTTGTGTTGCTAACCAAACAGAAGCTGCTGAGGCATCAGTGCTAGGGCCTCGCAGGGTACGTCAGGCACTACTGCTTTATATTGACCTGGCCTGCTCAGAGAAGGGACCTGAGGTCGATGCTCCCTGTGCTTCTGGCTGCTCAGTGCAGTCACAGGGAACAGCTAGGAAATCAGACCCTGGGTAGCAGCATCTCACTCATTACACAGCTGTGCCTGGAAGCCAACTATCTGCCTCTCGAGCAGAGACTGGGGGCCATTCCTGGACTCTGGAGGGGAAGGCAGTCAGCTGCCTGCAGAGCTGGGAAGACGTTTTCCTTGGCTGTTTTAGAATCCCTTGTTCCTCCTTCCCAAGTGCCCAGCTGAGGAGAGTGCGCCTTGCGCTCCAGTGGGACGCTGACTTGTCACATCACAGGCACTGGCTAGCGCGTGCATACTTCACCCTCTGCCGGATTCACCGTCGGGCTTACTCCAGGGACAGAGGTCATGTTGCCCTCAAGTGGCTGCAGCCTACAGAGGCTATGAGCCCTAATCCCAGCACAGCTGACACCAATTCTCCTTTAGCTCTGTATGCATGAGGCTTAACTGGTGACCACTGCCTGTGGCCATGGATCCATCACACAAGGTTTGGGTGCCATGTGTCCAACTCGGCCGCCCATCCTGCAGTCAGCGCCCCCTGAAAGCTTCACCATCACTCATCTACTAGGGGAAAGACAAGTCCCCCCTGCTGGAACTCTAGGGGAAAGGTCCACAGCAAAGAGGGGAAGTGGGAAGAGATGATGGGGCAAAGGAAAGGAACAACACTACAGCCCACCAGCTCTGCCCCCCGACCAGAACAGGAGCTGGCAGGAGCACATCCTGTGAGAGCACCACCCATCCCAGCCAGCTCAGAGTGGGAGGGGCGAGCCCTGCCTGGGAGCAGCAGAGCGGGACAGGCTCCAATGCTAATTTCCATTCAGGACAGTGACTACCTGGTGAGATATTCTCCCCCCACTAACTAGCAGACTGTTTCAGAATTCCCTCCGATCAGGGGCAGAGGTGATACTTACGCGTGAGGGCAGATATATTTCACATATGGGAGTCGGATGGAGGAGAACGCCTCAGCCCAGCTGTGCCTAACAGGGGAGAAAAGAGAGAGTTCAAGCCTTGCATGCTACAAACTGTGAGGCAAGGTACCGCCCCGTATACTGGCACCCCCACTCCATCACCGCCATGTCATCCCTATAGAGCCAGGCTGGGTACCCTCCTGTCCACCTCAGGAGCAGGGATCCCAATCCATTCTGCTCAGTGCACTGGCAGTAGTCCATGAAGAGCCTGGCCACACCATCAATCTCCTTGCCTAAGCACCATGATGCATCAACCCCGGCAGCACAAAGCCGCCCGTCTCTTGTACGGCTAGGCAGAGAGACCCAGAGCAAACAGCCACACAAAGCTTAACGGCTAGTAATGGAGGCGTTGATATCGGAGAGGAAGGCGTTCTGCAGAGATGGGCTCTGTGTATGCAGCAGCCTTCGGTTACCTTAAATCAGCCTCACACAATGAATGATAAAGCAGCTACCTAGGCATAGAATTTACTCCCGCCCCCTACCCAGGGTAACGGAAAAACAATTATACTTTACTAGCCTTCAAAAAAATCCTCCTGCCAGGAGAGCAGAATGTTGTGAGGCGGCTGGAAATCACAAATATTAAAGCTGAAATCCGGACAGCTGTTGGCCAGAGATGCCCACACTAGGGTCACGGGATCATAACTTGCTGCACTCACTAGGCTATTACCATCCCTTCTCCATCTGGGAAGGAGCAATACCATGCCCCTTGCCAGACAGGCAGTGAAGCAATTTCCATGTATTTAAATAACACAGATCCAACAGGCTTATCTGCCTGATCTCTGCTCTGTGCTGCTACCAAACAATGCACTTTTCAAATCCTAGTGAAAGCAGGCAGCATGGATTCTCCGAGTACCACTTGACAGCCAGACAACAAAAGGGCCAGTGCTCCAGAAATACTCACCCTGTGTCTCCGAGCCCATGTAAAAAAATGACCTGTTAAATTAAGGAGAAAACGAAGGTATTAGCCAGCATAACAGCTGGTGAACACGTGGTGAGGCAGGTCTGGGATTTAAAAAGCAGCCATGTGGGGCATTGTGCAGGGCCATTCAGTCACAAACAAAAGCAGATGCAACACACTGAGCAGAAATTACCCAAGCTAATGACATGTCCCTGTGCCCTAGAGAATCATAGGACTGGAAGAGACCTCGAGAGGTCATCTAATCTGGTCCCCTGCACTCATGGCAGGACTAAGTATTATCTAGACCGTCTGAGAACGATGCACTGAGTTGGGACAGACACACAGATTTACTGTTGTAGGATGTATTTATCACCATCTTACCCATGGGCACTGGCTATCTCGAGCTGTCTTCGTGGTTAAACAGCCGAGACCAGGGCTGTTGAACCTGTCACTAATGTGCCTACCTGATCATTCTGGAGAGCGCAGGTTTGAGGAGTGGGCTGGTGCTCCCCAGCGATTTACATTCTCCCTAAGGAAGGGGCAGAAATCTCATCACTTGCGATTTTTAAAACTAGACTAGACAGCCCTCTAGCAACGCGTGCTCTCGGGAGGCGACCCTGCCTGGGCCCCCGGAGATTCCAGCTACTTCTGATTCTGCAGCAGGACCCATTCTAAACAGCTGGCTTTGGGGAAACAAAAGGGTTCTCTTTAAAGGCGCCCATGAAGGGTTTGCCTTTGGAACTTTGCAGGGAAGATTCTGAAAGCACAAATGGGAGTGAAGCGCCCAACTCCCATTGACCTTCCAGGAGTTGGGCATTTAACTGCACTCTGTGCCTCTGAAAACCTCCGTGACCCCACTCTTTATTCACTGTTAGCTTTTAGATAGCGGTGGGCATTTATAAACATCAGGAATCACTAATCCACTCTTAGAGCTCCTCCTCCTCCAGTTTTATCCTTTTCCACTGAGGAAACATGGCTCCAACCCCTCACCCCAGTTCCTAGTGACACCTGAAATTGGCAAGGCTCTCTCGCTGGGGACTGGGTGGCTCACAGAGGATTTCAGCTCCAGGGCTGTCAAACTGGCAGCTTCCTCTTCCAAGAAGGGAAATAAGGCTGTTTCGTTTACTTCCTTGCTAGTGCTGCAGCAACACCAATACGGCCAGCACCACTCAGCGAAGCAGGGCGAGCTCCTTGTTCCCAGCAGGTACAAGAGAACACACTGGTTTTGTGCAGCTCCTACACAAACAGCAGTGTGCGTTTTTAATTTCAAGAGATGAAGACACTCTGAACCCGAGGGAGGCTGCCCCTTCGAGCGCATCACTATCTCAAGATGGGCTTGAGCTACAGGACAGCGTCCCCTTTGCATTTCATAACGACAGTGGGAAAGAAAAAGGCCAGTTAATTCCCTAATCAGCCAAGGCTACAGCAGATGGACAGAGCAGAGACCAGCCTTACCGCTGCAGTCTCCCGTTCTGCCCCTGAAACAGTCACCGCATCAGCAAGGAGGGGGACAGACATGTTGTTACCACACATACACTGAAAGGAACTCCAACAGCTGGCACCTGTAGGGAAGAGAGACAAAATCAAGTTGCAAATCCCAGCTCCAGTCTGAGGGGCTGGCGGTCAGATGGGGCTGGTACCGACCGATTAACACCAGCTCAAAGCCAGCTCAGCACGGTGGTGCCTGGAAGCTGCTGCCATCTGATGGCTGCCCACTGAGGCCTGCGTGGAACAGGAGTTGAAGGGCTCAGTTCAGTTCGTAATGGGCCATGGAACCAACATTCTTCTCCTCCTCTAAGGCTGCTCCCTTCAGGATGGGGGTGAGACACATTGTGGGACACTGGAGAAGCTTGTACCTGCCTGGACTAACAGGGATCTCGTCTCCGGGGCTCTCAACTGGGCAGCTTTCACAAGAAATAAACACGCACAAAAAAGGAAGTGAACTTTGCAATCGCCATCCTAATGAACCCTGCACATATGTGCCGCCCAAGACACGAACGTCACGCATGCCGGTCACATATTGACTAACACACTGCAGTGTCAGCAGTCAGGAGATCGCTTACAGGTCCCCAAACTAAACCAACTCAGGGTTTAGATTGACCTGAGCGGACAGCCCAAAATGCATCGCCCCAGTGATGCTCAGAGAGGGTGACGTGGAGCAGAACTCCAGGCTTAGCTCAGGAAAGGCAAGAAAGCTCATATTGAACTAGTTTCAAAGCTCCTGCCTCTTCATACAGAGGGGAACGTGCACGTAATGAATTGCAAAGCCAGGAAGCAGCAAACAGCACTTCTGAATTACGCTTTTGGGGTGGGCGGGGGAGTGTTGGAAGTGAGGATAGGAAGCAGGTCCTGGGCTTCATCATCTCTATTCTCCCTTGAGGACATCTCACCAATAGCTGCAACCTTAATAATCCCCAAACTCTGTGTCTGCCGATCACTGCCTGTCAGCTCATGGCAAGGGTTTGTGTCTCCCTTCCTGCCCAGACCAGGGCTCTGCGCAGCACCTTCCAAAGGGCCTTGGGAGGCTCTGCAGGGAGGGCATCTCTGGGAGCATCATCCAATTATATTTCATTGCAACAGAACAGATTCAGCTCAAGCCTGGCGGCTTGGGAGTCAGAAATCAGTGAATGTTTCCCACTTATGGGCGGCTGATTGGATGGTGCAAATTGACTCTTGCTTCTGTTCATTGCACCTTAAGGTCAAGGTTATTGATCTCACTGGTAACAATGCAGGGACTGGAGGAGCCAAGGGCCAGTTCTGGCTCAGCATACCTCCCTGGCTGTCATGGGAGCCATGCTGAGGAGGTCTCAAAGGCAAGCTCTGCCTGCAGCCCTCAGCTTTTCAAACAGATCAGTGACACACATTTTACAACGCTAATAAACCAGACAGCCCTTTGTTACCAGCTACGCCCACAGACCCAGCTGGATAGAAAACAAGCAACATTCATCTGCTGGTATTACAGCTACATCACCTGCAAAATCTTCTTTGCATCTATTAATACAATCACCATCACGCTCACCTCAAAGAGCAGGCAAACACTGCCGGCACATTTAACCTCACCAAGCAAGTTTACAGCTTGTGGACGGTGCCAGCTATTGCCAATCCCGGACATTGATATCGTATCCAGCCACAGAACGGGTGCAGCGTGGGCACAGGGCACTTCCCCGCATTGTCCCACCAGCGTCTCTTAGCTATAGCCTGGAGGGAGCTCCATCTCCATGGCCCAGTAAAGTTCTTGCCCTCTCTGCTGAAACTGCCCAGATGGGTGCCAGTCACCGCCAACCGTGCCAGTGATTTTGATGATGTGGAAACCTGCCCAACGAAAACTAAACCCAGATCCACCAAACTCATTTCACGAGCCAACGGACAGTCATGTTTTCAGACTCTAATAAAATATTAGAAGAAGGAGCTCATCAGATCTGGCACCCAAATGCCACATGACCAGCCACAGAGACTGAACCCACATATTACTCCCTTTCCCATGTTCAGAGAAACCAGCGGGGAGGAACAGCACTTGCCAGAAAGGTAGAAGATGACAAAGAGCCGAGTCTCACTGTCCAGTATAGCCTATCCTGTCCTGAGAATAGCCACTAGTTGAGTACATTCAAGAACGCGAGGCACTCAGATGCTATGAAAATGGGGGTCCTACAAGAACCTAAGACAGATGCATAGATTAGTTAAAATGTGCTCCCTATATTGGATAGGGACTGATTCCCCAATCCCACCCCCCCCCTACTCTGCTCACACAGGCTGTGAGGGGCTAACAGATGGTATGGCAGTTCAGAGAAGCCCCCAGGATATTTAACCCTCTCTGAGCTGGGAACCTCCTGGGAGCTTTCTCCTAAGCTCTCCAATGCTCTATGGTTTCGGGGGGGTCAGAAATGCCATAAAAATAGCCCACTGCCCCAACGTTTGAGCAATTAAGCCTCACAGTTAGTGCAGAAGCATCCACAAAAACAAGACGTTAAAGGGACACTCTGTCAGGCCCCAAAACGTGTTTTATGCAAAACAATCAAAAGTAAATTAAAAAAAACAAATGTTAAAAGAAATCTTTGCAAGATTTGAGAAATTTCAATTAATGTGGCTTTTTGCTTAAATTTAAGCAGCCCCTTGGAGTAGCCATCACTCAGTCATTGGCATATTATGCTCCTACATGAGACCTGAGAGAAAACCAGCCTAGAAATAAAAGGAGAAACTGACCCGTCTATTTTCAAAGTCCAACTTTGGGGTAAGTAGCTGGGGCGGGGCGAGGGGGATAAATAGCATAAATCTTGAAAAGTAAATGAAATTTTGAATAGTTTTTCCTTTCTAAAAGTCTCGTGTTTTATCTGTAACAAAGATAAATGCATTAATTATTATTATTAATTAGAGAGCTGCGCATTTCATTGCTCAAGTAGGCCAAACTCTGTGTGTTAGCCAACTTAAGTGTAAGTGAAGGCTGGCAAGCAGGGTAGGGGACGTGGGTTGCCAGAATTGGAGGATGAGGGGCCCAGCTCGGGGAGGGAGAGAACTGGCTAGAGTTGGGGGTGAGGTGCCTGGGGCCGGGGAACTGGACAGAGCTGAGGGGTGAGGGTCCAGGCTCAGGAGGGCTGAATGGGTGCACAGCTCAGCTTACACTGCCAATGAAATGCAAGCAGCTGCCTGTGATGTGTGTGGGCAGCAGCAGAAGACACCAGAGAGTTTGCCCTGCCTACAGCACCAAATGGGCCGTCTGTAGGCTGGATTTTGGTGGAAATCAGGCTTTTCTGGCTTTCTGATCCTCACCAAAATTAGCAGAGTTCGGCCCATTGATACCTAAAACATTCCCTGAAAGTTTGGAATTGATCAGATATGGTTTTAAGAAGTTATCATGTCAGATGCAGTCAGAGAAATGCCATCAAGTTGAGTGTAAGCCCTGGATTCACTCAACTACAGAGGTCTCAGTGTCACAAAAGACAAAAATATAAGGTAATCAGAGCCTGCAGTTTTAAAACCTACTGAGCCAAATTCATCCTTCACGTGACTCCATCAAAGTCAACAGAATTACACCAAGGGAGAATTTGGCCCCATGACTTTTAACCTTACTTTCTCCTTAATAGAATTTGCCAGGAGATGTTCACTCTGAGCTTGTGGCAACAACCTGCATCAGTTCTTATTTTATCCAAAGCAATTCAATTTCCTAATTAATCCACTCCTTTCTACTATACAATAAAAATAATCATATTCCCTAGCTAAAACCCAGAGAAGTGCTTCACACATGGATAATCTATAACACAGCCCCCACTCAATGGATCCCCAACACCTCCCTAAAGGCTCCTAGTGTGTTTCTCTCTCATCCTTTTTTCTGGTCTCTTACCCAATCAATACCAGAGTCTTTTTTGCCTTTCCCCAGACAGAGCACTCCACGTAGGAGAGGATCTTCTCCTCTGCCACTCCTACGCTTTGGAACAACTGTGTATCTGCTCTCAGATATCATCCAGACACACCTCTCTCTCCTGCCTTGCCTCCTCATTGATTACTGGGTTATGACCAACGCTCTTGTTTGACTGTCATTTATGGCGCTTGCTACCTTGTGCTGTGTTTTGAGTGCATACAGTTGGCAGAATAATACATTCTACACCAACTTCTCTGAGTTGTCTCCTGCAATATCCTTGCACTGACCCAGCTCCCAGATTCCCTACATTATTCCAAGTACTACATCACGGGTAGCCAACCTGTGGCTCCAGAGCCGCATGCAGCTCTTTAGAGGTTAGTAAGCGGCTCCTTGCACAGACACTGACTACGGGGCTGGAGCTACAGGTGGCAACTTTCCAGTGCTCACTGTTCAACTCCTGCCTCTGCCACAGGCCCTGGCCCCAGTTCACCCCTTCCCCCAAGGCCCTGTCCCTTCCCACCCACTTCCCGAGCCTAGGGTGACCAGATGTCCTGATTTTATAGGGACAGTCCCGATTTTGGGGGCTTTTTCTTATATAGGTATCTATTACCCCCCACCCCCGTCGCGATATTTTACTCTGGTCATCCTACCTGAGCCTGCCGTGCCCTCGCTCCCCAGAGCCTCCTGCATCCTGCATGAGGCACAGGGAGGGAGGGGAGGTGCTGATGGGCGGGCGGCTGGCAGGCAGGGTGGGGCTGCTGATATATTACTGTGGCGCTTTGGCAATGTACACAAGCAAATTCTGACTCAGGTTGGCAACCTCTGTGCTTACCATGTCTTCTCTCCCTGGATATGATCCCCATGGCATATCCCTACACTTCCCCTACCCTGAGCCACCAAGTGCTTCCTTAGCCTGCATGCAAACACAACAACTTTCCCTATATCATCATATACAGTCAATTGCAACATCCCTCTACCGATTTCCAATAGCACAACACCCTCATACCCCACACAGATTGCACAGCTCATTCACAGAGCAGCTCTAGTAGCTTCAATAGCACATCCCACCACGTGCGGCTCATGAAATTCTTGGGGCCATTTCCACCGGACCCCATAGTCCAAAACTCCCCTGGCGCCTCCCCCCCCACCCCCATTACCATCTCCTGAGAGGTGTGTCAGCCCCAGCCATCACCCTCCCATCTCAGTGTGTCTCCGAACTAGATCAAGGTCCTATCTCTCCCTCCCTTCCCCCTATAGCCCATCCTCCCTCCACAAATACTTTGGCCATTACCCCCCACCACACTGACCCTTCCCCCATATCTCCCCCCCCCAGCTTCCCACAATAGCTCATTTCCCCCCAACCCCTCCCTCATGTCTCCCCCTCCCCACAATAGCTCAGTTACCCTCCCCTCACTGACCCCTCCCCATGTCTCCCCCTCCCACAATAGTTCAGTTCCCCTCCCCTTCACTGACCCCTCCTCATGTCTCCCCCTCCCCACAATAGCTCAGTTTCCCTCCCCCACTGACCCCTCCCACAATACCTCAGTTCCCCTCCCCTCACTGACTCCTCCCCATGTCTCCCCCTCCCCACAATAGCTCAGTTCCCCACCCCCACACTGACCCCTCCACCTGTCTCCCCCTCCCCACAATACCTCAGTTCCCCTCCCCTCACTGACCCCTCCTCATGTCTCCCCCTCCCACAATAGCTCAGTTCCCCTCCCCTCACTGACCCCTCCCCATGTCTCCCCCTCCCCACAATAGCTCAGTTCCCCTCCCCCTCACTGACCCCTCTTCATGTCTCCCCCTCCCCACAATAGCTCAGTTTCCCTCCCCCACTGACCCCTCCCCACAATAGCTCAGTCCCCTCCCCTCACTGACCCCTCCCCATGTCTCCCCCTCCCCACAGTAGCTCGGTTCCCCACCCCCGGACCCCCCCCACCCCGCTCCGCACCTCTCTCGCTCTCTCCCCGGCTCCTAGACACACTCTCCTGCTTCTCCGACCGGAACTTCCGCCAGCCGACCGGTCGGGGCGCCCAGGGTCAGCCCACCGGAAGTGACGGCACACATGGCACGGAAGCCGGAAGGGGCGCCATCTTGGTCCTACCCGGGGGCCGGAGTCCCCAGGGGGGACCCTTGGGGGTGGGCAGAGAGACTCCACCCCGCGGGGGGGCCCGGGTACAGCGGGACGGGACCGGCCCTCAGAGGCCCCCTCAGCCCGGGGGGAGCGCGAGCTCTGCGGCTGCCCCGCAGGGGATACGGACCCCCCCCCCCCCCCGGCGGAGCGGGATCAGTGCCCCGAGCCTGCCCTGGGTTCACTCCCCTGCCGGGTGCGATCGGCCTGGAACGGGGCAGTGTCCCCTCCCCCCCCCCCAGACAGTGACCCAGAGCCCAACCCCTGGGGGAACCCATGAGAGCCGGGGACAGGGCCACTGGGACAGACACGTGAGGAGGAAACTGGGTCAGTAGAGCCCAGCTTGAGCCTGCTGGTTTCACCCCACAGAGCCGCCCAGCTCCCCGTGCAATGGGCCCTTAGTCACCCTGCCAGGAGGCAGGGAACGGCTTTCCCAGCGGAAAGGCTGCTCCGGTGCCTAAGTCAGGACTCTGGGAGCATAATCCCTATTCTTGTCAATCAGGTTCTCCGAGCCCACACGCTGATATCTGGGCAAAGGCCCAACGTGATTTATCTAGGAATAGGCCCTACTGAGCCTTAGGGACTGAACCCCCCCTCGCATCAGCAGAGTTTGTGGGAAACCCTTTTCTATTACATTCTCAGTGTGTTTAAGGTAATGATGCTGAAAGTGCCAGCAGTATTTTGGGGGTGGGGGAGAGCAGCTATTTCCTAATATAAATGTCCCTGAGTGGTAAGAAGATATTAGGGCAGCAATTTGAGAGTGTATGGGGGAAGATAGATAAGGAGCTGGCCAAGCTATTTCTTTGCTGTAGAGAAGATATCGCTCTCTCCCACCCTCCCCCCTTGCCTATCACTGCATTAGTGAAGAAGTTAAAATGCTGACAACCATCAGCACAGCTGTAATTTTTTGATTGAAACCCAAAGTTAATAGTACAGTGAAGTTTCATCCTGCAATTTCTGCCCTCTGACTATAAAATGAAATTGCTGCCTCAGAGAAACAGTTATCTTCATCTATACCAGTGTGTCCCAACCTGGGGTTCACAAAATGTTACAGGGGGTTTGTGGGAAAAATTTCCTAATGGCAGACAGAGCTGTCCCTAGGGACCCCAAGCAGGATGGGATAGTGAGGAGACTTAACCTTCAAGAATCCTTATAAGAAATGGAAAGGGAAGTGGATTTTTTTTTGCTGTTTTTAAAATTAAATAGGCAGCTAGTATGGTTTTTAATATTATGAAGAACAAGTTTAAGCTTTGTTGTAACATGCATTGTTTGCCTGGAGTGCTCAAGACCTGAATGCTTGTGTAGGAGGAACTCTTGGAGTTGGCTGCTTAAACACCTTCAAGCTGTTTCACATCTGATGCTCCTTGATGAAACATAGAAGCCTTGTCTTATAACAGGCTCATTCAAAGTAATACAAGCTACGAATGTGAGATTATGGAAGAGCATTGCCATTTTCATAATGCAATAAAAATACTGTAATGAGAAATAATAAATACATAGTGTGTAATAAACATGTCACAAAAACAAATTTTATATTTCCAAGATCACTGCTTTTATAATTTATACTCAGGTAAAAGAGAAAATCCCTGGAAATATTCATTTTTAAGAGAGGGTTCATGAGACTTGATGTTTTAGTGAAAGGGGTTCACAGGTTGTTAAAGTTTGGGAACCACTGATCTAGACTAATGGGTAGGATTAAATTTGCTAAACGTATTTTAAATCCCTTCTTGAAGCAGAGTTAATGCCATAAAACTGCAGTTTAAGGCACTTTTGAATTTAGATTCCAGCCACAAAAGGTTAGTTGTAAGTCACCTCAGCATACTGTTACAGTTACACCCTGCTCTTGATGGGAGGTTGTGTAAAGGTATGAAAAGAAGCTTGTATATACATAACTGCAGACAACTTCCACTGGATGTGTCACATAAAGCAATTCAGAGGAAGATCTAATGTTTTCCCCATTCCTTGAGCACCACAGGAAACAAACAGATTACAACCTGCCACTCTAATCACTACCAGATGTCATCCTCATTGAGGATACAAGACTACACAAGTAATACACTTTGATTACCCCAGCTGCCAGCCTCATACATATGCCATGAATGGAATGTACAGCTAGATTATCCATCACAGCTCTTATTTCTGCAAACACTGAAATAAACCTGAGGCTGTTGCTCCACTGGTAGCTAATTACTACCACTGCTTTGGACCTATAAGCCTGCACACTTTTTTCCCCCCTCACACCACTTTTGGTTGCAGAAACTTTTTATTAGGGCTTAGCTATAGCCATTAATGGTGAATAAAGGCGTTTGGGGTTCCTAGATTCATAGCTCTTTTGACTGTTAGAGCATGGTTACCGTGGTGTATTTAATTATAGTATTGTTTGGCTGTAAAGCAGTCCACATCTGAGAGGTACACTCAATTGCATTAAACCCTTTCTGCAACTAGACAGGTACACTGCTACACATAAGTCAAGATAGACACAAGAAATGAAA
This sequence comes from Mauremys reevesii, assembly GCF_016161935.1. Lineage (NCBI taxonomy): Eukaryota > Metazoa > Chordata > Testudines > Geoemydidae > Mauremys > Mauremys reevesii. The sequence goes on from NC_052645.1 coordinate 15,956,126, forward strand.
CAAATTACATCTGCCATAGATTTATTAGGAAAGATTAGTTACATTCCTTATAAAGTTGTGCCTAAAGGAACTCCTAGGTCTCCAGGTCTGGCTTTTAACATGGAGTGGAGGCTCTATACCTTTAGCAAAAAGCCACAGCTTTAAATGTATACGCAGTGCTTTGAATGCTTTCTGCAAAGCCCCCTCAACCATACAATCCTGTATTTTCACTTTTATATATGTTAAAGATCCAGCATCTCTCCCAGTTTTAGATTTCCCTCAGAATTGAGATTCTGTTCCTCTGAAATGTAAAGATGCAAGTTTCAGTTTACAATTCCTTTCTCCTCAATACAGCAATAACCCTACATCAAGTCACGGTTAGGCTCAAGCTTCACACACCAGCACCAATTGTTCAACACCCAGGAACAACAGAGTAGCAACCAGAGGATGTTTCCCTGCATTGTTTGCCTCCAATAACCAGCATTTCAGACACAATCCAATCTTAAAGCTTGGGGCATACACAGTGAGAGGATATGCTTTTATTTTCAATTGGCAACATAAACAATTAGGCCACTAGGTTGCCACTGTGGAGGAGACAAACTCCACTATGTCAAGGCCTGATTCTTCAGAGTGCTGAAGCACCCAACAGATGATTGCCATTAGCAATCAATTAACTTTATAAAGGGATTTCATGCATTGGCACTCTTCTTCCCAGGGCAAAGACAAGAAGATATAAAAGTTATTTCACCACTCTCTCCAGCGCCCCAAGAATCTGTTCTCTTCAGAGTCAGTCCATTAACTCAGTGTATTGATAATGAAGCCTTTGGGAGCATCCTGGTGCTACTGTTAGGAAATGAAGTGGGTCTCTGGCATGATCTGATCAATTTTATGGTCAGCTGGGTTTGCTGATGCTTCATAGTTGCAGATGGTCACTTCATGTCGATAAGCCTGAATCAAGGCAAACATTTAGTCCCATTAAAGCTCAGTTTACTCCACAAAAAAGGAATCTGACCAGCTCTTCCCATTTCACTTCTGTCCAAAGTAGTCTCTCCCACCCTTCCCAAGATCTGCCTAAACTGAATTTGGTGCCAGCCATTGAGGCCCAGGCACTAAATTCAGCTCAAGGAATGCTTTACATTACAAGTCATGCCTCGATTGATGCCGAACCTATGCTATGTCAATGTTTTAAATCTGTAGTTGCAAGCCTGCAGCTTCTTCTGCGTGTACCTGGTTCTTAACAGAATCATGCCTGTGACAAAAATATATGCTTTAAATAAATCCAACAGCAATGCCAGCACCTCCCACTTCTTAACAGGTAGCTTCCCAGAATCACAGCAGTTCATGTTGGATACAGGGAAGGAAACTAACCAAGCATTATTTGGGTTCTGACTCAGTTCAGCAAATTAACTCAGTTACTGATCAGTAAAAAAAAAGTCTCCATAGCTCTTTCCAAGTTTCTTATAAATAACCACACCTAGACAGACCCAACTATACAAGTTGCAATTCAAGACGACTTCTGCATTTGTGATGTGTTTTGCTCATTTTCTCCCCGCTCTCACTCACCTCTGTCCACTCTCCCCTCAGGCCTATATAAAAGATCTTTGTTGTCTCAGCTCCAAAATTCTTGGAAATGTGGATGGAGAGATGGTAAACATTTGAGAAACGAGCAATTCTGGAAGAAAAAACAAAAGAGACTGAGTTTGGAGTTCAGCACGTAACCAGTCACCCAGGAAATAAATCCTAATTTCTGGAGCAGTTTCTGCACTACAGAGGATGAAGGTGTTACTTGAAAAGGAAAACCTATTGGGGTGTGGAGACTAAGCACTGCCATGTAGGAGACCTGGTGTCTTAGCCATTCACTCCTTGGATCAACAAGAACTGGGAGGGAGGGTGAAGGAAGCACCTGGTGTGTCACATGTGACTCCTCTGGTAGATTGGAGAACAGTAAAAGGAGCCTTCTTCAGTCCTCCTTGGTATAAGAGGTGGAGGAGACAAGGCATTGAGAATTCAGTTTGGGGAGCCTCCAGGATGCAAGACCCCAGATCTTCTCCCCCCAGGGAAAAGGTCTTCAACACCATTTAGGGACAGGTAGAGTTCTCACTCCAACACGAGTGCTGGGAAGAGCCAGAAAAGGCATTTAAAAACCACAATCTATTATTTGATGAGATGTTATGATGTGAGTGAAGGAACTGCTCTCCCCCTCCTAACACTTTCTAACCGTTGAATAGCATACGAGTAGGCTCTGATAAAAGGAACACAAACTCATTGGCTCCAGGAGGAATGAACTCCAGTGCATCCCTAACAGATGCACCACAGAGAAGGGAAGAGCCCGTCTCATACTTTGTGGGATACTCCAGTTCTCCTGTTAGATCTCGATTCAGACTGAACATCTGATCTGGTTCTCTGGCTGTGTCATCAAATGACATGTGAGGAATGTTCTTGAACCTGGGAGTGGAGGAAAAAAAAAACACAACAGTGGTTAAAATTCATCTCAGCTAATTGATTTATCTATCTCCCCTCTCTTCCCACCACTGGGTTATTGTGTCCTGTGGAAGGAAGGAAGGCAGGCAGGCAGGCAGGCAGGCAGGCACACCTGGATCAGCCAAGAAAACAGCACTTGCATCATATCAGGAATTGTCAACACACTACCCATAGTAAACAAGAGCAAGGAACAGAGCTGTAGATTTAAGACATTTAAGACCCACAGCACTTCCAGTACATGTCCTGCTCTACTCAGCACTGATGAGGCCTCAGCTGGAACAGTGTGTGCAATTCTGGGTGTCACACTTTAGAAAAGATGTGGACAATTTGAGAGAATCTAGAGGAGCACAACAAAAATGATAAAAGGTTTAGAAAACCTGACCTATGAGGAAAGGTTAAAAAAACTGGACATGTTTAGTCTTGGGAAAAGAAGACGGACGGTGGAACCTGATAACATATGTGTAGACTGTTAGGGGCTGCTATAAAGAAGACAATTGTTCTCTATGGGTTTAATCTGCAACCAGGGAGATTTAGGTTAGATATTAGGAAAAACTTCCTAACTATAGGGGTAGTCAAGTTCTGGAACAGGTTTCCAAAGAAGACTGTGGAATCCTCATCACTGGAGATTTTTAAGTACAGGTTGGATAAACGTCTGTCAGGGTTGGTCTAGGTCTATTTGGTCCTGCCCCAGCAGCGATGGCTGGGCTTGATGACTTCCCACGGTCCCTTCCAGCCCTACATGGCTATAAATTCTATAGAGAGAGGGGTCAGGATTCCAGTGCATTAGAGACAGAGTAGGAAAAGCTCCCTTAGTGGAAAGCCAAGTGATGATTAGGGCCCTGAATAAGTCACAATTTCACAGAAATTGTAAAATTAGCCCAGTACCATAATCTCAAACATTCCTGCTTCTGCCTCCGAGCTCTTAGAAAAACCACCGTATCGGGCTGCTCCTGAGGCAGTAGGCTGGCAGCAACAATTGCCTGGCCCAGGGCAGGCCCTAGCTCATCCTGAGCTCAGCTCCAGTCCAGACCACTGCTGCTGCTTCCTGTCCTGCCAGCCAGTTGGGAGGCGGTGCAGCACTGACAACCTGTGGCAATTAGGAGCCCTGGCCTACCTCATGGTGGCCCACAGCAGGCCTGCGGGGGACACCATAGCACCAGCTGGCAAAGAGCTGAGACTGGGATCTTCTGTTTGGAGCACAAACAGACCTGTGAGGGGGCTCTGCCCCAGCAGGGGGATAAGCTAGACACCCCGCTACACACACACACCCCCGCTAGTGCTCCAAGTGGTGGATCCTGGTCTCAGCTCCTTGCCAGCTAACACTGCAGTATCTCCCCCGGGGCCTGCCCAACGCCCTGTCAGTGCCACATCACTCCCCCAGCCAGGGCAGGAAGCAGCAGCAGTGGCCCAGGTCTCAGCGGAGCACAGCGTGTTGTACAGAGCCCTGCAAATCTGCAGATATCTGCTTTATAGCCACAGACCATGTTTGTGGATCGGATGCGGATACAAATTTTGTATCCATGCAGGGCTCTAGCGATCTGGGCCCCAATCCCGGACCCAGACCAGGCTAGAACAGAGGGACGGTGCCTAGTGATGAGACATCCCCCTTCCCCCATGTCCCACACCCCTACCTCCTGAAATAGGACCAGCATGCCATTGGAAAAATGGCAGTAGTTTATGGAGGAACTCAGCAGCCATGCACATCCCGTGAAATTCAAACCCCTACCTGAGACGCTGCCATGAATTAACGCCCCCCCCCACACACACAATTTTCACAGGGCCTTAATCATGCTTATCACCAGATAATTACATTAATATTAATCTAGTATAGGAGCTTCTACTCAGCAATATGAAAGGGCAGCCTAGCCTGAAGTCAGGTATTCCTGGTTTCTGCTTTGGACTGACACCAATGCCTGCTCTGGCTTTAGTGTCCTTTTCATCTGTAAAATAGGGATAGGAATACTGATGTCACTGGGCAATGAGAACTTTGCAGTGGGACAGGAAAAGCTGAAGTATTTAATTTTTTTTTTTTTTAAAGCAAGGTAAAAAAATACAATCCCTTAGTATGAGTCACTCATGGGTTCAGTCTCAGACCATCACTGAGGAGATGGCAAAAGCACTGCTTAGAGATTTCAAAACCCTGCTCTAAAACAGCTGTGCAAAGAGATACTCTATACAATATCTGCCCAACATGATCTTTCCTAGTGGCCAGGCCCAGTTCCACTTACAGTCTCATCTCTGATGGGTGTGTATCATCATCCTCTCCCATCACAATTATCCCTTTTAGCTTCACGTTGCCTGTAAACCTGCCATGAAACACAGAATCAGTGACTTCACCTCAACTATCTTCCAGTTAGTCTTGATTAAACATCACACAATTCAGTAAATCTCAGGTCAAGAAGAGCTGCCATCACCCAAACCTGTTTTCTAGTTTATTTCCCAAGAGTACACAAGGAAGACTATTGTGAGCAAAGAACCCAGCCACAAATAAAACTAAGTGAATCAGGTGCTAACAGGGCATGAAATGGTGCCAAGCAGGTACTTACGGGATATTAAACAGAAGTTCTACTTCATCATCATCACTTTCGACAAACTAAAAGATAGAAAAATGGATTAAAAATAATCCTTTAGAAGCAGATAATGAAAATATTCTATAATGCTGCGTATTACACTTCCCATGCACTTCCTTCTGCATCAGTTCATATCTGCATTCCATTGGAAGCTTTGTGCTAATACACTTACTGTGGAACCATGTTAATATGCACTACTTTATTTTGGGAATTATGAATGAACAATAAGAACAATGCATTATCCAATGAACTTTGTTTACATTGAAAATTATAGTTCAGTTGTATTTTATACAGATATCAGAGGAGTAGCCGTGTTAGTCTGGATCTGTAAAAGCAGCAAAGAGTCCTGTGGCACCTTATAGACTAACAGACGTATTGGAGCATGAGCTTTCGTGGGTGAATACCCGCTTCATCGGATGCAAGCATCTGACGAAGTGGGTATTCACCCACGAAAGCTCATGCTCCAATACGTCTGTTAGTCTATAAGGTGCCACAGGACTCTTTTTTGCTTTTATACAGATACTCTGTCTACAAGTAAGTGTTCTAATGTATTCAGTAGAAAGAGATTTAATTCAATAACCCACTGAAGCATCCACTAGAAAGTCTCTGTTGAGGCGTGAGACACAAAGCCTTTTTTTTGTTATGGCTAATGTCATCCTACGCTAGGAGCACTCTGTTGGTATAGGGATGCCAGTCTGCTATACCAGCAAAGTGCTCCTAGTGTGAATTCAACTGTACTAGTAAAGCTGCACTTTGTGCCAGTACAATAAAACCCCTCTACAAGCAAAACAAGCTGTATAGTATAAGCACCCCTTTGCCAGTATAACTGTCTATTTGTACTAAGGGCTTCTGCCAGCACAGCTATATGGGTCAGGGATCACACCTCATCACACTCCTGACTGACAAGCCTGTGCCAACAGAAGTCTATAGCACAGACATGACCTTAGGCCATGTCTACACTAGGCACACATGGACAGTATTGCCGTACCTCTATAGCCAAGTGCTCTTGGTGTGGATGCATCTTATAAAGGCAGAACTGCCCTTTTACTGGTATACCTTATTCCGGCCTTCCCAAGTGCAATACACGATACCAGTTAAAAAAAAATCATCAGCAGCATCACACTTTCATATCCACAGTGGGGTTGTGCAAGCATAATTATTTTGGTAAAGTCATCCCCCCGCCCAACAAATACAGTTATGCTGGTATACAAATAGAATGAATGACATCAGGTCAAACAGATCTCCACACCAAACTACAGGTCAGACTGTACTGAACATGGTGCTGTACAGAGCAGAGACAGGCCCTTGGCTGTGGCTAACAAAGACAGATTGGAGGCTGCCCGCCACAGATGGTGGTGGAAGACATTACACATCACAGAGTGTGAAAATCACAAATGCGAAAGGAAGGGAGCTGACAGAGCAGGGCATGTTAGAAATCACCAAGAAAGAAGGCTCAGAGGGTTGGGACTGGAACAGTCAATGCCAAACAAGCATTGAATCAGGTACCCAAGGGAGGAAAGAGAAAGCAAAGAAAACCAAGGAAGAACTGGTATGGTGAATGCACTGGCATCATCTGGGAAGCAGCAACCAGATTCAATAGAGGAACCGAACTCCTGAAGGGTCAGTGTCCCAGGTGGAACTAAGCTCTCGGGGAGGTCCACAAACCCAGAGCATGGCCCTTCATTGCTGATGCTTCGGGGCCAGGACACTGGAGACAGCCTGGAATCTCTCAGCCCGCCCTGCCCACTTTCCCCCATGGTGTAACCCACACTGCCGGCTGAGCCCTAGGTGCCCAGATCCCCACCAGAGAGAGCAACAGGAGCAGCCACAGAGCCCAACCAGCACAAGGGCTGGAGGCAGGCAGGGATCGCATGGAGGGTGGCTGTGACAAGGGGTGGGGGGGTGATCGCTAAACTCCCCCACAGCCCAGGGGATTCTCTCCCAGACCTGTGTTCTTAGGACTGGGTGGCAGGGGCCCAGAGCTGGGCTCCCCCGCAAGCAGCCACACCCGTTGCCATCCAGGACATGGGGGACCTTAGGGACTCCCTAGACTAAAGTGACATCCAGCTGCACTGGTACTGCTGGTACCTGTTGTCTCCCCCGCAGCCCATACCTGGAGCCACAGCCCCCACCCTTCCTAGGGGAGCCAGGTGTCTGTTTTTAGGGATCCTGGTGGATCCTGGTCAGCCTGGTCAACAGCACCCCGCCATTAGACAGTCAGTCCAGCTGGTGGGGAGGCAGGGCAGGCTCCAGCAGCATGGTCATGTCCCTGCAGCCCCTAGGTGTGCAGGGGTGGCCACAGGGGCTCCACATGCTGCCCCCGCCCTGAGTGCCGGCTCCGCAGCTTCCATTGGCTGGAAACCACAGCTAATGGGAGCTGCGGGGGCAGCACAGTAGGAGCCAGAGGACTATGTCAGCAGCGTCCCAGGAGCCACCTGAGGTAAGCACTGCCTGGAACCTACACCCCTCACCCCAACCCCCTACCTCAGTCCTGAGCCCCTTCCTGCACCCAAACTCCCTCCCAGAGCCCACACCCCTCAGACCAGAGCCTCTCCTACACCCCAACCCCCTACCTCAGTCCTGAGCCCCTTCCTGCACCCAAACTCCCTCCCAGAGCCCACACCCCTCAGACCAGGGCCCCTCCTACACCCCAACCCCCTACCTCAGTCCTGAGCCCCCTCCTGCACCCAAACTCCCTCCCAGGCCCACACCCCTCAGCCCAGAGCCCCTCCTACACCCCAACCCCCTACCTCAGTCCTGAGCCCCCTCCCACACCCAAACTCCCTCCCAGAGCCCGCACCCCGCAGCCCAGGGCCCTCCTACACCCCAACCCCTACCTCAGTCCTGAGCCCCTCCCACACCCAAACTCCCTCCCAGAGCCCACACCCCTCAGACCAGAGCCCTCCTACCCCCCAACCCCCTACCTCAGTCCTGAGCCCCCTCCTGCACCCAACTCCCTCCCAGAGCCCACACCCCTCAGCCCAGGGCCCCACCGACACCCCAACCCCCTACCTCAGTCCTGAGCCCCCTCCCACACCCAACCTCGCTCCCAGAGCCCACACCCCTCAGACCAGAGCCCCTCCTACACCCCAACCCCCTACCTCAGTCCTGAGCCCCCTCCCACACCCAAACTCCCTCCCAGAGCCCACACCCCTCAGCCCAGGGCCCCTCCTACACCCCAACCCCCTACCTCAGTCCTGAGCCCCTTCCTGCACCCAACTCCCTCCCAGAGCCCACACCCCTCAGCCCCGGCCCCACACCACAGCCCGCCCCCCCAGCCGGAGCCCTGACACCCACCCCCGCCCTGTGCAAATGAGCTAGTGAGCGATGGTGGGGGAGTGGGCGGGGCCTCGGAGAAGGGGCGGGGCAAGGGTGTTCGGGCTCCGCTATGAGAAAAGCGGGGACCCCCCGGCCGGTACCTGGCTGCGGTCCCCCCGCTCCTCCCAGGCGCGGAACACGCGCGCCCCGCTGCCCTCCCGCCGCTCGTTGAGGCACTGGAGCCGCTCGCGGTCGATGCGCAGGTAGAGGCCCCAGGCCAGGCCGCGGCGCTCGGGGGGCTCCTCGCGCTCGGCCCCGCAGCAGCAGCCGCCCGCGCCGTGCCCGTGTCCGTGCGCCATGGCCCAGCTGCTGGCGCGCGGGTGGAGGAAACACGCGCAGCGGCGCGTGCGACGTAATGGGGGCGCCGCCTCCTCACGTGACGGGGAGGGAGGCTCAGCCTCGGCTGCTCCTCCGTCACGTGATGCGCCGTGGGTGAGCCCCGCCGCCGTTGGTCCAGCCATGTCACGTGGTATGGGGACGGGCTAGTGCCAAGGGTCCGCGGGTGGGGGGCGCCGCTAGGGTGACCAGATGTCCCGATTTGGGGCTTTTTCTTATATAGGCTCCTGTCCCCCCACCCCCGTCCCGATTTTTCACACTTGCCGTCACCCTAGGGGCAGCAGGGGGCAGCGGGGCGGGGAGCTGGGTGGGGGGCAGCATGGGTCTGGGGTCTGCGGGGCGGGGAGCTGGTTGGGGCAGCAGGGGTCAGCGGGGCGGGAGCTGGGTGGGGCAGCAGGGGTCAGGGGTCAGCGGGGCAGGGAGCTGGGTGGGGGGCAGCAAGTACTCGGGCGGGGGGTGAAGGGCAGCAGGTGCTATGGGGTCAGTGGGGAGGAAAGTGGGGGGCAGCAGGGGGCAGCGGGGAGGAGAGCTGGGTGCGGGGCAGCGGGGGCAGCAGGTGCTCAGGGGTCAGCGGGGCGGGGTTGAAGGGCAGCAGGTGCTATGGGGTCAGCGGGGTGGGGTTGAAGGGCAGCAGGTGCTATGGGGTCAGTGGGGAGGGGCGCAGGGGGCAGCAGGGAGGGGAGCTGGGTGGGGGGGCAGCGGGTAGTGGGGGAGATAGCAGGTGCTCGGGTCAGCGGGGAGGCGAGCTGGGTGCGGGGCAGCAGGGGGCAGCAGTTGCTCAGGGGTCAGCGGGGCGGGGTGGTGAAGGGCAGCAGGTGCTATGGGGTCAGTGGGGAGGGAAGCGGGGGGAGCTGGGTGGGAGGGCAGCAGGTAGTGGGGGAGGTAGCAGGTGCTCAGGGGTTGGACTCAGCAGACAGGAGGGTAGTAGCTGCCCATAAGTCAGGGGGGTGCGGGAGGGGACAGCAAATGCCCAGGGGTCAGCGGGAAGGGGGCAGGGGCAGGCAGGTACTAAAAGTTCAGCAAAGGGGCAAGGGCAAGAAGGTGGCTTTCTGCAGTGGGGTGGGAGGGACAGGTAAGCGCCAGGTACTCTCAGCGTTTAAACCCTGATACAGGTGTATCCCATGCACTGTTACTGCAGCTATTCATGTTGTCATGGGGCCTGCACTTTACTGCTCTTACTAAGCTCTTTCCGTCCCTGCTAGACGGTGGCAGTGAGTTCTTCAGCACGTGGGGAAGGAACTGAATTGGTGACAGGAATGAGAGCGGCCTTCTTCCTATTTTCTACTGGCTCAGATTCCGTGGCTGTAAACTGAGGCTAACAGCATTTCTGTCAGGCTAGATCAGTTACGGGACTAATAACCATCCCCACAGGTACAAGCTCCCTCTCTGAGAAGCTTAATTCAGTAGTTAGTAGAGGCTGGCCTGGGAGATGCTGTACAGAGTGGTGCTCTGGTTGCTTTAGCTCGGAATAGCAAAACACTCCTGTAGGTTTAAAGACAGACAGATTAGCTGTGTAACCTGTAACATTTACAGTTACACTTGCTAGGGGAAGCAGTAAAGAATCCTGTGGCACCTTATAGATTAACAGAAGTTTTGCAGCATGAGCTTTCGTGGGTGAATACCCACTTCTTCGGATGCAAGCTCATGCTGCAAAACTTCTGTTAGTCTATAAGGTGCCACAGGATTCTTTACTGCTTCTACAGAACCAGACTAACACGGCTACCCCTCTGATACTTGCTAGGGGAAGAGGAAAAGGGTTACTGCTCCAGCTACTACAGCTGATACCCTGCTCAGGGGCTAAGGGCAAAACGTAGTTTTCTGTACAATTTTGCAACTAGGCTAATGGATCCGATTCTGCACCCAAGTAATACATTAGCAACTCCACTGGGTTAGAAACAACCAGGGGCAGAAGCCAGCTCACTATGGAGGTTCACATGTTCTGTAGTTACCAACTTAGGCAGGAATCCAGACGGGATAACGGATGAGCCTGTTGTTAGTCTGTTAAGTGGCAATTTCTGACGTTGCCAGCTTAGCAAACCGATTTCTAATGTTGCAAACCGAACTCCATAGGTTTTAAATGGCAGAGTGAAACACTAGCTGGAACTGTTGTTCGGTAGGACAGCAGTGCTGCTTCTTGCCAATTGATTCCTAGTCACCATTGACAGGGACAGCTTTTTAATCAATTTTTTATTTTGTTCGATTGGCTTCAGAACCTTTTTGTGCCGCTCGGAGAGCATGCTCCATCTGGGAGAACAGTGATTGCGTCACACCTTTGTTCCCAGCTCTGGCTGCACTTTAAGCATCACTGATACTGACAGGAACGTGCAGCGCTCTGGAAATGGTGGTTTCGTCCACTGGTTGCTGCAAAGCAAGAAGAGGAATCGCATGCAGGGGACTAAATTGGTCCCTGGTGGAAATACGTACTTCAATAGCATTACATTAAAGAGGGATTTGGCCCAAGTTATCCAGACCAGAGCCGTAAACTGTTGGATTTTTAAAGGGACACACTTGAGACCACTGCCCCAACTCAAACTAACTTCTTTCCCAAGTGGAAAATATTGGGTAAGCCTGGAATGTGATTTGAGAAGGGAATGAGAACACAGGCCAATTCCTGCTGACAGTTACACCTGTGTAGCCTTATTGACTTCAGGGAGAACAGATTTTTGCACAAGAATAGATTTGGGTCCTTTCTGCTTTTTCACATCTGGTATAAGCAGAATCTCATTCACTTTCCTCCCCTAAACTCTGAGCACTTTAAGGACAAAAATAAGCAAGGTCTGCTTGATTTACACATACGGGAAGCTCTCCTTTCATTCTACACCAGCCTTAAACAAACACCAGACCCGCTGTAACAAGGGTGTCACTACAGCAGCCTTGGTTGGACTGTTCTTTTGAAAGATCCTTAATGGTTCTTTTAAGCTGCTGATTTTCAGTGAAGTCTTTTTGTTCAGGGGGGCAGAGAACACAACAGGGAATAGCTCTGTTCTGTCAACTAGTCATTCAAAAGCTGAAAGGCTTTAGCTTAAGTTTGTTTAATGTTTGTACAGGGATTTTGAAGAGCTAACATAGCACAGATGTGCTAAATATTATGACTGGGCAACCATCTAAAGATTTGTGTCACTTCTAGCGGTTACTTTTTTCTTACAGAAAGCATAAAACAAACAAATGCAAACTGTAGGGGGCTGGTGCACACAGAACTCATGCTTAAAAAAAACCGTCATGTCAGAGCTGCTGATCACACGTTCTAGAATAGATAATACTTAGTCCTGCCATAAGTGCAGGGGACCGGACTAGATGACCTCTCGAGGTCCCTTCCAGTCATGTGATTCTATTCCATGATTCTAATTGTGGAAGAGCTTGGTGACAGAATGGCCTGATGTGGTGAATCACGGAGATTAACTACACAAACTGGGTATCAGCCCACAAATAATATTTGGGTTCAATATGAAAACAGTAATACATTCTCCTCAGCCAGTGCAACGCTGGGAGGCAGCTTTCAGAGCAAGACAGCCTCAAATACAACGCCACCCAATGTAATTTCCCCACTCCTACTTCCTCTACTTCAGTGGATTTTACACCTGAGTGGTTTTCTTTTACATAATAAAAGCTGGCTGCCTCCCAGACTGCAGTCAGAGTGAGATGCGCTGTGTGGTGTAGAGGCCATAGCTTGGGGAAAACACCGGCAGGGCTTGGCTTTGCACTGGGCCAGGGGAGAGCTGAGGATAGAAGCACAAGAGGTGAGCAGGATGGGGAATGCTGCAGTGTTCATCCTCATACAGACGGGCACTCCACTGCCTCGGAGGCCTAAGAGAAGGACAGCGTAGCATCCCTCGTGCTATTCAGAAGTATCTGAAGAATTGAGTGTTGTGAGAGTAGAATAAACTTGTTAATTTTACATAAATATGTATGTAGCTAAATGTGTGATGACTTCATAATTTTGTTTGCAATATGTAATTCGTATTTAGGCCCCTCATCACCTTAATCTGACCCTGTGCATACCCCTAGGAGTCCGTGCAGCCCTGGTTGAGAACCACTGAACTAGATATCAGCCACTTTCAGCTACAAAGACATTCAGCTACTTCATATATTCAGTGCCCTCCACCCCGGCTTTAAAGAGAAACTGCAGTACTTTGGTATATTAGGTTGTTCAATCTGTAACAGCCCTACAGAATGGTTACTGTGAACTGCAGCATCAAGGTCTGTGACAGATGTAACAATATCCTGGATAAATCTTATTGAATCAAATTTAATATATTTTGGGTCCATTGTATAAGAAATGCATTTGTTTGTGTGATTATCATTGTACCTAACTTCTTTAGGAGAAAGAGGAATATGAATGTAAGTCCTCTGGTTATCAGAGGTTTGAAGCTTTGCCCTGGGGAGGGAATCCATTGTCTGGCTGATTACCCACCCACCCAGTCTCTTCAAAGGTTCACACTGGGTTCTCTGAGACCAGCAGACAAAGGATTTTGGGATAAATAACCTGAGTTTAAAGCCAGATCTAGACTAAAAAGCTAGATTGACCCAGCTACACTGCTCAGGGGTATGAAAAACCCACACCCCTGCTCACTGTATAGACAACACAAGGTTGGTGGAAGAATTAATCCATCTCCCCAAGAGGTGCAGCTGCCACCTCTTGGGGAGATGGATTAATTACAGTGACAAGAGACTCCCTCCCATCACTGTAGTGGCTATGCTGAGGCGCTACTGTGGTTTGTGTGGTTTTAGCTTGAAGTGTAGACAAGTACTCGGGGCCTTCTTTCCAATCCAGCAAAGGGACAGGGTCCCTGGAAGGCCCCTATTCTGATGGAAGGACGTTTGCCTACTGAAGCCCCATAAAATTGGTTTCCCCTTCTGAACAATGCATATGGTGAGCTTAAAATTGCAGGAAATCTCATGTGGGGGTTTGGAGGACTGCTGCAGCCAGAGCCCATGTTGGAATTGTGTGTGTGTGGGGGGGGGAATCTCTTGTACACTAATTAGCATGTGTGTAGGTTCTTTTATTGGTTTTAATGTTTTCTCTGTAGTGCTTTTACCTTAATAAAACAGGCTTGCTTAGCAAGAGCTGTGTGGTAACATAACCAGGGCAATTACCCTGTGTACTGGTCTCTGAGGAGAGGAGTGAAGCAGGCTGCTTTAGGCAGACTATTTTTTGCTGGGCATAACACTAAAGGCAAGGAACTGTTCAGCCTGGACATACCCCGAGCAGAAAGGAGAGAGACAGATCCCCATCCAAGAGAGGCAATGGCTAGGGAGCCTGCAGTGGGTGCCCCTTGCTGGACCACTGAAGGGAAATAGATGCTGTTGTCCTGAACTGTGACCATGCCCAGCCCTGCAAACCCTACTCAGCTGCTCACTCCCTCAGAAATAGTCATGTAACTAATAGGTTGCAGGAGCAGGCCCTCCCAAGGGGGAGTCCGTTTCTTTTCTTAGCAGCCCCAGGCAGACTCATGGTTCTGTCCCTTCCTCTCTTACCAGCCATTCCCACGTACACCTGGAGAGGCCATTTTCTTATATTGCTTTAAAAGGTGTTTTTTAATATCAATTTATGATCGTTGGTTCAGGCTGTGGCAGATAAAGAGGAAAGGATCTGAAAATGTGACAACCACTTAGATTCTGTTGCAAGCCTAGGATTTCACACTTATTTGCCAAAGCTTTTCAGTTTCCATCCATGTATCTTATAACCTCTAGAGAAGGGACTTTTGAGAATGAAAAGTAAACAGGAAATAGGGCTGTCAGATTAAAAAGCAAACTTCAGCTCATCAGCAATACCAAACAATCATACTTTCTAATTTGTTATTTCATTATGTTCAGTTATCACCCAGAGCCAGAAAGGAATAGACAGACACTGTCCAGTGTTTTGGCTTTTATTGAGACATGATTTTCTTCTTTTCATATAACTTATCTAATTAAAATATTAATCTCCGTAGTTACCACAAAAAAGTAACATAGAAAATTGTATATACACAGTTGGGGATCAAAGTACAAATGCAAATCAGCATAACTCTCCCTCCTGCCCACGTCACTCATCCCACCCAGCCAAAGCACTCAAGGGAGGTGGGGGGGGAGGTGGAGAAAGGAGGTGTTGGGTCCTGGATGGTTTCTTTGCACACAGTATAGCACAGAAAATTGCACAAGTTTAACATGTTGAATGTTGGAAGAGACTGGAAACTGAGAAACCAATTTTATTCTACAGTTGGCTTAGTTCGTGTCTCACTAAAATAATTCCTCCCCCTCAGTAAAAAGCATTCCAGTTCTTTCAGCCTGGGAGATTTAGTGTCTGACTGAAAAAAAGAAAGAGAACCTTGCAGGGGCGAGATGAGTGTTGGTCTCATGTGAAGAAGGATCTGTTCCTCATTGAGAAAGTGGATTGAAATATTATGGGATTAGAGGCAACAATATTTGTATTGTATCTTTCCCCACAAATCCACCAAACTAGGCTAAAATACTGACAGGTGGCAGGGTCTGCAAAGAGAGAACTGGTTTGAATGGGATGATATACCCACTGCACAGCTAAAAGTAGTACCCACAGTCCAGACATGAATATCTAACTGTAATAATGCTAGGTAGCAATTTAATGGTGCCCGAGAGAATTCTCAGATTTACCCAAGGTTCTTTAAACGTGGCTCCACCGTGGCCCAGACACAGACGAGTCTTCCCTTTTCCCCACACCCCAAGTAAAAAACAGAAATAAATGGTAGCACAACAGTTGGCAGAAGATTATATATTGTTACCTAATTAAAAATACAGCAAATTAAATACAGCAAAATGCAAGAGGAAAAAGGCATTATTTTACAGCACAATACACACTGAAATGCTGCACAGTAACAAGATTAAAGCGTCTGGGACTTTAACAAATTTACGGCACACGAGATTCTGAGAAAACTCTTCCAAGATCTTCAAAATTAAAAACTGGGGCTTCCATGATGTTCAAATGCCTAAATAGACAACCCAAAGCATAAAGGGTTTCCCCCACCCCCGCCCCCAAGTCCTCTGTGGTATACACTTCACAGCAAAGTTCCCTCAGGCCAGCATACACAGCCAAGTCCACTTGTCCAGGGTTTTCCAGTCAAGAAAAGATGGTAATGCTGTTGAGCAGCTACCACCAAGAGCAGCAACCGGCCCTGCCTCCTTTCCTACAAGGAGAGCAGAATGTCCTCCAGAGTCAGAGACAGCAGTTGCATTTAGGAGCACTTCAAATGGGTCTTAGATCTGGACAGTTTCCATGTCCAGATCCAGTTACAGAGCCCATCAGTTAGGCTTGATCCATCAACAGCAGGACAGGTTCCCTCAGAGCACTACCAGCTCTAACCCAGTCCAACCTCTGCCAGCAGTGCTC
Source organism: Mauremys reevesii (assembly GCF_016161935.1). Classification (NCBI taxonomy): domain Eukaryota; kingdom Metazoa; phylum Chordata; order Testudines; family Geoemydidae; genus Mauremys; species Mauremys reevesii. The sequence goes on from NC_052645.1 coordinate 15,972,149, forward strand.
CAGGTAAACTTGCTTTCACATCTGTTGAGAGAGATTCAGTGCTTGTGCTGAACTGGCGGCCATAAGGATTTTATAACCTACAGTGACTTCCTAGTAGTGTCACTCACTTGAAACTGTGCCAGAAGCAGCTGCAGCCATAGTGAAATTCTGCTCATTTAACTGAAATCACAGTCCCAGCATCATTACCCATGACCACCTTCATGATGGAATTTTGCTCCAAAGTCCCCTAGTTACTTTTCAACCAATCTCAACAGAGGCTGCTCACTCAAAAGGTAAAACCTCACCCCCTCCCTTCCACAGCTGGGATTTTCCCCTCAGACATCGGCTGCAATCACCATGGGTTCTGAATTTGTACTGTAGAGTTTGCACCAACATAAGACATGATTCACTTTCCCCATGAAGTGGTTTTACTTTAAAAAAAAATAAAATAAAACACACTGAAGCTTTTGCTTTTTCCAGCAGTAATTTACAGGGGAAAAGGCAGGATTTAAGTGCCAGCTTTTAGACTCAGAAAATCCTTTCCAATGCTGTGTGATGCTTGGGAAACTAGATAAAGCTGCTTCCTTCTGCTAAAAGAAAGAAAACCAATTCCTTCATTGGTTTCGTTAAAATTGTTTTGGCTTCCAGAGTCCGAGACCAATCTAAAACCCAAAAGAGCGATTAAAATTTCAATTTCGGCACAGTGATATTTCTCCCAAAGAATTCTTGTGTCGTTCCAATAAGCTGAAGAAGAAGAAGAGAACAACAGTGGGAGAAGGGACCTCAGCAGTTCTCAGAATTCCCACACAACAGTTTTAAGCATCTGTACAAGGAGATCAGAGAGGCTGAGAGCTGAGATTCATGAACGTACACGACTGGAGAGTGATGTCTCAGACCCGACCCAGCCCGTTGAAGGACTGGTGAGCAGACTGGCCTCCAGCATTACCTGTCCCATATGTCCCCGATAGGAGCTGACATGTTGTGGGCGTGAAATCAAGGAAGAGGCTCCCATTGTAACGGCATCCACATGGAGGGAAGTGGCTCCAACTCAAATCATCGGGAAAGAGGCAGGTCCTTCTACCAGGAGTGGGGTGGGGCTGGGCAGGTGACAAACAATATCGGGGGGAAATATTAAATTAAAACCATTTTGTAAATTTACTAAGAGGTTAAATAGCAACGTCAGTCTCTGGACCTTCCCTTCTCAGCAGATACCAAGACTTCACATTTTCTAAAGGTTTTATAATTCTGAACATGGTGTTTTTGATAGAAATTGGAGGCAAGGCAGGGAAGGTAGAGAAAGGGACCGGAGGGTTGGCTTGAAAAATACTGTGCTGTCATCCTTGTACAGGTTTTTTAAGCCTCTCACAGCTGCTGCAGCCTCCGTGGAGCATGTTGAGGAAAGGACTCGGAGCTCCTTGGGTGCCTTCCTTCCCCTCCACCTTCAATGCCGCTCCCCCACAAGAGAGGAATTCCCATCTCTCTCCCGGGCAGCTTATCTTCGAGAGAACCTGTTTTTGAATGCTTTGATAGTCTTTGCCATCATGGGTGCAATTTCTGAAACAAAGGGAAAAAAACGAACTAAAAGTAGTGGTACAAAGAATCAGAAGAACGCAGAACTGGTTACCTAGTTGCATCTCTCAAGATCCCACTGAAATCCAAGTACACCTCTATCCTGATATAACGTGACCCGATATAACACGAATTCAGATACAACACAGTAAAGCAGCGCTCCGGGGGGGCGGGGCTGCGCGCGCCGGCGGATCAAAGCAAGTTCAATATAATGCGGTTTCACCTATAACGCGGTAAGATTTTTTGGCTCCCGAGGACAGTGTTATATTGGGGTAGAGGTGTAGCACAACCCAACGTTGTCTCAGCCAATAGAATTGGAAGCTACATGGAGAAGCCCTATTGGGATCTTCTATTTCAGCCCCAGGCCAGTAAAGAATTGTTCCCTACAATACATTCTCCAGTGCTTTATCCAGTCTAGTTTTACATGATTCAAGTTAAGAGTCCTGCAAATCTGTGGACATCCATTTTATATCCACGGACCATGTTTGAAGATCAGATGCGGATACAAATTTTGTATCTGTGCAGGGCTCTAATTCAAGCAATTCTAATTTTCACTGCCTCCTGGGCAGCTATGCCACGATCTGAGCATCACTGGGAAAAGCAAGGCCCCAACGTGGTGGAAAAGGGATTGAACTAACTAGGAGCCATATAGTCCAAGGTTCACCCATGCTCCCCGTACTAACTGCGCAATATCAGCATCTTTTAGTGCTGCCTTTAAAAGAAAGGCTGGCCAGCATGCCAGAGGAGTTTGAAGAAGAGCTTTACATTTTTGGAAGCATTCAAATCATGTGCCACCCTCAGAATTTTCCAAAGAGCAGCAGACTTGTTAGCTCTGACTGACCAAGAACCTCAGCTGGTCAACTAGGTCTTTCCACTGGTAACACTGCAAACCTCTGAAAGGCATTTACCCTCCTCGTTTGTCAGCCATAAATCGAAGGTGCCTATCACTGTGGTATCTAAGCAGCAAATGTACAGCAATGCTAGAAGTGCTGGGGCTCTCAGCTCGCTCTCCAACAGGCATCTTCCTTCTGCCAGTTCTTTTCTCTCCCCGTCCTTCTCCTCTCCATGGTCAGCTACCCAGGAGAGTGATGCAGTTATCAAGGGAAGATTACAAAAGTGGCGGGATTTGCATTTTAAGATGAACACACTCAGGGCTGGGTGACCACAATCCAACAGTCCTCACTTAAATCTGGGACTAAATTCCAGCCTATTTTTGTTTGCAGGTTTAGTGACGGCACCTGCCACAGCTGAATGTTTCAGACACCCAAGATGTAGTGATTTCTCCTTGCAAGACCCCTCTGAGACAGCTTGGTATTGTCAGTTTTACAGCCCGGGAAACTGAGGGAGGGAAATTGACTTCCCCCAAGGTTGCCCAGCAAATATATGGCAGAGGTGGGTAATGAACCCAAGTCTCTATTCCCAATCCAATGCATCCACCACAAGACCATTTCTCTCCCTTTGCAGCAATTTGACCCATTTTGCCACCCTTCCCTTTAACAGGAGGGTTGGAAAAGGAACACCCCTCTCTTGAGTCAGCCCCCTGCTAACCCTATATCAATCTCTTCCATGCATGATTAGTCAGTGGTTAAAGCTCATAGTAACGACAGCTAGAAATAACTAGCACAGACACTGATGCCTGCATCACTCACTCTTCACTGGTGGTTTCCTGGGGTCGTAGCCAGAGGTGGTGCTGCCTGGGGATGGACCAGAATGGGCACTGCTGGTGCTGGGCCCATCATAGGACTGCTCCTCCTCAGACTGGGCATAACTTCTACCGGGTGTGAACAGGACTGGTTTTATCCTGCAATTCAGAGAAATATGGAGGAGATACAAACAGCTTCAATGACGGAACCAATTCATTTCCATACCATGCGCGGGTAGGTGCTGAGTGGATACTCTCTTCTCTCTGTCCCAACCGCACAATTTACTACACATCTGAGGTGGAACTCCACAGCAACATGACTGAATTGCACTTACTACGTTGCAAACAATTCATCTTCAGTGTCCAATGAACTGGGGATCATTTAGCCCCTTTTCACAGATTAGGAAATGGACAGAGATTACGTGACTTGCCCAAAGCTACAGAGTCAGTCAGTAGAAAAGCCAAGATTAAAACTGACTCCTAGTCCAGTGCTCGAACATTAGACCAGGCCACTCTCAGCATGGTGTCTAGCATTCCTACAAGTTCAATGGCTGCCAAGTAACATTCCACAGATAGAGGGGACCTGAGAAGTTCTTTCCCAGCCCAGGCCTGTGCTGCAGGTTTCCAGTTTCTCCTGCCAGAACTGATGGCCTAAGTTACTCCTGAAGCAAACCAGGGAACTGGGAGAGCTTGAACTCAAGAGCTTGGCAGGTGAGATAGATGCTTGTCTATTGTTTAGACTTATACACATGCTATCGATTGCTACTGACTGACAAACCTCTCCCTCCCCTTTAGTGACAGAGAGAAGGATCTGAAAGGAGGGGGAAAAATCTCCTCTCTCCTGTTCCCTTCCCTCCAGCCTCCATAAAACAGGAGGGATTATTTGTGCTCAGGGGACAACCTGATGGGTTTCTCCCACTGCCCAGCCCCCTAAGGAAAGGTCCTGACCAGACAGGTGGGGGATTTTTAAGACTCACTTGATCTTCTCTGGTACAGCAGCTCCTCCAGTTCCAAATTTCTCTTGTCTCCTCCGTACATCCCGAGGGGGTTTTGCTGCTGAATTGACAAATGCCATCTTGGCCACTCTGCCTGCAGAGGGAGTGAACACACACCCTTTAGGATCCAGCCACAAGTGGGTCCTCAGAACTCACTGTCACAAAGCAGCGAGCCCACCTTCATGCTCTCTGGTGGAAGCACCAGCCACCACATCCTCGCCCTTTCATTCCATTACATGGGGCAGAGTTCCCTCCCTGACCCTGTACCCCTCGAACTTCATGCTTGAGAGAGGCCACACTGACAGACCTGTGGACAGAGAATTTCAGAACAGCCCTGGAGTGCCCTATCAATATACTTCGAGCCCAACCTGGGGGAATGACCCTAAGAACGAAATGAGATTTCAGTCTCTGCGACCTCTAATGTCCTCACAGGGAGGGGCAGTAGGCTGCTTTGCTATGGAACAATTCTCCTAGGAACTGAACTGAGGCCCGCAAAGTCAATTAAGTGGGCCCATCCCTCAGACAAAAGTGATTTGGGACAACTTCTAACCTGGGGCAGATTTGAACCAGTCACCTAGACAGACATCCCTTTCTTTTCACTCCAGCACAAAGAATCACAACCCACCCCATTCCATTACCCCTGCATCACCCAGTGCCTGCTTTACCTTTGGGTTTGTTGGCATGAGCTGAGCGGATGTTCTGTGTTAACATGAGCAGCCGCTGTTCTCGGGCATCGTGGAGCCGAAGGTACATCTCCCTCCAGGACTCAAACTCTTCTGGCTTCTCCTTCTTGAAGTCCCGGACGCAGTGATTGTGCCACAGCTGATCCGTGTCCTCAATTAAAACCTGGAGATAGACCCGCGAGTTACCTCAGAGACAGTTTTCTAGGATCTCTCTGGAGAGCACAAGTTCAGACCGTTAACCCATGTGCCTCCTAGTGGCCCTCCTCCCTTCACATACCATTACCCCTAGTGCTATTAAGTAGTTCACAAGTCTAGCATGTCCCATCTACATGAATCAAGCAGTGAGGGAATGACTCTTCTCAAGAGGTTCAGCTGGTTCCCTATCACACTCAGCTCCATCCCAATTTACAAGGCTGTGTTACGCTGCCCTCCTGCCACTCTCATCCAATATAAGACTGCAGGGACCTTAGGCAAAGGGCAGAATTTCACTGTAGCCTCAGTACCTAAGCTTATTCTCCCCCTATGGGGCAGTAACCTATTTCACATCACAAGTTCTGCACAGCAAAGGGCCAGAGCATTAGCCCAAAGGTGCAGTGTCAAAAACCCCTGTTCCCTTCCAAAAAGTAGAGCTGGAAACTTGGCCACAGCAAAGGAGAAGCTTATGCGACTGGCTAAATTTTCCACAGACAATCCACTGCCAAAGACCTGGGACCCAGCCAGCCGCATTTAGTTCAAAACCAGAACATTTCCAGCCTCACAAGGCACTTTCCCTATCAGACAGGCCAGCAAGACTCTCCAGCTGGCATTCTGGACCTCTTGCTGTTAGTGCTACTGAACACAGTCGTATTCACATGCAGCTCTGAGAAGCCAGCCACATGCTCCTAGCACAGTGAGGGTAGCACCATGCTGGGAGATCCTAATAGGTGGCCTGGCAAACCACTGCCACTGAGGGATAACTGATTTCAGGGCCAAATTCCAGAGAGCTGGAAGCCGAGGGATCATGAAGGAGATACAGATTTCAAGACAGACAGGAGATGGCTGATTGGGTCCCAGGCTGCTGGAACCCAAACAAGGCTAATTTTAACAGTAACCTCTGCCAGAAGCACCTCATCTGTGGTGTGGGATATCCTCGTGTGACAATGAGCCAGAAAGAGTTAAGCAACCAGCAGGCTAACGTGACCCAGATCAACCTTTAAGAGCATATTAGAGAAGAATTGAAATGGTAAACAGGGCCATTTCTTGTAGATGGTTATCAAAGCCATGTTAGATAGACCAGTGTGCTTAAAACTTTGTATTGTCAAAGAATTAGAAGTAAATATTAATTGTATTTGTCTGTGTTTACCTATATCTGTTAGAAACTTCACAGTGTGATCTCATTAACTGGTAGACGATAAACTTCTCTTCGCGTCTGTTACTATGTTCTATTAATTTAGAGATCAAGAGGGAATATTAATATTTAGATGAAACTTGGGTGTAATAATATCATGTCTATATTTCTCTTTGAAGTTTGTTGCAAACTGTCTATGAACTGCTTGAATGGATAATTACCTTATGCTGATGAATGCAACTAATTACTTGTGTATACATAGGAAATAGGTTTTGCTTCAAAGCCACAATGTATAGTACCTATTCTTCACCTGAGGAATATCTGCTGTCCTATCTGATGTCAAGAGGCTAGCACAGCCTGCCAGAGATCTATAATAGAACTCTGGGGCCTGATCTTGTCATCTCAAGTCCGCCTGAACCTTATCAGGGGAGGTTTGGAGTTGCCAGACTGGGAAGCTGAAGCCCTATCTGGATTACCCCGCTATTTCTCAGGGAGAATGTATACAGCCTCTGCATATGGACTGCCTGTTGTTTTATAACCAACTGAATTGATTCTGAAAGAACATTTTGCAACTCAGCAGCTCACCATCTCTACTATGAAACGGACCTAAAAAACTTTATCATTTATACATACAGATATGAATCTTTTAACCATGATCACCCTTTCTTTTTAATAAATCTTAGTTTAGTTAATAAGTGGCTGTAAGCATGTATTTGGGTAAAGTATGAAACATTTCATTGACCTGCTGGGCAATATGTCTGATCCCTTGGGATTGGTAGAATTTTATATACGGTGAACAAGATTTTAAGTAATCCTCACATTTGACTTGACTATCTGGGTGGAAGCCCAGGGCTGGACTGCTTTAAGGGAGCTGTATTTTTGGCTTCTGGGTAACCAGTAAGGTATTGCAGAAGCTGTTTTGTTGCTGGCTTGGTGAATCTAATTATTAGAATAATCCACCAGTTTTGGGGATTGTCTGCCCCATTCTTTGCAGTTTGCCCTGACTGGCCCTTCCAGGCACCGCGGTCACACTTGGAATACCGGCTGCTAATAGGGAAGCAAGGCTCGGTGGCCGGAGATAAATCGTGGCCAGAATGAAGAGTTGGGGGTCCTCTCCCAAAGCCTTTCAGCCATGGTCCACACCTTCTCATGAACGTTCTCCTCCTCCCAGTGAGGACAGAATGTTACCCATCCATGGAAGTATCAGCTTCCCCTCCTGCCCAGCTCCCGCCTCTGAGTTGAAGACACCTACGTGATTACATTCCTCAATGCGATACAGTTGATTAGGGGTGCATCTCTCCAATACTGGCTCCAACACCGAAAAAGGAACTCCACCGACTTCATAGATTGCTACAGGAGAGCGAGAGAGAGACACACCAACAATGTTTATCTGACTCCTATCAGCCTGAGGGAAAGTGTTTAACAGAGCTTACCCATAAACACATGGGGCACTGCAGCCACCACAGAAATGCAGACGATCATGGCGGCTGTTGAATAGCTCACAGCAATACTACACAGCAGTTTAAAACAGGAAGGGAAGGAAAGGGGAAATATATTGCATCCACCTGCTGCAGAGAGAATTTACAGGCAGCAGAATTTGAGCAAGTCATTGGGCCCAACAGCTCTATTCCTGCAAAAGAGTGCTGTGGGTATCTTAACCATATGTGGTCACTTTGTAGAGAAATCTCTGTATTAACTATCTCTATAAATCTTTATGACGTTGCATTGTGTTATTTTGTATTAAGTATCTTTCTGTATTAAGTATCTTTATGACATTGCATCTTGCATGATGTTATTTTGTATTTCATATGACTTGGCATTGTGCCTCTCTATTTTCATACAACTTTGTATTAGATCCCTATATAAAAAATTGGTAGGAAACTTTATATCAAATGTTATAGCCCCTAAGGATAGTATAGTTAAAGTAAAAGAAACGTGCCTTTTTGCTAGAAGTAGAATAAGATCTTCCCCCCCACTCTGTAATCAATTGCCCTATTGACTGAATGAGGTGTGAATGAGTGAGGCTGGGGGTATGGCTACACTTACGGTTTGCAGCACTGGTAGTTTGCAGCGCTGGTCATCCAGCTGTGTAGGAGCAGCGCTGGTGTGTGGCCACACTCACAGCTACCAGCGCTGGTGTGTGGCCACATTTGCAGCATTAGCAGCGCTGCTGGGAGTGATGCATTATGGGCAGCTATCCCAGCATTCAAGTGGCCGCAACGTGCTTTTCAAAAGAGGGGGGTGGAGTGGGGTCTAGTGTGACAGGGAGCGGGGGGAGAGAGAGAGGGGATTTTTGGAGCCAACACTGTGTGTTTAGCTTCCTGACTTGAAAAATCAGAACATGTTTCCAACCCCTTAGTCTTAACTCTTAATTGCAAACAGCCTGCAGCCAACACGACTCCCCGCTGTTTCATTCCCTCCCTGCCTGCAATCTCATGTGATTGTTTACAGCCAGGTACAGATGATCACAGCAAACAGGAGCTCTGTTTGTTTTTTAGATAAGCGGCAGCGGCAACGGAGCTCCGCACGGAGCTCGTTCACAACAAAACAAAGAGAGGCTGCATAACAAAACAGAGAGAGTAATTTATAAAAGCATTCTGGGATACACCTTATACCCTGGAGGCCAATCACAGCGCTGGTGTGTGGCCACACTTGATGACCAGCGCTGCAGCACCAGCGCTGCAATCCTTATTCCCCATGCTGAGTGAGGTGTACGGCCAGCGCTGCAGCCAGGGAGTTGCAGCGCTGGAAGTGCCCTGCAGGTGTGGCCACTTACTAATTGCAGCGCTGGTGGAGGCTTTCCAGCGCTGCAAATCGCCAGTGTAGCCATACCCTTGGAAGACACCCACCTCCAGACAGCTACAACAGTTGCAGAGGGAATGGGAGCCAGAGCCAAGGACAATACAACTTGTCAAGCGCAGACATATTGACGGCCTCAGGGCTCAGAAGCCAGCACCTTCTTTAGAAAACACCCTCTTTTGAGCAGCATTGGGACAACACCCAAAAAAAAGCAGCACAAAGACCAACGGACACAGACCAATGGACACAGACCCAGATTTTGAATCTGGTCTAAATTTGCATAAGAGGGAAGCTCCTATAAATGTGAGGTGTCTTGCAGGAGGACCCCGGGTCTCGTCTTGTCACCATCAGAGCACTGATCCGGATCGGCAGAAGCCTGGCTCCACCCCTCCCCCATCTAACTCACCTGGCCAGTGCAGTTAAGGGGAGCAACTAGTTGGTAACAGCAGCAAGACGGAGTGTGTTTGTGTCTGCGTGTGTGTGTGTGTGTGTGTGTGTGTGAATGCATGACTGTGAGATATCTCATATGCATATCATAGAGTATTAATTGATACCTGTATTACTAATAAATGTGGCGTTTTGCCTTAATCCCCCTGAAAAGATCCTGTATAGTACTTTGAGTACAACAACTTGTCACATCCCTAGTCAAGACCCCAATTCTACGCCTTATTTCTAAGAGTGCAGTGCTCCCCAGAAGTAAGAGCACCCTCTATCAATTCCTGCAGCACGCGTGTTCCTTTGCGGTCTCCCATCCTAGTATTAGCCTATCCCATTCCTGCTTAGCTTGCTAAGTGATATGGCTGTAAAGCGTACAAAGCCAGGTGCTCCCTGGAGATATAAAAGCAAGTTAACAACTCGCTGCACTGCATGACACCTATGAGTAGCATTCCACCCGTATTCAGAACTAGGCCAGCAGAAGCACACAACTCTCCTCACACTGACAGTGGATAATTACACCTTTAAAGCAAAACGGGAGTGATACTCACAGTCAATATTGTTGTTGAGGACTCTGATGCACTGCTCATATAGAGACATCATCTTGGGGAGGTAGGCGGATTTAGAGCCCGAATACACCTGCATCTTGGAATTCAGCCTGCGTCCTGTAAAGCCTGCCTCACCCTCCTCAATGGGCGAGGACACTGCTGTGATCAGATGACAGATGGGAAAGAAAAGAAGTAAGACCAGCATCATGGTTTCACTTGAGCGCTAAGAGCATCTTGAACTGCAGAGCAAGTCCTGAGCAATTATTGAGTCAGATCAAGGTTAATACACCAGGCTCAGAGGCACATGAGTAGCCTGGTCAGCCAACCACCAATGTGACCGCAACCCCTTTACTTGTGCCTGCATTGAGTCATGCGCCAAAGGACAGATAATCAAAGCTCGTGCTTGAGAATAAGCCAACTGCTTCAGGGTCAGGAAGGACTCTCCCCTGTCCCTCCCAAAATGTACAAAGTGGGGAGGAGGGGAGTCATCTTCTGCTGAAAGATCAGGTACTGGCCCCTGCCAGAGGCAGAACAGTGGCCCCTGAGTATATAAGGCCTTTAGTCCCCTGAGCTTTGCACTGGTACTGAGGCTGGATAGGGAGACGTCACACTAAGTTAATCACAAGGAGCTTTAATTCAAATGACATACTGGATTCTGCAGATGGGGATTAATCACAGCAATATCTCCCTCCTCCCCTACCCCCACAAAGCACCCAAGGACTCTTCTGCCCCATCCCCTGACCAGCACATACTTTTCCTCTTTGTCTGGGAGAAGGTCATCAACTCGAGAGAGGGAAGTGGGCGATAATTGGCCTGAATTGCAGGCAAAGGGATATCTGGTAACGTTGGCATCACATCAATGGGGATCTGGAGGGAGAGAAAGCACAAAACTGAACAGAGATAAAAGAGGGAGATATCACGCGCAGAAGCTGGTAGATGTATTCATTTCAAACATTTTAATAACCCACATGACGACGATCAGCCTGTACCAGGGCATAGCCTCAGACTGAGATTTCAATCCTGTCCATGTTATTGGTGGACGAGCCCAAGGCAATTTCAGCACAGAACACAAGCATGAGCCTCCTAGCATCCCCGCGCTCACTACCATGAGAGTCACTCATACCTGTATATGCTACGTAGTGCTCAATGACACTAGTAAGAAGCTAAATGTGGGATGGATAATCTCACCCAACAGCAGAAATGTCACTCAGAAGGAGGCATTACAGAATGTGGTCCCATGGAGTACCTGATGGGACATCCCTACGTATCAGGTTTCACAGCTCCACAGAACACCAGCCTGATGCTAAATTCAGTATCTGAGATGGCAAAGAGGACGTGAATTAATCCTAAGCACCTGCCAAGTAGGGCAGAGGATGCCTGGTATGGAAGGTGGCACTTACCAATGCCACAGTTTGTTCATATTCAGACTCTCGGAGATCTTACCTTTTTTGGTTTAGATGACCCAGATTGCTTCTTCTCTGCCCTTTTCTCGCCTGTCTGCTTGTGACTTGTATTCTTTCGGCTTGAGTCAGAGCTCTTGGTACTGGCTTTAGACCCATTTTGCTTGCCATGCCCTCTGTTTCTCTCAGGGGCTGGAGGAGCAGGGGGTTTAACCACTTTTTTCTTCTTTTTCTGGGGTTGGTCATAGCTGAGGTATGACTCAAAGGACATTTTAGGCTGCTCATACTCATCCTCCACTTCCACCTCCCCAAAACCCGGTGAGAAACCCACAGATTTTTTGTCTGAGTCAGAGGCTTTGGATTTGCCCTCCGTAGTCTTTAAGCTGCTAGAAAGCCCCTTCTCTTTGCTCCTGTTTGAGGAGTTACCCTCTAACTTCCGTTTCTCCCGATCCACGTTGGATATCTCCAGGCTTAGCCTGGACTTTTCCAGTTTGACTTTCTCAGAGTCCCGGTGTTTTTGCTTCTTATGGTTGTCAACAGCCTCCTCCAAGTGAGGTTGTGACTTTTCTTTCCTGGAGCCCCCACTTTCTCTGTTCTTCTCTCTCTTGGTGCCGTCTAAAGTCCTGAGCTTCTCCTTGCTGCCACCTGGAGCCTCTCGGACCTGCTCCTTGAAAGAGGACTTGTGCAGTCTTTCTGGGCTAAAGGCAGAGGTCCTCACCTCCCCCTTGGTGTCCAGTCGCTGCTTCTCCTTGTGAGAGGACTTGTGCTCTTTGCTCCGAGTCAGGTTTCCTTTGTCTTGGGATTCGCTAGGATTCCTTTCGTGGCTTCCCACCAGCTTGTCCTGAAAGCTGTGGCCTTTATTAGCTTTCCGATGAAACACTGTCTGCTCTACCTCTTGTTCCTCAGAGGCAGAGTGATCCATGTACAGTTCCTGAGGGCTCTCCCTCAGCTCAGGTGACAAAGCATGCCCATAGTCCGAGTATTCCTGATCTGAGGAGTGCGCTGGGGAAGCTCTGCCCCAGCCCTTGTCCTCCTGGCTGCCATAGCTGATGGCCTCATGGGCTCTCTCAGGCTCCGAATACCTTTTGGCCTTCTTCTCTCTGTAGTTTGGCTCACATGATTGGCTGCAGGAAGGCTGGAATGCTTCAGAGTAGTCCTGCTCAGCTTCCTCATCCTCTTTTGGGGAAGGCTCTCGCTGCCGTTTCCTAGAGCTGCTTCTCTCATAGTCACGTTCTTCTGAATCAATGTTATTTCTAAGAGACAAAGACAGCCCAATAGTTAGACAAAAACCCATCAACAAGAATAAAAGGAGCAACTTCCTGAGGACAGTATGGATGGGAACCAGGGTACACAGAAGAATAAGAGCATCTGGAGGTTGAACATAGTAAAAACATTGATGATTCTTTCCTGCTCAATGTTCAGGGCTTTAGTGGTAGCGTCTCCAGTACAGAAATCTCCCAGACCCAACTTACCGGGACTGAAGATTTCCCAGCAATCTGGGAGAGAGCAAAGCAGCTGCCTCAAGACAGTGGAAGAATGCATGGGGCCATAATGGGCTACATTCTCCTAATTACACACACCAGCATGCAGGGCTACAGCAGCCATTACAATCCAATCTCTAGTACCACACAGTCATGAATTAAACCACAGAAGAGGTCAAGTCAATCAGCCAATCCTTCTCCCTGGAGCCACAGCACTGTTCCTACAACACACTTACTAATATTAACCAAAGGGCTGAGTTTTCATAACAGCTGTTTTCACTGGCTCTCAGAAAGAGGATTTCCACTCTGCTTTGTGCCTATAAAAGCAGCAGAGAGTCCTGTGGCACCTTATAGACTAACAGACGTATTGGAGCATGAGCTTTCGTGGGTGAATACCCGCTTCGTCGGATGAAAGTGCCACAGGACTCTCTGCTGCTTTTACAGATCCAGACTAACACGGCTACCCCTCTGATACTTTGTGCCTATAGCTTCCTCTCTAGTTTTACAACATTAGGGAAGTGAGATGTAGGGTTTGTCTCCTGCTTTCGTGAAGACATTTTCTAGGTGTCTAGTGTCACTCTCTCCATCACACTACCGTTTCCTGAAAGAAAAACTTTACTCCGACCTGAAACTGCAGTAGTCAGCAATTCTGTGGCCACCGTAGGCAGGAAACTTACCCCACAATGAGGTAAGCACCTCATGCAGAGTTATCACTCTGATGTTATGACGATTTCGAAGCCTAGCCTTATTTCCAGGGCCACAGAAATCTAGCACCACCTCCACTAGGAGATTTAATGCAACCTATCCAGCGAGACAAATGGACAAGCTAGCTTACCGCTCTACTTCTTGAGGGACTGGCACCAGCTTCTTCCATCTGGCTACTAAGTTCTTGGCAAAGTCTCCCACCAGCTCATGTTTCCGTAAACCATTCACAGTCTTCCCAACACCAGTCTCCTGCAAGAAAGATGCAAGACATCAGCTGATCTCTGCAAACCAGTCAACATTCTCAGCATTGGTCATCTAAAAACAGGTTTGTCACAGTCAAACTCCCAGATCCACTTGGTTACCCAGAACCCTCTTCAAGTGAACAGCCTCAAGAAAGCTAGACTAAATTTAACCATTTCAATGCTACCTAACCTATCAGATACACAGGCAAAGTGTCCTTCTATTGCATCATCAGCTTCCAATTTGGCAACAGAAAGTGAGCAGCCATGGCAAGAGTTCACCCCAGGCCATGTTAGAGTTGCTATGAAACTCTTTTTAATTAAAAGGGTTTAAATAAAAAGATCTGGAATTCCACCAAGCTCCAATGATAGCTTCAGGAGGGGAGCAGCAACAAACAAATGCACACTCAAATAGACTGTTTTCAAGCAAACACCCTTAAAAATATACGATAAGCAGAATGGTTTAGCTCAAATTTCTTCCAAGAGGTGTCAGTGTTGAAGAACACAGAACGCAACTCTCACCAACCATTCCAAGAATGCTGATGAGCTCACCATGGTGCAACAGAGAGCTGCCCAAACCAACTGATTGTTTAGGTAGGAGTTGTACCAGACTTGTGCTCAATATTTTAGTAAGGAGAAAGAAATTCACATTCAGTTGATGGTGATGAGTCGGGAATTTTCCATCACGGTGCTAGGAGGTCATCTGTCTGATAAGCCACAGGAAAAAGGGTCATGACCACTTTCAGATATTTATTGATTTTAAGTAGGGCTTTCAAGCGATTAAAAAAAAAAAAGCTACAAGTACTGTAATGCAATCTCTTTATCGTGAAAGTTGAACTTACAAAAAAAAACTGCATTCAGAAATCAAACAAACAATGTAAAACTTTAGAACCTACAAGTCCACTCAGTCCTACTTCTTGTTCGGCCAATCACTCAGACAAACAAGTTTGTTTTCATTTGCAGGAGATAGCTGCCCTCTTATTTTCAATGTCACCTGAAAGTGAGAGCAAGCATTTGCATGGTGCTGTTGTAGCCAGCGTCATAAGATATTTACATGCCAGATGCGCTAAAGATTCTTATGTCCCCTCATGTTTCAACCACCTTTACAGAGGACGCATGCTGATGACAGGTTCTGCTTGATAACAATCCAGAGCAGTGCAGACTGACGCATGTTCATTTTCATCATCTGAGTCAGATGTCACCAGCCGAAGGTTGATTTTCTTTTTTGGTGGTTCGGGTTCTGTAGTTTCCACATCAGAGTGTTGCTCTTTTAAGAGTTCTGAAAGCATGCTCCGCAGTTCGCTCCTCTCAGATTTTGGAAAGGACTTCAGATTCTTAAACCTTGGGTCAAATGCTGTAGCTATCTTTAGAAATCTCACATTGGTACCTTCTTTGCGTTTTGTCAAATCTGCAGCGAAAGTGTTCTTAAAGCGAACAACATGTGCTGAGTTATCATCCGAGGCTGCTATAACATTAAATATACGGCAGAATGTGGGAAAAACAGAGCAGGAGACATACTATTCTCCCCCAAGGAGTTCAGTCAAAAATATAATTAATGCATTATTTTTTTTAAATCAGCGTCTTCAGCATGAAAGCATGTCCTATGGAATGGTGGCCGAAGCATGAAGGGGCATACGAATGTTTAGCATATTTGGCATGTAAATACCTGGCAATGCCGGCTACAAAAGTGCCATGTGAATGCCTGTTCTCACTTTCAGGTGACATTGTAAATAAGAAGCAGGAAGCAGTATCTCCTGTAAATGTAAACCAGCTTATTTGTCTGAGCGATTGGCTGAACAAGAAGCAGGACTGAGTGGATTTATAGGCTCTAAAGTTTTACATTGTTTTGGTTTTGAGTGTAGTTACGTCACCAAATAAATAAATAAATAAATAAAAATCTACATTTGTAAGTTACTCTTTCACAATAAAGAGATCGCACTACAGTATTCGTCTGTGGTGAATTGAAACATACTATTTCTTTTGTTTATCATTTTTTACAGTGCAAATATTTGTAATAGAAATAATATAAAGCTAACACTGTACACTTGATATTCTGTGTTGTTACTGAAATCAATATATTTGAAAATGTAGAAAGACATCCACAAATATTTAATAAATTTCAATTGGTATTCTATGGTTTAACAATGCGATTAAAACTGCGATTAATCGTGAATAATTTTTTTAAATTGTGATTAACTTTTTTAAGTTAGTCACGTGAGTTAACTGCTATTAATCAACAGCCCTAATTTTAAGGTCTTGAGGCCATTATGATAATCTAGTCTGAACCTCCTGTACAACAGGCCAATAGAAACCACCCAGGGATTCCAGCATCAAGCCCAATAACTTGTGGTTGAACTAGATCATCTGTTTTAGAAAGCGATCCAATCTTGATTTAGTGACTCCAGGTGATGGAGTATTCATCACATCTGTTGGTAATCCATTGCAACGGTTGATCACTTTCAATTTACACCTTGTTTCCAATTTGATGCTGATTTCAGCTTCACTTGGCTTTAGAGTCTACACTGGCTAGTCTAAACTGGCAATGCTAGAGTGCTGCCACAGCAGTGCTTTAACGTGGCTTGCGTGGTTGCGCTAAAAAAATCCAACCTCCATGAGGGGCATAACTATCAGCGCTGGTGCACTGTCTACACTGGCACTTTACAGCACTGAAACTTGCTGCGCTCAGCGGGGTGTTTTTTCACACCCCTGAGCGAGAAAGTTGCAGTGCTATAAACTGCCAGTGTAGACAAGCCCTACATGATATTTTCCACAAGAACTGAGTGTTAGCCCCAATATCCTGATCACATTTCAATTTCAGGAGACATTTGGTTATTCTGTCCCATGAAGGGTACCATAAAAATAAGACTGTTATAGTTCTTACCACAAGGATGTCAACCGTGATAGGCAACTCAGAAAGTCTCTTCAGGCTTTTCAGCAGCTGCAGAGACAACAAGGAAAGTGTTTAGATTTATCATACTAATCACATACTGAGATTAGAAAGGAAGAAAATTCTGCACTGTATGGGAGCTTGTTCGAGATGTCTGAGCAGCAAACGTCTCTTAACTCATATCCACAAACAGCTGTTATCTGACTTCAGATCAAGCTACTAAGGTGGTGAACATGTAGAGGACTGATTCAAAGAAATGTACCGTTTTGTTGCAGAAAGAGAGGGGAAGTCTGCAAGGCAGCAGCACTATGGATGCATCAAAGCACTGCTGTCATTTGAGACTCTCAACGTGCATTTTAAGCATTAAGCCTCAACACTTCTGTGAAGTCTTCTCTCCATTTTACACCGATTATATTATCTAGAGTTACACAGCAAGTTTGTGGTAAAGTTTGCTTGATACAAAACCCAGGGCCCGCATGTTCAGAAGTGTCTAGTGATTTCTGATGCCCACCTGGGGATCTCTTAAAGGGCATGTTAAAAACGTGCCTGAGCACCCCGCCCTCCAAGAATCAGGCCCCTTTCAAAAGTCTCAGTGTTCAGCATCTAAAATTGAGGCACTATCATAGCACCTATACACTCCCATCATAACTCAGTTGTGTTGGATGTCATCATCTTTTGTGATTGTATGGCACACATGACCCAGAAGCACTTACCTTTACAATTAACATTTATTTTGAGGTGTAATTAGACATTCTACTAACCTCAGCCTTTAGAAGTATCTTTCCAATGCCAGATTATAAGTTATACTTTGATCATTGAACAAAATGTGTTTTGACATATATTTGAAAGAGGCTCTGACTTTACAAAACTTAACATAAGGAAGGCAGGAGTTCATCTAGCCTAAAGAACTAATGGGATGGCCTCTGCTCACTGCAGAGGGCTGATCATCACTTCTCCATGTTTCATTTAAGGTTTAGTTATCATGGCTGAAGGTTAGTTTTTCCTGTTGGTCTCAAAGTATTTAAACCAATCATGGTTTTTTAGCACTGTTGTTCTGAAATACTGAAGGGGACACTGAATTATCCCACATGCGCTCCAACAATAATTAACTGATTCTTAAATTCATCCTACCTGCAAGCCCACCCAGTGTATATATACTGGTGAAGGAATCCCATTGGATCATGAGGTCTGGAGCCTGGATATCAAGCATTGGGATGGAAGCTATACCTCCATTTTTGACTGATAGGAAGATTTACATTAAGGAGACCAGTCATCTGCTCTCCCAAGATATGGACAAGAAAGGTGACCTGAACTCCTTTCAGATCCTTTATGTTGCTGCTAATTAAGTAGCAGGTGGTACTGTTGAGTAACAATGTTCCTTCTTCCTTCATCCCAGCTCTATTACCATGACACTCCTCAACAGATAGTTTGGGGAAACAAGGGCCTACTGAGCCCTTGACTGTTGCTGCTCCACACAAGGGTCTCTGACAAAACTGGGCACCAATACGGCAGGTCAAGTTTGCATCTCACATTTGATGGCCTAGAACAGGGGTCGGCAACCTGTCAGAAGTGCTGTGCCGAGTCTTCATTTATTCACTCTAATTTAAGGTTTCGCGTGCCAGTCATACATTAATGTTTTTAGAAGGTCTCTTTCTATAAGTCTATAATATATAATTAAACAATTGTTGTACGTAAAGTAAATAAGATTTTTTAAATGTTTAAGAAGCTTCATTTAAAAATTAAATTAAAATGTAGAGGCCCCCGGACCAGTGGCCAGGACCTGGGCAGTGCGAGAGCCACTGAAAACGAGCTCGCATGCCGCCTTCGGCACCCGTGCCATATGTTGCCTACCCCGGCCTAGAAATAAGTGCTACCTAAGTGCAACCACGAACAGTAACCAGCCCTCTTGTAGATCACGGCGATGTAACGAGATACTCTAATCACTCCATCTAGTTACAGAGAAGACAATATTTTTTAAAGGGTCCCAAATAAATCAGATAGGAAGCTGCCATCTTGACAGTTTGAGTACGACATGGGGAATGCATCTCCCATTGGAATGAGCTCTGCATTCCTTAAGGCAGTGGACAACCTGCAGGAAGAAGCAGCAGCCAGCACGCCCCTACGGCCCACGCCACTTCCCTCAGCTCCCGTTGGCCGGGAACGGTGAACCACGGCCACTGGGAGCCGCAGGCAGCCGTGCAAATGTAAACAAACCGTCCGGTGGCTCGCCAGCAGATTACCCTGACGGGCTGCGTGCGGCCCACGGGCCACGGGTTGCCCACCACTGCCTTAAGATCTCCATCAGAGGGCTCCTGCCGAGAAGGACTGTTCAATCGCGGTGTCAACTAAGGCTATGTCTAGACTGGAAACCTCAAAGCCCTGCCGCGGAAACACTCAGACTTGCTGCGCTCGGGGGGGGGGGGTGATTTTTCACACTCCTGAGCCAGCAAGTTAGAGCGCTATAAAATGTAAGTGTAGACAAGCCCTAAGACACCAATCTCAGTTAAGGAATCATAGTAAATTATAGCTGGAGAGATAATGGAACCATTCAGACAATTGCTTGGGCATTTAGGATTGTTCCCCATTGTACATATCCTAGGGGTTTGGCCTATCTAATTTCAAACCTCTCAGGCAATGGAATATCCACCACTTTCATGGGGAGACTATTCAGAGACCTAAAAGATCCCACAATTAGGAAGTTTTCCCTTTATATTTACTCCAAGTTTTCTAATTATACTTTCTTGCAGCATCCTAAGCAATTCCTCTCACTCTTTGGTTATTTGTAGCTTTTAGGGCCTTGTCTTGATGAGCAAGAAGGGTGCATTTTTCAATCAAGTTAGTTTAACATGCTTGGAAAAACTCCTCTGTTAAGATTTGAGGGCTTTTCAATCACGCTAAGCTAACACGAATCGATATAACAATTGAATCACATCCCTCTTGGCCCATCAAGGCAGTTTTCATTTCACTAAGCTTTCAATATGTGCATATATAAATATACGTTACATGCTGTTTTCATAATCTGTAATTCAGCAGGACGAGTTGCAAATTTTTAAATGAACACTGTCAGACACAAGACTTTCTTTTGGTTACTTCTGTTGCCAACAGCACATTAGGGTACGTCCACACTACGAAGACTATGCTAACATAGCCCAACAGTGCAGACGAAGCCTATGCCAACAGAACGGGTTCATCCGTTGGTATAGGAACACCACTTCCTTGAAGTTAGCTCTGACAACGGAAACCCTCTTTCATGACACAGCAGCATCTATCATGGGGGTGATATCAGCATAGCTATGACTGTCAGGGTGTGTTTTTCCCCTGACAGCCCTGATCGATGTAGCTATGCCAACATAACTTTTCAGTGTAGGCCAAGCCTTAGACTATTACAGACAACCATTTTAGCAACCTAACTCACTGATCACTATATACACATTATTTGCGTATTTACCACTGTCCAAGGAGAATGAATCACAAAACAGTTTCAGTCTTGTGCCTAGACTGCAAGATCTCTGGAGCAGGGACACCATATTCAGGTGTGTTTTTACAGCACAATTGTGGCCTTTAGGTACCACAAAACAAAAAAAGAGTTTCACTTCCCAAGTCTCACGCCCTACCACAACACTGCTGTTGAAAACGTGTGGGGAATGTTTAAACAAAGCTTTTGGATTTTTTGCTTAATAAACTTGAGCCTAATCTAGCAAGTACCCACCTACGTAGTAGTACTGTGAAGCACCATATTGTTTATTTTAATTGAACCGCTCATTTTCCTTTTTAAAATGTCTTTTAAATAACTAGACCATTGCAATGCTAACAAGGCAAGTATATTTCAGATTATTGCAGCATAGCCTGGTCCCATTCTCTTCAACAACATTTTATGTTGCTTGTGTGTTCCCCTCTCTCCTTTCAGTAGAAAACAAGCAGTTCTGAAGTGACACAAAATACACAATACAGCTCCAGTGTAACTGTTTTAGAGTTTTCACCCCTTCCACTGGAAAATATGATTGCTTCCAACCCATGACAACAGCATCCAAAGTCTCCCACAGAGCACTCCGTGCCAGCACTCTGAGGTTGTCCCAAAAAATAATATTAATACTTAGCACTTTTCAGGAGTAGAACTCAGAGCACTTTACAAAAGTGGATAAACATTATTATTCCCATATTATAGATAAGCTGGGCCACCAGCCAGTAACCAGATGTTTCAGAGAATGGTCCAAGAAACTTTGAGCTGGACAACAACGTCTCAGTTTCCCTATTTGTAAAATAGGGATAAAACTCTCAGAAAGGTGTTGTGAGGATTAATGTTACTAACACCCTGAAACTATGAATGTTATGAAAAGTGTATCGCATGTTAACGCCAGACAGAAATAACAAGAAAATAAACCCCATAAAAATGCATTTTCTCACTGATGCATGTGCACAAAAAGAGATCTAACCCATAAAGACCATGAGTAATATCTTGCAATGCCAAAATGAGTTGTCACACCCAGTAGATTGTGTAGATCTTCATAGTATAAACTTACCTCTCCTTTCTGACATGATTTGATGAGCAGTGAAATAGTTAAACCTTCAAGTCTCAATATCAGCTATCCTTGAGCATCTGAGTTAGCACTCTGAGATGAGTGGGGCAGTTCATTTCTCTCAGCGTTAAGGCTGTTTTACTCAGTTTCTTGAGCAATTAAACTAATTAGTTTAAAAGGAGATTTAATTCTACCAGTGCAAAATTTGTGTGTAGACCAGCACTTACTGTTTTAGGTTTTGCAGATGCAGAAAACATAAAAACATGAACCAAGTGCATGTGTTTCCACAACAACAGATAGAGACTTCCCCCATCTCGATCCTGCCCCACAATGAAAACTTGAATTCCAGAACAAGGTAACAGCATAAGTGAGGTGCCAGTACACAGCGTCAGTCTGAGTCCTGCATTTACAGGTGGAGAAGAGGCACAGAAGCCTTGTCTATAGCAGGAATTATCAACTGTTGACAATGGGAGCCAGTAATGGGTACAGCTGAATTGGTGCTAAAACACAGTTTAACTGCAAGGACAGATATGAGTGAATTGAGTTCCCCAACTGTTGCTGACAATGGATGTCTGCAACATAATTTTCCTAGTGGAGACAAAGCTACACAGGCTAAACAACTTGCCAGAGAACGGAGAGGGAGTCTCCAAGTCAGAGCCAGAATTAGAACCTTGAAGCTCTAGGCTTCCAGCTCAGGCCACGACTCTAGAAAGCAGAGCCCACCATGGCTTAAATGAAATTGCTTTAAATTCCCCTGAGCAGCATCAGCCGAACAGCCAAAGCTTTGGTGTACCGTTGCCTTCCACTACGATCACTCCCAGAATATTACATTAGGAATGATGGGTTTCCACCATAACTCTCAGCATCACTGGGGAAGGACCAGCTGTACCTTCCTGAAACAAGTTCTATGTTGTTTGTTTCACTAACTACAGTCCATATCTGACATAAAAAACAGCCACACACACACAGAATAACCCATCCCAGAGGGGCAGGTATTCCCCTCGGAGTCCATTCTGAAATCATATTGAATGTATTCCTTGTTTAAAAGTCTTTTCGTAGGACGCAAGTTAGGGGCCCAGGTGTCTCCAGAGCCTATTTATCTGGTTAGGTCCTGGATATGGACCCCTTAAAAATATTGCAAGCATACTCAGGAGCGCTGCTGCAACGTCCCCACTGCTTGACACACACTGAACCAATTGTGCATTCAAACACATGTAGCCCATCGAAGGGTCATCCCCAGCGGGACCGCCCCCACTGCCATATGTCCCAGACCCAACTCCTCTCAGTCAGTTCCTCTTCCATAGCCCCCTCTGCTAGAGCCCCTCCTGGCCCCCACCCCATATATTCCTCATAGCTCCCCCAGAAGTCTTCTCAGAAGCTGAGCCAGCCCCCTTCTCCCCACATCCCCAGCCTGGGACCCAGGAAGGTGGACCTCCATTGATTCCCGGGGGCCCTGGAATAGGACCCCAGCCTGCCTTTTACCCTCACAGCAGCCCTTAGAGGAGAGCTCAGGAACTGTCCCTCCCCTGGATCCCTGCCCCCAGTGACCCTTGGAATGCCACCCCCCAACCCTCCCTCCTCTGGATCCCTGAGCCCCCCTTTGCCCCGTGGCTCTTGGAAGGGCCCCCCAACCCTGGATCCCTGAGCCCCCTTTGCCCCGTGGCTCTTGGACGGGTCCCCCAACCCTCCCTCCCCTGGATCCCTGAGCCCCATTTGCCCCATGGCACTTGGAAGGGCCCCCCAACCCTCCCGACCCTGGATCCCTGAGCCTCCCCTTTGCCCCATGGCCCTTGGAATGCCACCCCCCAACCCTCCCGACCCTGGATCCCTGAGCCCCCTTTGCCCTGTGGCCCTTGGAAGGGCCCCCCAACCCTTCCTCCTCTGGATCCCTGAGCCCCCTTTGCCCCGTGGCCCTTGGACGGGCCCTCCCGCCCCTGCGTTCGCCTCAGTGCGGGGTATTCGCGGGGGGCCCGTGCCCTCCCGCCCCGACACCCGCCGGAGGGGGCCCTGGCGCTCGCTGCCCCCCAGCCCGCCTCCCGCCCACACTGCCCCCTCCCGTCGGCGCCGTTACCTTCTTGGGTTCCGAACTGCCCGAGAGTCGCGACTGCAGCTTCCCCACAACTTCCAGCACCGATTCCGCCATTTTTACTGCTGGCGAGGCCTCCGTGGCGGAAACGGCTTCACCGCCCTCCGACAACACTGAGCTTCCCCGTCCCCCGCCGCCATCTTCGCTCCTGGCAGGAAACGGAAACCAGACGTCTGGTCAACAGCCAGTCGCCATCCTGGGTGCTGGCAAGGAAGCTGCTGCGCCGAGAGGGGTCAGCCGCCATTTTGGATACTGGCAATAAGCTTCTGTATTGAAAGGACCCGCTGCCATCTTGGATAGTGGCAAGAAGCTTCTGTGATTAGGGGCAACCGCCATCTTGGTTGCTGGCATGAGGCTTGTCTACCACCATGGGCCACTGAGTGGCCAGCTATCCCCTTTCTATTGTTTTTTCAGTGGCTCCTTCTCAAACCCAACTGAGTTCACTGGTGACTATAAAGACAGGTGCCATCCCTCATATCCGTATTGACTGGGGCACCAGGAGGCCCATATCTGCACTGCTGCCCCTGTGCCATGTCGGACTGAGTTGCCATGGCACCGCTACAGGGTGGCACCCCAGGGACCCCCTGCGAGTTATTCCTGATAATGCGGTTCCCCCCCACACACACACAGTCTGGGGAGAGGTGGAGAGGGGGGTTGTGTAACGTCTCATAATGACCCCATGGCTCGGCAGGCACAGGGATCACTACACACAGGCTTGGCAGACTTCAATCGTTTTCATCATTTTGACAGTGTCAATACTCATTTTAAACCATTTTAATTAGATTTTAATCTATTTAAATTTTCACATATGTGGGAAATTTGGTGTGTGTGTGTGTGGGGGGGGAATATCAGATAGTAATTATTTCCTGACAGTCGGTGCTGAGATTCAACAAGTTGAAACTTTATAACTGTTAAAACACAAAGTGTTAACATCATGTGTCAAAATACACAAAGTAAAGATCCTGAACTCAAACTCTAATAAGCTCTCAAACAGCATTTTTTCTCACTTTGCCTACCTGTACACTGGTATTATTATCAATAGAAATAGTTTTTCATCGATGTATGTGTGTATGGTGAAATTGACATTTACTGATAAATATCTAGTCCCTCTAAGCCTAATTACATAGATAAATCAATAGCATTGGGTGCCAGTTGCAGAATTATAGGTATCCAGGGAACAATCACAGAATTAGAACTATTCAGCCCAATCCTGTCATTGTATGTATTGATGCTCAGACCCAGAATTACACATATTGGGCAGCAGGTTGTTCTAGGGTTACAGGTATTACTGCTCTGGTCCAGCAATTATATTCCAAGACAAAAACCTATGCTAAGAAGGAGTCAGGGTTAAGAGTATGTATCAATAGCTAAAGGGTAAAAATAGGTTGTAATTATCTCAAAATCAAAATTAAAAAACCCATGAAATTCAGAGTTAAGGTTATGCTTAAAAAAACTCTAAACATGTTAAGGTCAGAAATACACAGTTATGGCATAATACACAGTTAACAAATTTAACTCAGCCTAATAATGACCCCATGAACAGTACAATTTACAATTAAGGGATTTTAAAAGCAAATTCATTTTTTTCGTATTTCCCTCATGGTGTTAATAATCATTAATAAAGTATCTTAATTACACACTTAATTTCTTCAAGTACAGCCTGTGCACAAGATTTCAGATAATCTTAACTATATGACAAGTTTGAAGAGTCTGCCTTATTCCGATCATTCAGGACAAAGAAACGTCTGACACAGATGTAACATTTCTTAACAAAACATATTTTAATTAATGTTAACTCTTAAATGAATACATTACTGACTTGTAAATCCTCACAGATATAATTCCGCACTCATAAAGTACATACTGTAAGACTGGGGAGAATACATTGTGTTTTTTATACAAAACAAGTTGATCCCTGCTTTAAGTACAAAATGGAACTCAATCTTAACAATTGAGTTGCAACCACTGAGACCCAGATCCTCAATGGGAGTTAGTAAGGTTGCCATCCTTTCAGGATTGTCCTGGAACCTCCAGGAATTAAGTTAATCTTTAATTAAAGCTTATGTCATGTGATGAAACCTCCAGGAATACGTCCAACCAAAATAGGCAACTCTAGGAGCCAGGCACACCCGACTCCATAATGTATAGGTATTTGTTTGCTAGTATTGTACATATCAATGTTCATTACACGTATTGAAAGAGAAGACCCTATTCTACAATGTCTCAAGTTACTTATGGCACTGCATGTGCGCTGTACACGGCACTCAATTTTCAGCTAACAATGTAGATTTTCTTAATGCTTTTAACAGCATCCACCCAGGCTGTATTAAAGATTTCTTAGAGTTCTCAAGCTCATAATGATGCTAAGGTCATTTCCAAGAGAATTCCAGGCCCCTTTGCCACTGTTTAGACTTTGCAGAAGAGTGTAAATTATTTGCTGAGCTCTGCACTGGCCTATGCAGCATTTTCAGGTATCTTATTAAAAGGCAGATCCCACCAGTCTTGAAATTATTCTAACTGCCCAAGAAAGCCCTCACAATTCTAAACGTTACCTTTTTATTTAATTCACGTGTCTACAAAGTAGATATAAAAGCTACTGTTCCTATGGGACTTTTACTCTTTCTCTATTAGCTACTGCACAGCAGTTTAACACATACTAGTACCTGAGCTGCGTAGGGCTGGGATGAGTACAAAGAAATTGTTAAAACAGCCACGTTACTTTTAGCTCCACTAAAACACAGGGGAGAAAATAGTTGGAAAAATGGAAAATAGAAAAAAAGGACACAATCTGTCAAAAACTGTGTTTTCAAGCTTCCTTTATATTGCAAACAATAACATTGAATAAGATGGTTATAAATGACCTCACACTGGATTTAACAACCACGTGATGGTCCAAGTTACACAAAGCATGATCAAAAAGAAATGCATTCAGAAAGGGAAGGCTGATACTTTCTGCCTTTCAACCATCCCGGTCTTTCACCTCAAAAGTCACTGCTGGACTAGCATTGTCATACCACTGCCGTAGCACCTATCACTGCTGCTTTGCTCTGGTTCATATACATGACCACAACTAAATCCACCACTACATTGTCTTAGATTGTCACCAGGTTTAGAATGCCATATAAGAAACATAGTCATAATCCAATGAGAGGAATATCTTGAGGTCAATCTTTGCTCAGAAGTCGAAACACTGGGCAATGTAACATACCAATAGGTAAAGACAGTTCCCGCTGCTGTAGCTGGGAGTTATGGCAGAATATGGTGAGAAAAATAATGATGTTGGAGGAATAATATAAATACCCCTTAGTATGAATATTCTTGACAATATTTGATACAATCCAATAACTAAGAGAAGGTCTGATCATTGGAAAATGGTTCTGAAGAATCCCTGGGCTCTAATTCTGTTGATCATTTACCTCATTCATTTAAGGGGGTCAGATTCACTCCTGTGCAAAGGACAATGCCTTTGCATAAGTCCCACTTGAAGTCTCAAAACAGGGCTTAAGCAGGATTTTAGTGGTACATAGGCCTCATGCCTGAATCATGGGGCTGAATTTCAACCCAGAACTGCCTGGGCTTCAGAGGGACATTATAAACTCTAACAACAGATAAAATACTCATCCCTAGAGTTAAGAAAATAGCATTACAATGGGCTGTGAAATCTCTGTTTGAATCTGGAAACAAATTTCAGCCTCTTTTCCAATTTGTTTTAAGCATCCAAGCATCCAAACGTGGCTGATGCAAACACGTGTGAAAAGCAGATTTTTAAATAGTTGCCAAAAGCCAGTTTTAATTAGATTTGTAACCTCTCTGGCTCAGGGGCTGTCTTTTCGGTCTGTGTTTGCACTACATACAATGGCGTCCTTAGGGTGACCAGATGTCGTGATTTTATAGGGACAGTCCTGATTTTGGGGTCTTTTTCTTATATAGGCTCCTATTACCTCCCACCCCCGTCCCAATTTTTCACACTTGCTGACTGGTCACCCTAGGCATCCTAGCTCATGACTGGGGCTCCTAGATACTGTTATTATCAATAAAAATTAATAATAATGTTGATTGTCCAAGTCACAGATCATGTCCACCACCCTGACGCAAACTGTGATTTGTTTATTCCGTTCCTGCTAGTCTGTTTATGAGATTATTGGGCCAGATTCTCAGATGGTGCAAATCAGAGGCACCCCACTGAGGAGCCGTCCTCCTCCTTCCCCTGTCCTCAAATGGCCTCTGTCCTTGATCAGTCCCTTCTGGAGTCACTGCCACTCACTTTCACTTGTGGTAGGTGGCAGCTTAGAGAACAATCTGAACTTTTTTGGAAGCACATCCAGTTTATTTGCTCTAGATTCTGGCAGCCACTGTCGTGCTGAAGTTGGCTGGAACTGAGCTCCCCCTCTTCCTGACTCTAGCCAGGTCTCTCAGGCCTGTGCTGAGGACAGCTGTCCCTGCGTCACCACCAGAAGGCTGCTGTAAATACTGATGTGATAAGAACAGCCAGCTGGCCTAGCAGGGTTGGGGGAGGGGTGGGTAGAATGTTTCATTTGGAAAGTTTGAGGGTCTCTCAATGTCTCTTGATGTGCAGAGCACAGAGCCTCTGCCCTGGTCACAGTCCCCATTGGACTAACCCGTTTTACCACCAAGGTAAGGAGCAGAGGGAGCTTCGTCTGAATGGATCCTGAAAGCCAATATTTGCCCTTTCAAGTTCAATATTTACAGAGTGATTTGCTTGTGTGGGTCATTTGAAATGTTTAATTTGACTGTAGATGGCAAAGAATAGCACAGGGAATGTGTCCCTGTGGTGGTGGGTTTAAAAAGTGGGGCAAGACAATTTATTGGCATTTAAATTAAAGCTGGAGTTTTGGCTTCCAAATAGTTTGCCAGGAAAGTATGTTTATGTTATAAATCACATTGTTTTGTGTTATTAGACCACGTTGAAACACAGCTCGGTGGTATTAATACTAGTTGACAGTGACACAGGCAATTTGATCAGACACCAAGGAAAATAATCCAAACAAAATACCTAAGGAGGAAGAAGGGTATATTAACCAACTACAGGTAAATCTTTGCTGTTAACCTGGTAATGCTCTCAGTACCGAGATTAGGGTAGCAACATTTTGAGTGGAGGGATTACTGATTTAAAAATAAAATAAAATATCCTTACTTCATTTTCTGTCAGTGCCCTTTTAAATCTAATCAGGCCATTCGAGCTTCACGTAGCCAGGGATTAGTCTGTATGACAAATATTCCTTTTAAAATAATCTCAGTAATAACCTGACCACAAACAGCAAATCTGTCCTGTTCTGAACTAACTATTTTTAAAAAAGGCTGCTCTTTCCTTTTGCAGTTGGACACCTGAGCAACATTAACCCAGTCTTTTAAACTGGGATTTTTCAAAGACAAGGGAGTGAGGGGCCCCACGTTGCTGAAATTTAGTAGAAGCTGCTGCTCAAACTCCTTCAGGGTCCTTTGAAAATCCAAGCTTCACTTTATCTGTGTAAAGTTTAACGTAACTCGGAAATATCCTGTCAGGACACAGGTTGGGTCGTGAGAGTTTTGAACTCTGGGACAAAGGGCTTGTCCACATGGGGAAATGGACAGGCATAGCTTTTCTCAAATAACTGTTCCACTATAGCTATTCCAGAATAACTCACTGTGTGAACACTCTTATTCTGGAATAGTTATGGTGCTTTAAATTCACACCCTAACTTGTTCTGGAATAACTTTGCCATGTAGACAAGCCCTGAGACACCAAAACAGATATGTCAATGAAACACTTTGTTAGCGATATCCTGATACATGGGAGATTATAGAACAACAGAAACCAGGTCAGTTACCACAGCTGGTAAAGCTCATTCTCCCTCTCATTTAAATAAAATGCAACATATATATATGAAAAATAAATCAAAACTCAGTGAAATCAATGGAGTTGCACCAGGGATGAAATACAGGTTAATATACCAACATATGGGGTGCAGTCATGTATGTATCTAGTTATTTATTTATTTATTTAGCTACTCAGAGAGTCCAAAGGAGCATAATCACTGTGAGAGAGAGAGATAGCGTGCAAGCAAGCAATACTCATACTATACACACAAGAGATCAGCAAGACTTCTGGGGTTCGATTTTCTAAAGACCCTGTTGGATGCTGAGCCATCGTCGTCTCCTGGGTGCTCTTTTAGCCAACCTTGGCGAAGTCGGTTGGGGGCGCCTGGGCAGATATGTGTGCTCCTGGCTGGCCTTGGTGAGGTCGGCCAGGGGCACCTGGACATAAATGGGAGACGACGATGGCCAGCAGTCGTACTGCACTGTCTTCTGGCGAGCAGCCAGGAGATGACGATGGCTAGCAGTCGTACTGCACCGTCTGCTGCCAGCCTAAGATGTATAAGAGAGATGGAGTGGATCAAAACAATAGACCAGATTTGTTTTGTATTCATTTTCTCCCCCTGCCCTCCCTCTCTCCCTCCCTCCATGAATAGTGAGGGGAGGGCTCGCTCAGTGGTTTGAACATTGGCCTGCTAAACCCAGCATTGTGAGTTCAATCCTTGAGGGGACCATTCTGTGTGACAACCCTGGAAGCCACATTGTCAGTCACCCCTCCCCTCCATCAGAGCAACAGCAGACAATCATTTTACACCTTTTTTTAGCGCAGATGCCATAGCACGGCAAGCATGGAGCCCGCTCAGATCATCACTGCAGTTATGAGCACTGTAAACACCACGTGCATTATCATGCAGTATATGCAGAACCAGCACCTGCAAAAGCAAAGCCAGGCAAGGAGGTGACGGCAGCACAGTGAGGAGAGTGATGAGGACATGGACACAGACTTCTCTCAAAGTACAGGGACTGGCAATGTGGACATCATGGTGTTAATGGGGCAGGTTCATGCCATGGAACGCCAATTCCGGGCCTGGGAAACAAGCACAGACTGGTGGGACCACATAGTGTTGCAGGTCTGGGAAGATTCCCAGTGGCTGCGAAACTTTCGCATGCGTAAGGGCACTTTCATGGAACTTTGTGACCTGCTTTCCCCTGCTCTGAAGTGCAAGAATACCAAGATGAGAGCAGCTCTCAGTTCACAAGCGAGTGGCGATAGCCCTGTGGAAGCTTGCAACGCCAGACAGCTACTGGTCAGTCGGGCATCAATTTGGAGTGGGCAAATCTACTGTGGGGGCTGCTGTGATCCAAGTAGCCAACGCAATCAAAGAGCTGCTGATATCAAGGGTAGTGACTCTGGGAAATGTGCAGGGCATAGTGGTTGGCTTTGCTGCAATGGGATTCCCTAACTGTGGTGGGACGATAGACGGAACCCATACCCCTATCTTGGCACTGGAGCACCAAGCCAGCGAGTACATAAATGGAAAGGGGTACTTTTCAATGGTGCTGCAAGCACTGGTGGATCACAAGGGATGTTTCACCAACATCAACGTGGGATGGCCAGGAAAGGTGCATGACGCTCGCATCTTTAGGAATTCTGGTCTGTTTCAAAAGCTGCAGCAAGGGACTTTCTTCACAGTCCAGAAAATAACCGTTGGGGATGTTGAAATGCCTATAGTTATCCTTGGGGACCCAGCATACTCCTTAATGCCATGGCTCATGAAGCTGTACACAGACAGCCTGGACAGTAGTCAGGAGCTGTTCAACTATAGGCTGAGCAAGTGCAGAATGGTGGTAGAATGTGCATTTGGAAGTTTAAAAGCATGCTGGCGCAGTTTACTGACTCGGATAGACCTCAGCAAAACCAATATTCCCATTGTTATTACCGCTTGCTGTGCGCTCCACAATATCTGTGAGAGTAAGGGGGAGATGTTTATGGCGGAGTGGGAGGTTGAGGCAAATCACCTGGCCGCTGATTATGCGCAGCCAGACACCACGGCAGTTAGCAGAGTACAGGAGGGCGCGGTGTGCATCAGAGAAGTTTTGAAAACCGGTTTCATGACTGGTCAGGCTACGGTGTGAAAGTTCTGTTTGTTTCTCTTGATGACCCTCCCCCCCAGGTTCACTCTACTTCCCTGTAAGCTAACCACCTTCCCCTCCCACCTTTGATCACCGCTTGCAGAGGCAATAAAGTCATTATTGCTTCACATTCATGCATTCTTTATTAATTCATCACACAAATAGGGGGATAACTACCAAGGTAGCCCGGGAGGGGTGGGGGAGGAGGGAAGCACCAGGTGGGGTGGGGGAAGAGGGAAGGACAAGGCCACACTGCACTTTAAAACTTAATGAATGCCAGCTTTCCGTTGCTTGGGCAGTCCTCTGGGGTGGAGTGGTTGGATGCGCGGAGGCCCCCGCACCGTGTTCTTGGGCATCTGGATGAGGAGGCTATGGAACTTGGGGAGGAGGGCAGCTGGTTACACAGGGGCTGTAGCAGCAGTCTGTGCTCAAGCTGCCTTTCCTGAACCTCAACCATATGCTGGAGCATATCAGTTTGTTCCTCCAGTAGCCTCAGTATTGCCTCTTGCCTTCTGTCACCAAGCCGACGACACCTATCATCTTCAGCCCACCACATTTTATCTTCAGCCCGCCACCTGTCCTCACGTTCATACTGTGCTTTCCTGGACTCTGACATTGTCTGCCTCCACGCATTCTGCTGGGCTCTTTCAGTGTGGGAGGACTGCATGAGCTCAGAGAACATTTCATCGCGAGTGCGTTTTTTTTGCCTTCTAATCTTCGCTAGCCTCTGAGAAGGAGAAGATAGTGTGAGCGTTGAAACATTTGCAGCTGGTGGAGGAAAAAAAGGGAGAGTGGTAGTTAAAAAGACACATTTTAGAGACCCATGGGTAGACTCTTTCACGGTAAACCTTGCTGTTAACATTACATAGCACATGTGCTTTCGGTACAACATCACATTTTGCCTCTTATTGATGGTATGCCGGTTTGGTTTGAGCAATTTTTCACGCAGGGCCGAGCAACAGAATTTGGCTTGCAGGCAGCCATGGTAAGACACAGTCTTTTGGCTTCTTTAACCTTCATAACATGTGGGAATGGTTTCAAACAGCAGCGCCCTCATTTCCCATACCAAGCAGCCGTTGGGTTGGCCATTAAAAATGGGTTGGCCATTTAAAAGGAGGAGGGGCTGTGGTTTTCGGGTTAACGTGCAGCACAAACCCAACTTAACCCCCGCCCACACACACACAATTCTCTGGGATGATCGCTTCACCCCTCCCCCCACCGCATGGCTAACAGCGGGGAACATTTCTGTTCAGCCACAGGCAAACAGCCCAGCAGGAATGGGCACCTCTGAATGTCCCCTTAATAAAATCACCCTATTTCAACCAGGTGACCAGGAATGATATCACTCTCCTGAGGATAACACAGAGAGATAAAGAACGGATGCTGTTTGAATGCCAGCAAACACCGGGACCATACGCTGCCATGCTTTGTTATGCAATGATTCCAGACTACATGCTACTGGCCTGGCATGGTAAAGTGTCCTACCATGAAGGACGAAATAAGACTGCACTGCCCAGAAATCTTCTGGAAAGGCTTTGGGGGTACATCCAGGAGAGCCTTATGGAGATGTCCCTGGAGAATTTCCGCTCCATCCCCAGACACGTTAACAGACTTTTCCAGTAGCTGTACTGGCCACGAATGCCAGGGCAAATTAATCATTAAACACGCTTGCTTTTAAACCATGTATAATATTTACAAAGGTACACTCACTGGAGGTCCCTTCTCCGCCTGGTGGGTCCAGGAGGCAGCCTTGGGTGGGTTCGGGGGGTACTGACTCCAGGTCCAGGGTGAGAAACAGTTCCTGGCTGTCGGGGAAAACGGTTTCTCTGTTTCCTTGCTGTGAACTATCTTCAACCTCCCCATCATCACCTTCCTCGTCCCCAGAACCCGCATCTCTGTTGCGTCCTACTCCATTGACGGAGTCAAAGCACAGGGGTGGGGTAGTGGTGGCTGCACCACCTAGAGTGGCATGCAGCTCATCACAGAAGTGGCATGTCTGGGGCTCTGACCTGGGTGCGACCGTTTGCCTCTCTGTTTTTTTGGTAGGCTTGCCTCAGCTCCTTATGTTTCACATGGCACTGCTGCGGGTCTCTGTTATAGCCTCTGTCCTTCATGCCCTTTGAGATTTTTTTCAAATGTTTGAGCATTTCGTCTTTTGGAATGGAGTTCTGATAGCATGGATTCATCTCCCCATACAGCGATCAGATTCCGCACCTCCTGTTCGGTCCATGCTGGAGCTCTTTTGCAATTCTAGGACTCCATCATGGTCACCTCTGCTGATGAGATCTGCACTCACCTGCAGATCACCACGCTGGCCAAACAGGAAATGAGATTCAAAAGTTTGCAGGCCTTTTCCTGTCTACCTGGCCAGTGCATCGGAGTTGAGAGTGCTATCCAAAGCGGTCACAATGGAGCACTCTGGGATAGCTCCCGTAGGCCAATACCGTCGAATTGCGACCACACTACCCCAAATTCGACCCATCAAGGTCAATTTCAGTGCTAATCCCCTCGTCGGGGGAGGAATATCGAAATGGATTTTAACAGCCCTTTAAGTCGAAAATAACAGCTTCGTCGTGTGGACGGGTGCAGGGTTCTAACGCTGCTAAATTTGACCTAAACTCGTAGTGTAGACCAGGACTAAGTGTAATAAACAGCCCTGAGGTATGTGTGAGACATAGACGCTGCAGCTATTTCTGTCCTGTAACACATCTGTAACCCAAGCATATGGGTCTCTCTCTGCTCACCAAGTAGGAGCTGGACAGAAATAGCCAGGGTACTGCAGGGTCTCTAACTGGCGTGCAAGTTAAATTTTGTCTGGGAACAATTCACAGGGTTTGGGGTTTTTTTTGTTTGTTTTGCTTTGGCCTATATTCTAAAAATTACTTTAGTCAAGGAAATGTGTGGTAACAGGTTGGTCTTATCAAAACACTCCCTGTTATAACCTACTCCCCCAACCCCACTGTTTTTCTACTGTAGATGGCCAATTCATTACTACTAACACAGAATAAAAGTGGTTGCCAAATGTTCCTTCGGTGTCCACAGGGTGCGTTTAACGTCTATCCCAGCATTTAATTTAGAACAGGAATAAAGATCCAAATCCTCAAAGCTATTTATGTCCTAAATCCCACTGAAATCAATGGGAGTTAGGCGTCTAAATATCTTGAAAGGCCTGGGCTACTGAGACTATGCACTTCTCTGCTGTAGCACCTTCTACCCAAAGCATTCACAGTGGGTTAGAAATATTTATTAAGTTTCTCAACCCTGTGAGGTACTTAAATATTATTATCCTATTTTGTAAAGGGAGACATGGAGGAACAGTGGAATAAGGTCTTAGTTTTCAAAAGTGGCCACTGATTTTGGGTGTCCGGATGGAGACACCTTGGAAGTAATTTCCATTGGTGCTGAGGACCCACAACTCTATTGCGAGCTGTGGGTGCGCAGCGCCTCTCAAAATCAAGCCCAATGTGTCCGAGCCTGGGCATTCAAAATTACTGGCCATATTGAACATTTGGGCCTTGATGTTTCAAGTTGGGCTCCCAAAACCTGAGGCACTCAAAATTAGTTGAAGATGTAGGCCTAAGTGACTTGCCTTAGGTCAGGAAATCAGTGGCAGAGTTGGGAGTGGTGTCCTGACTCCCAGCCTCAGGCAGGACCGGCCCACAACATTTTGGCACCTGAGGCGGGGAGCTCAAATGATGTCCCATACCCCCTCGCTTGGGCCAAAACTTTGAAAAGTCTCAATTCTGCCTTCTTCCGGTTCTACTCCTATCATGGTACTGCTCTGCTACCTACCCCAATAATGGAGAACTAACAACTTAAAATGCCTTGTTCAAAAATGTTAAGTAACACTTAACTTTCAAATGCCTTCTTTCTTTTTTTTTTTTTCCCCACCACTTGGGGTGGCAAAAAAGCTGGAGCCAGCCCTGCATCTAGAGCAGAGAGAATACATATGCACCAGCAGCAGACACAATTTTCTACACTCTGGGTCCTAGGGGCACCCCCTACAGTCGGGCACCTGAGGCGGCCACCTCAGTTCACCTCATGGTAAGGCCAGCCCTGGCCCCAGGCCTCAATCCACTAGAGGCCTCTCATCAGTCAAAAGCTGATGAGATGTTTCCATTCTGCTCCCTTATCCAAAGGGAGACGTTCCACTGACTTCAAGAGCTTTGGATCAGGCTCCATGTGCCCTCACTAGAGCTGGTCACAAAATGGATTTTATGTCTCCCCCCAAAATATCGAGATTTTGAAATTTTTCATGAAACAAAATTCCCAATTGTTTTTGTTTTGGGTCAATCTAAACACTTCATTTAAATTTCAACCCTTTTAAAAGATTTTTAAACATTTCTTCTATGTGAAATAAAGTAAATGTCGAAACAAAAAAGTCAGTTTGAAATGAAACATCAAATCTTTTCATTCTGAACATGTCTAAACAATGTTTTCAATATTTCCCCTCAATTTTTTTATTTTTTTTTTGTCAAAATCTATATGATTTTGAGAAAGAACATTTTTTCATCAAAATGGAATTTTTCTGATGGAAAATTGTTCTCACAAAAATTTCTAACCAGCTCCACCCTTTGCCTATTCCTGTACTAAAGCCATTGCTTAGTGATATGTCTTACATAGCAAGATATCTACAGTACCTCTTGCTACAGTGTCTTCTAACTTTTCCTGTCTCTGTAGATCGCCATCTGACGCCAACCTCCACTGAGATGGCACCCAAGAAGAAAAATCCCAAGAAGAACAAAGTGGACAAGGGCGAGGATTCCCCAGCTCATGTGATGGTGGAGGACACTTTGCTGGATATCGATCACCTCAACCACTTGAACGGTCTGTATGAAAATGTCTCCAATGGCTTCCGCTGCACTGCCACAGAAGTCAGGAACCCCAACCATGGAGGCAGCCTCCTGGAGGAGATGAGTCAAATGTGTCAAGAGCGGTTCCTTTGTGACCTCACCATTGCCACCAAAACCAAGTCCTTCGATGTCCATAAGCTTGTCATGGCTTCATGCAGCGAGTATTTCCACAGCCTGCTGAAGAGAGATCCCAACTTGCCACGAGTAGAACTCAACGATGTCTCCCCTCTGGGCTTGACTACCATTATCACTTACGCCTACACCGGTAAGCTGAATCTCTCCCTGTACACCATTGGCAGCACCATCTCAACCGCCAGCCGCCTACAAATACGTGCTTTGCTCAACATGTGCAGTGACTTCCTCATTCAGGAGATAAACGTAGAGAACTGCATGTATATCGCCAACATCTCGGGGGCGTACAACCTCAACCAGGCCAAGGATGCCACCCAAAAGTTCATCCAGGAAAACTTCCTGGAGTTCTCTGAGACTGAGCAGTTCATGAAACTCACCTTTGACCAGCTGAACGAGCTGCTGATTGATGATGGTCTGCAGATCCCAAATGAGGTCATTGCCTTCCAGATTGCCATGAAATGGCTCGAGTTTGACCCTAAGCGAGTCACATATGCTGCCAGCCTCCTGAGCAACATTAGATTTGGCACCATATCAGCTCCCGATTTGGTCAACCATGTGCAACCAGTACCACGGATGATGCAAGATCCTGAGTGCCACAGGCTGCTGGTGGAGGCTATGAATTACCATCTGCTCCCTTACCAGCAAAATACCCTTCAGTCCAGAAGAACCAAAATCCGTGGAGGCCAAAGGGTGCTAGTCACAGTTGGTGGCCGTCCAGCTTTGACCGAGAAAGCTCTTAGCAGAGAGATCAGCTACAGGGACCTGGATGGAAACTGGAACAAGATGGCTGAGATGCCAGCGAAAAGTTTCAACCAGTGCGTCATTGTGATGGATGGGTTCCTCTATGTGGCAGGAGGGGAAGATCAAAACGATGCTAGGAACCAGGCTAAGTATGCAGTCAACAGTCTGTGCAGGTAATAAGAATTTCCTCAAGGCAAGACAGTTCCCATGAGAGTGCATTAAAAAAAATAAGTACTCAGTTTACAAGCCTGTGGCTGCATACATACCTGCCACAATCATCAATGGGGTTTGAACCTGAGATCTCAAATGCAGGTCTCTATCACATAAGCTAAAGGAGAACTCCTTTTGCTGTGCACGAGTAGTGGGTTGTTATAATCTTTGGGCCCAACCGTTAGGGACAGATAGGACTACACAAATTAAGCAACAGCATATTCTGTCGTCAATTTTTCTGAGGATATTTTTCACAAGGGTAAATGAGCAGGAGGAAAATACAGGCTAAACCAATCAGAAATATCTATTATACACACATAGCTCCAAGAGCAGATAGAGGGAAATACTGCTACATTAAGGCCTATTCCATCAGAGAAGCAGTGTAAACCAGCAGAGTGGGCACTGGAGTGGGCGACAAAAGACTTGAAATCTATCCCCAGCTCTGCCATTGATCTGCTGTGTGACTTGGCCAAGTCACATTGCTTCTGTTTTTCCTCCTACCCTTTGTCTGTCTTACCTACTTAGATTGTAAGCTCTGTGGTGCAGGGAACGTCTCTTACTATGTGCATGTACAGCTCCTAGCACAACTGGGACCCTGATCTCAGCTGAAGCCTCCAGGCTCTACCATAATACAAATAAATAAGAACATCCGTTATTTAGTCAGACAGTTAATGATACAGGTCCAGAAAGCAAGAGCAGCTTTCATGTAATTTCTCTGCCTTTTTGTGACCCTTCAAGGTTATCTTTTCTATTCTGGCTAGAGATTGCTCAGATCTATATATAAATTGTCAGTTTCCATTCTGTAGCTGATTCCCAGTTTGGCAGAATTCGCTTAAAAAACCCTAAGTTCACCCTCTGCATAATTTCTATTGTTTGTCGTCTTTCTTTCTTCTTTGTTGAACAGTTTAAGCGGAGGGTTTGGGTTTTTGGAAAGTTCTTATGAAACATGTCATGGGACTGTGCGGGGATTATTATTAACAGAGGAGAAACGTAACCCTGGCAACACCAAGTGGAGAA
Source organism: Mauremys reevesii (assembly GCF_016161935.1). Taxonomy (NCBI): domain Eukaryota; kingdom Metazoa; phylum Chordata; order Testudines; family Geoemydidae; genus Mauremys; species Mauremys reevesii. Next base: position 16,010,341 of record NC_052645.1, read on the forward strand.
TGTTGTTGAAAATCGAGACACACAGTTGGGGTTGGGCTTGCACCCAGGATTCAGAGTAAAGAACATGGATGCTACGAAGGAAAACCAGCACAGTTAATAGCGTTTTGCCTCCCAGAAATCTGTGTTCAAGATGGGCTTCCTGACATGAGTTTTTTGGTCTCAGTCTAATCCTCCTGAGACATTGTCCCCAGATCACAAAACCATCACAGAGTTAGGACCAGCTGCTAGCCTCTGCCAGGGAGAGAATGAGAGAAAGAACCCCTCACGGGACAGATGTCACTTCATGCACTACTAGCAGGCTTTCAAATACTGCAGGGATGAGGACAGAAGAACCCCTCTAGAATAGAATAGGTCTAAGGATGGGCTTGGAAGGGCTTCTTATAGGTCAAGATACAGTGCTAGAAGCTTTTGGGGCTCAGGATTGGGAGGGCCGGCTAGCCTAGGCCAGGAATACACAGGAGATACACTGCAGGGCAAGCAGCATGTTCAGAGCCTGCCTGGCCCAGGCCATTCACGACCACTGAATTCATTCAAAAGTTAGTAAAACAGGGGACGGCCCCTGCACCGTGTATTTTTCCTGCAGCTGAGATAGGCCTCAGGATTCCACCCGTCGGGTTTCCTCCTTTCTATTTCTAGCCTGTATCTTATTCAGCTTTTCTAGCATTGCCAGACTGCCCCTGGGATTGCTTTCCGGGTACAGTAACAGCAATGCCATCTGCCTGCGGGGGCTCAGGTTCGCACGGCAGCAGTTTGCCTTGCAGTATGTGCTGAGCTTTACGCTGCAGGGGTATGAGGGGAAGATCAGAGATGTGATGTAGGATCTGTGGCTTGAGAAATGCACAGAGATCAGTAACTTGTCATCAAGCAGGAGTAGAAAGGAGAGATCATATATCCCCAGGGCAGGTTCAGAGTAGCCCTCCGCAGCATGGGATCAGAGGCTAGGTGACAGCTCTTCCTTCTCTCCGCAGGTATGATGCTCGCTTCAACACCTGGCTGCACCTGGCCAGCATGCTGCACAAGAGGACTCACTTCAGTCTGAGCGCCTACAATGGTCTCCTCTACGCCATCGGCGGGCGCAACGCAGAGGGGGTCCTGGCCTCCATCGACTGCTACATCCCTTCCACCAACAGCTGGCAGAGCAAGGCCGGCATGGAGATCCCTCGCTGCTGCCACGCCAGCACGGTCATCGACGGCAAGATCCTAGTCACCGGGGGCTACGTCAACAACTGTTACTCACGCACTGTGTGCAGCTACGAGCCCAGCACAGACACCTGGAGAGACCGGGCTGGGCTCAGCACGCCCCGGGGCTGGCACTGCGCTGCCACCTGGGCTGATCGTGCCTACGTCCTAGGGGGCAGCCAGCTGGGCCCCCGAGGTGAGCGGGTAGATGTGATCCCCATGGAGTGCTACAATCCTGACACAGGCCAGTGGAGCTATGTGGCGCCTGTGCCCACTGGGGTCAGCACAGCCGGGGTAACGATCCTTGACGGGCGCATCTGCCTAGTGGGAGGCTGGAATGAGAGTGGGAAGAAATCCCAGAAGTGTGTGCAGAGCTACAACCCGGAGCTGAACGAATGGGCAGAGGAGGAGGATCTCCCCAAGGCCACCGTGGGTGTGTCCTGCTGCACCATCACCCTCCCGCACCAAAGCAGCAAAGGATCCAGGACTAGCTCAACGGCATCGGCAGCGGTCAGCATCTAATGGAGGAGCTGGGGGCTAGCATTTCCGCCTGCAGCTGGGGACGCAGACAGAGCTCAAACCTTGCTTCAGATTGCAGGGGAGCTGAGATCAGAAAGCACCAAGAGACCTGGGAACTAAGCAATGGCTCGTTTCACAGCAGTAGGGGAGCCTGTGGAGCAGCACGATCTAGCGGTTAGAGCGGTGTTTGGCGATCTTTGACACACTATCTAATGGTTAGCACAGGGCCCTGGGAGCTAGAAACACCTGGATTCTTATTCCAGCTGTGAAACGAAAGCCCTCTGTGGCCTTAGGCAGGTCACTAGCCCCCCTACACCATGAGTAAAATGACACTGACCGCCACTGGGAGGAAGCACCTCAAAGCTAAGAAGCCCTGTGGACATACTCAGCTTTAGCATTGTCTCTGCCCATCTCTATGTCTGATCCCCTCCCTCCTCGAGTCAGAGGCCTCCCATCTCTTCTCCAGCCCACCTGCACTGCAGTCAGATGGGGAATGACGTGTGGCTGGTGGGCTGGGTCCTTATCTGACCATTTAGATGGCTGAGAGCTGCGGCCAACACTGGCAAAGCAACCTTAATGTCTAACCCCCGTGTTACCCAGCTAGACGTTGGCCTCCTGTGATGGACTGGTCCATGAAGCCTCTGCAGGGTTTTCTCCTGCACCACAGGGCAGGGTGGGTGGCACATGGAACATCCCAGTGTGGCCAGAAAAGCCCATGTTCCTTTCAGTGACATGGGTAGGCTCCATCCTCTGTCACACACCTCCCCCCTGTGGACTGCAGATCAACCCAATCACAAGCAAACCCACTACCCTCAAGCAAGCCAACCCCTAGCAAGACAATAGAGAACAATAGAGTCCCTATCTATGCGTACCGCCAGGGTTGCCCGATTCCTTCCATTCTCACCTTGGTTTTGTTTCCCATCTAATCAGGGAAGCCAGTGAGATCTGACAATGGGTCAGCGCTGATGGTATCAGGTAATGATCAGAATATGTGACTCAACACAGGGCAGGCAAAGACCCACCATCCCTCACCGGCTTCAGCTAGAGCTTCAGTTCCCCGGGAACATGGTCTGGCTCATTGTAGCCAGTCTGATGTCAAGAGAGACGTTTCCCAAATCTGGTCATTGTTTAACCAAATTTATTCCCAACATTATGGATAAGGGAAGACACCTAATTCTTTAGGTAGCGGCATTTTGGATTGACGTGAGACCCCAAAACAAGGCACCTTTTAGCTGTAGGCAATGGCTTAATTTCTTCATGCTGCAGGATGTAACAAGGAGACAAGGTGGTTCCGTGGTTACAGCTGGCAATCAGGAAATGTAACTGCTGCTGGGACTATGTGACTTCAGGCCAGTTACTTCACTCTCCTTCTCCTGTTTCCCCTTCCGTAAAAGGGGGATCGTGGAAAGAACGACCCTCCCCCAGAAAGCAGTTGGAGATCTTCAGCTGGACGATGCCATAGAAATGCAAATTGCCACTCCTCTCCTCCTAGCAAGCAGCCCTGCCATTCATGTCACCCCCTAACACAGCTAAAAGGTAAATAGGGTTTCCTCCCCTTCTTTCAACCTGTCATTTTAGGAGGTTTTTTTTGCTTTGTTAGGATCAGAGTTAAGGTTAGAATGCCACTGCACCAACTCTGTCCTTTCAGTTTGGAGTCATTCCACGGTCTCCTCAAATCTCCTTGTTCTATCAAGGCAAGTTTTGAGCTCTAGGGAAGCGTTTGATGGACTGTCTGCATTTCTGGCTGCGTGTCAAGGTGCCTATGAATGCCCGTAACTTTAACTCCACACCACAGGTGCTAAGCAGGGCATGATGCACTGAAGCAACCAGGGAGGAAAGGAGGATTTTGATCACCAATCTGGTTGAAGTATAGACTGTATCAGAGCTGGATAAAACAAAAAACAAACAACCAAAGAAAACATACAAATAAACTGGAGTCACTTACAGGGAGATCCTATTACAGGAATAGTAAAAATGATGAAAGTGACAGACTCCTATGGCACCTTATAGAGTAACAGAAGTATTCACCCACAAAAGCTTATGCTCCAATACTTCTATAAGGTGCCACAGGACTCTATAAGGTGTCGCTTTTTACAGATCCAGCCTAACACAGCTACCCCTCTGATACTTAAAAATGATGAGACTCATAAAAATTCCAGTAGTTACACCCTTCTACGTTAGCCAGAAGAAATAAGGCTAAGAAAGAACAGTGACCCTTGACATGTACCTGTTAAATCCGAGAAAATGTATTTATCTTCTTTAATAGTGTCTAGGGAAGTGAGTTGCTAGGGCACCAGATAATTAGAACAGATGTAAACAGACCTGTAATTACAGGGATACACAAACCCTTTCCCTCATCTAGCGGCAAGTACCACAAACCTTAACCAGAAAGTCCAGTCTAATATTCACACAGGGCGAGTTATAGTCACAGGCAGCAGTTGAGAGCTGCTTCCCTTGACCTGGCAACCTGCGCCTGGCCTCAGCCATTGCTAACACAACAGCAGAGAACCTGGAATATGGAAAATTCTTAAAAATCGAAAGGAAGAAACATTTGGGTAGGACAATGGCACGGGGCGTGGGGGGCGGAATTTAATGGACGAGAAGTTTGCATTGTTGGATGAAAGGGTCTGTATATTGGAAACGTGTTTGGGAATGAGGGGGCAGGGTGTGGTTAAAAGGGCTGTACCGTGCTAACTCCCTGGTAGAGCTGTCACATTTCAGTTAAAAGCACAGAATTCACCCCCTACTAGAACTGTAATAGCTCCATAGGCCATTAAGCCATGCTGCCTACCAGAGAGCTGCAATGCCATTAGAAGAGCCGTAAGCTGGAGAGAGGCAACTTTCCACCCTCCTATTAAGCAGCACTTTGAGCCCCTGCCCATCATGGGGTGCAAGTGGAGCACTGGAGCAGTAATTAAGGTGTGACGTGCAGCAGCACTGAGACGAGATTGATGTCTAGTTCCCAGCCCCCATCTAGGGCCCGGACCATCCTGCAGACCTAACTACTGCCTCTCAGGGAAGTGGATTACTTCCGCCGACAGAGAACCTGTCCCATCAGCCTAGGTTGTGTCTACACCAAAGTGCTGCTGCTACCATTGTAGCATTTCTACGGTAGACAAGCCCCATGTTTATACTTAAAATGCTACAGAACTGCTGCAGCACTTCAGTGTGGACATTCACTACAGTAACAGGAGGGCTTCTTCCATCACTGTAGTTAATTCACCTCCCTGAGAGGCAGTAACTAGGTCAACAGAAGAATTCTATTAACCTAGCGCTGTCTACAGCGAGCGTTAGGTCAGCTTCACTGTCTCTTGGGGTGTAGATTTTTCACACTCTTGAGACACACACACCCCAATATAAGTTTTCAGTGTAGACTAGCCTCAAGTCTTGGGTCCTGTCTATATAACCATGCAACCCATGGGGCAGCAAGCAAACATCTCTGCACCAGCCATTCTAAGTTTGGTCTTGTTTGTTCAGGCAGGCTGAAACCATGTTTAATGAACCACACTACACTCCTAAACCCTGGCCAGCCCTTTAAGGGAGTGCTGCTGTATTAAGTGACAGAGGGAAGTGTGGGTCAGGGAAGGGACAGCCAAGATAGACACACAGAATAGTCAATTTAACTGCACTTGGTCGATTTTTCAACCCTAGCTGCCAGATCTGGTGTAGGTGCCTCTGATGGGTTTTCAGTAGAATTCACATTTCAGTTCAGAAATGCATTGATTGCCGCTAAGAACTGATCATTTCAGGTAGAGTTCACTCTAACAAGCATGAAGCTATTTAAGGATAGTGGAAGCTCCAGAGCCGTAACTTCAGTTGAAGAACAGCTAAACCACTCACCATACGTTTGTTTCTCTATCAACCAAACAAGCCACTCCACATTTTTTCCTTTCACAACTCTGTTGCTGCCAGCACTGGCTCAGTTCACTAGTTGGAAGACTGACGACAATGCTTTCCATAGTACGTAGAAAGACAATCTTCCAAAGGATTTGATGGGCGGCCGTCAAGCCAATGTATTAGTTACCAGTAGCACAGAGCAAGTAGTGCCCGGGTGTCCGAGTCAAGCGTTTGCCTCATTTGTGAGCTATTCACTGTTTCAGAGGCACTAGAGCTGAAGAAGAATTTGTTATGGGTGCAGAGAAGCTGCAAATAGGCATCAGGGAGTGTTCGACTCTACCTGTATGAACTGCATTGTCCTGAAAAGAACGGTATCTATTAAATGGAATAAAAGATTAACACCTCAAGGAGTAACTTGTCTGGTACATGCATTACTGTACAGACAGGCTGTTCTATTCCCAGAACACTGGAGAAAAGAAAAACAAACGGCTAACACACCCATTTGAGACACTGAGGATTCTTTCCTCCTAAATATTTGTACTACATTTTAAAGCCCATATGAGTAATCACTCTATTGCCAAGGATATAGAAAAGTTTATCTGGGGACTGTGCCAGAATACTAAAAAAAGGGTGCACCAGGTGAGCTAAGGTGAGGATGCTGGATTCTCAGACCAGCTGAAATAAGCTCCAGCTGTTTCTTTGTCTGGATCTTCAGCACCCTCTGGTGGTAACCAACAGCATCGGATGCTGGTTCTCCATGAGTGCACTAGAAGAGTTCGCAAACAGCTTCAGAGATCAAGCTCTTAGCGACCCCTTTTGCGGGGCTTATAAGCACTTGATAGGGGATGTACTAGCTCCTCTAATCAGAGTCCCGGTTAAGAATATATTATGGTTGTTCAGTCATCAAGCCTCAGCCACCTTTAGTCCCTACCACTTGTGTTCTTGCCACTAGTCTTGGACTGAGGCAAATCCACCAGGTCTCATTTGGTCTCCCCATTGCCTTTGTATTGAAATGGATGTTTTGGTCCATGAGCAGAGAAACTATTCATGGTTCCATCCAGTGGTGGAGAGTCCCAAGTGGCACTAACCTCACCACCACATGCTAGGAGGTCTTGTGGGATCAGATCATGTAGGTTAGATTTTATTTTCTCCCCCCTCGGAGCTATAGCTCAGTCCCTAAATGCTTCACAAATCTTGCTCTAGTTCTACTTTCACACTGTCTAGTGCCCATCCTCTGCCCATGGAACCAGGTTTTAAATTTTATCCGTAGCTTCCCCTCTTGGCCAGCACAGAAACGGAGGGGAGTTCTCTTCATTCACACCCTGGCTCTACCATCTGCTCCTTATGGACAGGAACTCCCATTCCACGAGCACAGCACCAACTGGCCATCTCTGCTGCACACTGCAGCTGCACCAGTGCGGGGGTCTGCTCTCCTCTCCAGTTTGATCAGCTTCATGTTCCAGCAGCCTCTGGTGAGGAGGGGTGAGGAGCCAGGCACAAAATGCACAACAGGAAGTTAAATGTTAGAAAATTTTATTAGTATTTTTGGTAACTGGAACTGCTCATTTGCCAGGAAGGATGATGCCATCGTACTGCAAGAGAGAGAAAAGGGAGTGTCAGAAATCAGGGCCTGTCAGAGCTGTGGTTGTGCCAAGGAGGAGACTGGAGTCACCATTTATTTCAGGTCACAGATGTGACTTAGAGTAAGACTCCAATCATCCATATTTAAAGTCTGCAAAGTGAACAAGGAAACTGACTTTCCATCTTATTTTCAGTTTTTTAGTGTTCCTTTAATAGTGATCTGTCAGATCAGTTTGACCCAAAAGACTTAGGTTGTTAAAATGAAGTTTTTTACAAAAGCTAAGTGCACAAAAATATATTCCCAGGAATGCATTTCTAATGAAAGGCTTTAAAAAACGGGACTGCCTAGAATTCTGACTGCAAGCCAGACTTGGCAGCAGAGCAAACCAGGAAGCAAAACCACCTCTGGACAAGTAAAAACTAGTCTCTCGGAATGACTTTAGTGGCAGGAACGTTGTAGGAGGCTGACCCTGCAAATGCTTATTCCCACAAAATTCCTATAAATTTCAATGGAAGGAGGTTTTGCCCAAGTGAAGAGCTTGGGATCTGGTAATAAGGGGGATTCAATTTCAGTTATATGAAGTCCCCTCTCGTCACTGAGAAAATGATTTAATCTGACTGGGTTCATAACAGGTCACTGGGCTTTGGGGCACATGTGAGCATATTACAGCTCACTGGAAACTGTAGTCACAGGACACATCTCAGGGGAATGGGCAAGCACGTGGCCTTACAGGTAACCAGAGAAGGCCACATGACTCTTAACAGGGGCAGTAGACAGAAGATCTTCCAGGAGTCAGGGAAACCGAGGAATGGGTCTCTCCAGAGCAGCTAGAAAAGGGCTAATGGGACCTACATGCTGGTGAAAGGAGGTTTGTTCTCCCCCTTCCAGCTGCAGAAAGTGGGAAAGGTCTCCATTACCAAATATATTACATTACTGACCCTTTCTGCATCTTGTTTATTAATAAACCTGTCATGAGAAAATGGACATGGAAGTGAATTCCAGTGTCAAGGTTTCATTTAGACAGTCCTGGCTTGTGAGTCTGCCCACGGCTTACAGGCAGTCTTTAAAGTACAACTCTGCTGAATAGCTGAACTTGCTTCTACCATGGTCTAGATGCTTCAGGCCAAAGAGATGCTCCAAACGTGCCCAACAGTTTGTAAACCAGGTCTTGTTTGCCCACAGCTCAGCGAGAATGAATCTATTAGAGGACAGCATGTTGTAAGGCAGCGGTTCTCAAACTGTGGGTCGTGACCCCATTTTAATGAGGTCCCCAGGGCTGGCTAAGACTTGCTGGGGCCGAAGCCCGAGGGCTTCAGTTTTGGTCCCCTCGCACAGGGCAGTGGGGCTTGGGCTTTGCCCGCTCAGCCTTCGGTCCCCGCTCCTGGGATTGTGTAGTCCTTTTGGCTGTCAGAACGAGGCGTCAGTGCAGTGAAGTTTGAGAATCGCTGTTGTAGGGTAAGTTAAAGGTGACCTGCACAATGACAGAACTGGATCTGGAAGCCTGTCTGCCTCTTTATGGTGGATAAAGACGGCACAAGAGGTTTCTCTGAGAGGCCTTTAGGCTGCTTTACAAGCATCATGTCTAGACTTCCTGGGTTTGCAAGAACAGCAGTGGGAGTTCACGCCTCAATGGAATGTTGAAACTCATATGAAGCTTTGCTCACAAGTGTTTGCCAGGAGTTACTAACAAAACCCACATTATTTAGAGAGGGACTAGAAATCCTGCCTGCTCAATTGGAGACATCAAGCATAATAGTTCTGCTCCCTCAGCAAGGACAGGGAAGACCCAACACTGCTCACATAAAAAGGCAGCACACTTCTCAAGTGGAAAAAAAACAAAGCAGTTTTCCCCTTTGCAGATCACATCTATTACATGAATCCTTGGGCCTAGTCCCTGGAACTAGAAGTCAGGTTTAGATAACTTTTGGCCCAGGCCACCCATATGTGGAACAGAGTCTACATGCCATGGGGCCTATCCCAACCACAGAAATGTAAGAGAGAAATTTAACTTCAACCACCATTTTGTAGAATTGTTTTAAACAATTAAAAAAGAAGTGAACAGCATTACTCTACTATATACAGACCAGCTAGCGGGACAGATCCTATTCACCGCACAACACACCACCTCACCAGCGTTGTATCCGTATTTCTTTCACAGCAGCAGTCACAGAAGCTGCTCCTCTGATACTATAAGAGCCTGGGAAATGGGACCAGCAGTCCACAGGAATCGGGATATTGGGACTGACCCAACCGTAGCCCATCTAATTTGCTGTTTCCTTTGAGTGTGTCTACTGCTGCAGATTTTCAATCCCCAGGGTCAGATTTGTAGTTGTCTACCTGGGGCTCTTGGTACTCTGCTGCTCCCCCACACCCCACACACAGATTGCGGATATAGCAAAACATCTTAGAGAACGGGGACTAGTAGAACAGTATTCTACTTCTGGAATTCACCAGACTGCTGTGAAACCTGCGCCAAGGACTATCCTTCAACAATCCTCTGTTTAAATACTTTATACGCAGATTTGCTTAAGAGGGGCTTTCTTGCAGTCCAGGCGCAGTTCTTTATGCTTCAGGTTTCCACCACAAAAGGAGGAAAGCTAAGGAGTGAAAACCCTTCACTTCAGAGATGCTTCTGCTCTCTTCAAAATCCCATGCTAATGAGATGCTCACATCACAGCTCAGTGAATGTGTCAGCACTTTTCACTAGAAGATCACAGATCACAGCAAGAGTGAGCAGGGTATATTTGAGGTCTCTCACTAGGCCGCTGAATAGCCCCATGGACATGAAAATGGGGTTGGAGCTTACCTTCTGCTGGAACCAACGCATGGCCTCCTCCTTCCCAATTCTGTGCTTGGCTCCAATGGAGCCAGTTTTGCGTTTCTTGTCAGCAATGCTGAAGCCCGGCCTGCCCAGAACCTGGAGTAGACAGACAGCACTTTTTATTATCTGAAGATGCAGTTCAAGAATCTTTTTCAAGCCTCATCATATGGAGAGAAAAGATTCTCCAGCGGAGTGACATTTGTTTTGTTGTCTGCACTAAAAAGCATGCAAGACCCTCTAATGGCAACTGTACCTGTAGGCCACTGGTCCCAAAGAAGATCAATCGTTACCACTGTGATGCTATTCGGTAACCTCTGTGAAGTGACTTGATGAGATCAGTTCTTAGTGGACAGCAAGCCGCATACGCCATTATGCTGGCACAGTCTCAGCAGAGGAACCAAAGAATTAGCCCTGGAGACTTAGTTACCTTCTCACTCTAAGGACTCATCTTAACTAGGAAAAATGGTGTTTTTAAATATGCCAATATGCTTTAGTTCACTTCCCCCACGCTGCCCCCATCCAGTAAACACATGGCTAAAGTGGTGCTCCCTCTAGGTCACTACTGAAGCATATTTGGAGAGTGATGTAAATGGAATGTGCTGGCACTGCTGCCGCCCTCGTGGTGCCTGTTCTGTAGAAAAGGGGAACATCACACTTAAGGTGGTGAGGTTTGTGATGACCTTGTTCTCTGCACTGTGCATCGGCCACGGAGGGACCAGAGCAACTTCCTACTCAGGGAAGAACTGGTCTTTATATATTAGCACATGGGCAATATAATGAAGCCAAGAGGTGAACTCAAGTTTTAGAATACAAAATACAAAGCCTAGTGGATACTAGAAGCCAGCCTACCTAAATTCTCACGGATCCCCAGGCCTGGAGAGCTGCACCTTCAGATGTGCCAGACACTCTTTATTACATTGTTTGAAGAGCAAAGCTACCATGAAGATCAAGAAAAATTCAGCTCAGCTGCTCCTCTCCAACGTCCCCATCCCTAGCACACCAGCAACTTTGTGAGTTTTACTCATCTTCGGACAGGATTAGGCAAACATGTTTCATGTTAAATGCCAGTGGGTCATCCTACTCTATACCCACCTAAGCAGAGCACCTAGTCTCAATGAAACCCAGAGTAAAACATTCTCTGCTACTGGCTACTAAGTTATGTCCTGGCTGATTTGGCTGAGCCCAAGGAGTTTAGTGTCCTTTTTGTAAGCAGAGAGCTGGATCTAGTTAAAAACCTCACTTATCCACCTCCCTCCCCAGCATACGGACGTTTAAGACAGTTCTGACTCTCCCAGTGGCCCACAACTTTCTGCTATTCTGGGGCACCCGAAGGTGACCTCTCTAGCACTGGGACAAAGCTGGCAGAGATAAGGAAGTAGAGAATACATACCACATAGAAGTCCAGGCCATAGATGCCAATGCTGGGATCGTATTTAATTCCCAGATCAATGTGCTCCTGGATTCCAAAGCCAAAGTTCCCAGTGTCTGAAAAGTTGTTTTTCCTCAACTCATATTCTCGCACCTGAAACCCATTTAGAGCCAGTTACATTCTATGTCTTTCCAAACAGAGTCCTGCTTTTTCCACTGAGCTGCGACAGGATCCACTTGGGAACCAAACAGCTCCTGGCAAGAGCTGATGGGTTCTTATACAGAAGATTCGGACATCTTGACCAATCTGGCAGTCACAGGAACAAAGGCGGCGTCACAGAGGGCTGCCCAGATTGCACACACAGAGCTAAGACTCTTAGCTGCCAGCAAGTGCCTAACGAAGCCTAGAGTCCTAATAAGCACCCTGATCACTTTTAGAGCCAGGAAGATTGTTAGTGCAGGACACTTCATGCAAACTGTAATGACTAATTACAAAAAACTTACAGAAAACAGCAGAAATCCTACATCATAAGAAACTTCACTAAATGTCTATGTCTGTATTGTTACTCTGTATATGCACAGTTTAGATCTTTTAACATCTAATACTGCAGATGGACAGATACGAACGACATTCTCTACAAAGACTTCACAAACCCATTTGAGACCTTGCACCTTGAGCAGTCTGAGCTCTCCAAGGATGAAGAGATACCTGCACCAACTCTGTCCTAACAAATTCAGGATATGTCTACACTGCAATCAGAGATGCAACTGCAGCACTTGTAGACATACCCAAGCTAGCTTTGAGTTAGCTAGCTTGAACAATAGAAGTCCAGGTGACAAGGTGAGCACCAGTACGTATTCCAGCAGGTGCGTTTGTACAGCCCATGCTACTGCATCCTCACTGCTATTTGAGATAGCTAGAACAAAGCTAGCTCCGGTATGTCTATAGATACTGCAGTCACACCTCTGACTGCAATGCAGACATACCCTTAGAGGAACACACAACTAAATTATTCTTTTAAGGCTAGTTTTTCAATTCCAGTTTGATACAGCATCACTGAAACAGTATGTCCTGAAGTTTAAAAAAAAATGGCTCTGCAAATCGATAAGTGACTTTCTGCTCCCATGTATGTTTAAGGGTTTTTTGACAAGGTAGAAACTAATGACCATACATGGGAACAGTGTAAATCATCAACTTTAAAGTGCTGTTAAATGCAGATTATTTTGTTTACAATAACTTCAAGTTCATGCAAGCTTTTAACAAGCCACATGAACAGCTAGAGCAGTCAAGATTCTCACCTTCAACCCTTTCTCCAGAATCTCCTCTGCTTTGGCCCCACGAACCGTGCAGTGAACAGCAATCTTTTCATTTCTCCTGATTCCAAAGGATCTGACAGTGTATCGAGCTGTGGGAGACAAACCCACACAATCAATTGGTCTCACAGGATTATTCCAATGGCTTTCAGTCAGACTGGAACATGTTTCTTGCTTTAGTAAGACTGAAGCAAAAAAGCTCCAACACTGTTTTTGACATCATATTTAGGGGGAGGAAAGGGCAATATTAAAAGTTACAATTTAATAGAGAATTTTATGCAGTGGTAGAAGGGGGAAGATTGCCAGTATTGGAGATTTAAGGCCTTTATTCACATAACAGGCACGGATAACGCAGGCTTCTCTACCCCATCCTCCCCACATACCTCTCCCCTGACCTGGAGGGATAAACCCTAGGGATGGCACACTTCAGCCAGTGGTACTACTCAATCTTTAAGAAGGGGAAGCAGTAATTATGTCTGAAGGCATTGCCTTCGGAAGCCAGAAGACGAAACTGCTTTTTTCCATTCGGTGGCAGCAAAAATGGTTTCCTCAATCTCTAATAAAGTGTCACTAACTGTTACAAGATGGGATTTCGCTTGCTGCACTTCGCGCTGAATGATTCCGTTTCCCCCACTGAAGCAATGACTTACCCTTTGAGAAGACAGGAGTCTGGCCTGTGAGCTGCTCCAGCACTTTGGCTGCCCGGGTGAGTCTGTCACCACTTTCCCCAACACAAATATTGAGACAGAGTTTGCGGATGCGCAGCTCACGCATGGGGTTCTCCTTCTCACCCTGATCTTGCTGTAGAGAGAAAATATATACAGCTGATAGAGACACGCTTCCCCCAACCCAGCATACACAAGGTGCCAGTCAGTGGGCATTGCTATAGCATCCTGGGAGGGGGATAGGACTAGTAATTTTTAATAAAGTGGTATAGGCATTTAGAGGGACAACATACCACACAGCACAGTTGCAAGTTCTATGCAAGGGGAGCTGTCACTTTCCTTCCACCCTTCCACCCTGTATGTGCTTCCCACACCCTCCGATCCAGGGGCGAGGGAAGCGTACCCAGTATTCTGTACCAGGCAGTGCCCATTACTTCCTATTCATTTGTGCATATGCAACCACCCCACAGGGCTCGGTGCTGGCCTTGGAACTGCAGGGCCAGTGTTCAAAGCAGGCATGAGAGCTGCAGGGCAAGAAGGGGGGCATGGGGCAGCCCTGAGCCCCCCCAGCAAGGCTGCAAAGGGGAGGGCAGGGATTCAGCCCCTAGCTCCGTGGATGGGCAGCAGATGACAGCCCGTGGGAAGGCTGGGTGAGGGTTTAACCCCAGGGGTGGCCGGAGCAAGGAAGGGCACCAATCCCAGCAAAGAGGGAAGATGGGGGGCGGAGGGGGTTCAGGCCCAAGCGCTGAGGCAGGCCGCCCCACCAGGGAGGTACCCACTGCATGGCAGGGGGCTGTCAGTCCCGGGCTCCATAGCAAGGAGGGTCCGGGGCGCCGAAGGAGGGGGCGGGTTTCGGGGCACCCGGCCCTGCGGAAGCGCAGAAGGGGCTTCACCCCGACGGGGCGAGGCACCAGGGAAGAGACACCCCGGGAAAGGGGCCCGCGCAGCTCCATGAGCCTCCCGGCTGCCGGGGGCGGGGGGGGACCAGATCCAGCCAGGGAACCCGGCCCCTGGAGCGGCCTCCCAAGCGGGGGGGACTCCGGAGCCCCCCCACGCTGGCCCCTCGGGAACCCGCAGACCTTCTCCCACCCGCCTGGGCAGGCGCCCGGCCCGGCCAGCCCCGGCCGGGCGAGGATGGCGGCGGATTGACAGGCCTCCCCCGGCCCGTTCCTGCGCACCGCGGCTACTCACCGCCATGATGGAGGCGTGGAAGAGATCGCGAGAGCTCCGGAACGGGATCTTATTCGGCAGCCCAGGCCGGCTGCCCCATAGAGGCGGCAGGCGGGAGAGACGCCCAGGCTGAGGGGCCGCTGCTGTCCCCTGCGGCCGGAGGGCGGCCCTGCACCTGGCTCTGAGCAGCTCCCCTCTCCGTCTCTGAGCTTAGCAGGCGCCTCTGCCCAGGGCTGGTTGGGAGTGGGGCGTAATAGGCGCCTATATAAGACAAAGCCCTGAATAGCGGGACTGTCCCTATAAAACTGGGACATCTGGCACCCTAGCTGCACCTAGCACAGCTGGGAGCCATAAGCTGGAGTTGCCCAGTGCTACAGAACAGTGGCCACCACCCGCCGTGGTGCTCTGCAGTGGGATGCGGCCACCGGTGCTGCTGCCGGTGCTGCTGGGCTTGTGATTTCTGACTCCTGAGTTTAGACAAATCGTGGATCATTTTTAGGTATAGAAAACAGGGTCCCGCTGGGGATGGGAGGCACAGACAGCTCTCCAGTGGCTCTGCTTCTGCCTTCTAAGGAGCCCAGATACCACCGCGATGGGCACTAAAACACAACACACTCTCCAAACTCACAGGCCGTTCCCCCTACAGTCTGGGCGGGAAGAGAGAGAATGTTGTTACTTTTAAATCCTTGACAGGTACTGGGTGGCAATCAGCATGATACAAGCACAGGTAGATTACTGGAGAGAGCAGAATCATTGTTGCCTTGACATTATCCAGGCAACTCAGGGTGGAACATCTCAAACCTTTGTTTCCATTTTTATTTTTCATTTTCAGGAAAGTACAAGGAAAACCTTCAGGACAGATCGAGAGAAGTGACAGAGGCGCTGGGCTGGGAGCATGACAGCACAGCCCCGCCAGAAAAGGTCAGAGGCCAAACACCAGCCTGACAAAGAGCCCTTTACATTACATCACACACCAGTTCTGGATCCATTCACAATATTTCTGTTACTGACGTGGAAAAACTAGGATGGCTAAAATACTTTTCAGCTTTTGTGATTAGTAACTAAAGAGAGTGTCGGCCAGTGCATAAAATGCCAGCTTCGTGTTTCAAATCCTGTTGAGGCTGGGTTCTGAGATTTGGTGATTCCACAGTACCAGCAGCTGGACAGGGAGTGACAGAGACTTGGAGAAATGCTGTTGGTGAATTTGGGGTGTAGTAAATCCTGGTCTGCACTACAAAGCCACACCCCTGAGCGACGCAGTTATTCCAGCTGAAACCCAGACGTGGACAGTGCTATGGGAGGGCTTCTCCCATGGACATAGCTACTGTCTCTTGGGGAAGGGGAGTACCTACGCTGATGGGAGAAGCTTTCCCGTTGGCGTAGGTAGAAGCTTTCCCGTTGATGCAGCACTGTAAGTGTAGACAAGACCTACCTCCAGGAGGACAGAACACACAAAGCAACATCTGCTTATTGTGTTTTAAAATAATATACTGTATTGGATGCATTGGCAAGCAGATTTATTTGGAGCGTAGCTAAGCTTTCCAAAGTGCCCACGTTGCAGGACTGCGTTAGAGCACAGTTAAAACTGTAGCATTGGTCTTGTAGCATAGACAGGATGGAATCGTGTTATTACCATACTTCTGAACCTGGCTAGATCCCTGCAAAGGTGCCTGATTCAGGTGCATAGTTTAAACATGTTACAGGGTGTGTTTTTATCATGTCTGAGGAACAGCGGTGTTATAACTGGGTCCTGCAATGTGGTAGATTGTGCAGCTCCTAGTCCCCTCCCCGCCACCCTCACTAACAATTAACATCCCAGCAGACTCCTTCAGTCCTTACAACTGGAAAGGTAGACGCTCAGAATCCTTATGACCCAAAATGGGAGAGTCCAATCGACACCAGAACCATCAGACCCACAGTGATCATTAGGGGCCAGCTCATATCAGCATCCAGCAGTGGCAGGGCTGCGACTTTCTTCTTTCGGGACACAGTGGTTGACTGCTTCTTTTTTTGCTTCTCTCTTAAGCGCGCCAGCAGAAACTTCAAGTTATTGGGCGGAAAGAATTTGGTGCCAAACAGGTTGCATTTGGGAATGAAAAAATGAGGCAGATGAGCGGTTGCCACCTGCTGAATGAAATTGGCCTGGACCCTTTCAAAACAGTGAGCAATACTGCAGAGGTTCCCATCCTGGTCCTGCTTCCATTCCAGCAGCGTGTGAAAGAAAGACGTCTCAGCATGGTAGGAACTCAAAGAACCCAGTTCCAAGGGGTGCTCTGTCTTCAGGGCTCCCAAAAGACTTTCCAGCATCTGCAGACATTCTGGCCTAGAGAGGGGAAAGCCACATTCTTGGCATTAGCAATTTCTGTTACTATTAGGTCAAATCCCAAGCTCCTTGCTCTGTTTTGATTCAGGCTGTGACCTCAGTGGGAATTTTGCCTAAGTAAGGGCCTGAGGGCCACAGTGTGGTAGGCATTTGACCTACAGGAATGTAAAAAAGGAGATAAAAACAGAGTAAGTCAATGAAGTTAAATATAGCAACATTGGATTTATGCAGGGGTAACAGAGAGCAGAATCTAGCCCAAGGTCCCCGCCCTAGAGACCTGACAATCAATGGGCCCAATCTTGCAAATGCTTCTGCCAAGCATACCGTGAGCAGACTCCTTGACAGGTGGGATTACTCAGAAAAGTAAGCATTATGTTCAGTAATCGTGTTTGGAGGATTGGGCTCTAATTAACGAGGTCTGCATGGAGAAGAGGGGAGGTAATGCAGCTGAAGCAAGTGACAGAGTACTGATTTCAGTATAGGCCTTATTAGCGCCGTAGTTGCTGGTTGTTGTTATTCAGTACACTATGAAAGTCTCAGCTATTTTACTTTCGATAGAAGTTGAGCATGGATCACGCCTGGCTAGCTCTAAAGGGAAATGAATATACTCAAATGCATCATCAAGTTCATTAATAATACTTTATACTTCGTTTGCACCTTCCGGCTGAGGATCCCAAAGCACTTCACACAAATCAGGATCATTGCCCCAATTTTATGGGGATGGGGGGCGGGAAACTGAGGCATGGACTGGTGCTGTGACTTGCCCAAGGCCCCACAGTGAGCCAGTGGCAGAGTGAGGAATAGAATCCAGGAGTCCAGATTCCCAGCCCTGTGCTCTAGTCACTCAGACTCCCAGCTGACAGCAATCAATGCTTTACATTTCTGTAGCACCTTCTATGCAAGGATCTCAAAGTGCTTAACAAAAGAGGGTCCGGGTTCAAGTCAGAGTTTCCAGGGCAAAGAAAGTAAACTATTTCCAACAAAACATGAAGTTACAGCGCTGATGCTAGTCTGGCCTGTCTCGACCCGGATCGGGGGATACAAAGACCTCTGGCCCAGCCCTGGCTTTCCAGCCTTGCAGACATACTTGGTGTGGCAGTGGTTTGCCACATGCACGTACCTGCGGCACGTGGTCGTCTGACACTTCCGGGTGCTGGTGTGGCTTTTCCAAATCTCCTTTTCCACATGAGAGAAAGAAATTTTCCAGGTCTCTGAAATAACAGCAACCCCGGTGTCAGCCTACGCCCCCCTCAGCTGGGCGCAGAAGCCAGGGCAGCAGAGGACACTGTGCAGGTGATGTGGAATTATAATCATTTGTAATGTATTTTTGGTTCCAGTGTTGCCTGAGAAGTCACCCCTAACTGTGAAGCTCATAAAACAGCCCCTGGCCACTGGCTCACCCCCATCCCTCTCTGGTTCCCAGAGCTTCTTCAGTCTTCCTCCTGCTCCCTTGTGGGGTGGCTCTAGGTCGAGGACTTGAACTGAAGGGAAAAGGGGGAGACATCATTCCCCTCAATACATGTTATGTATGGGCTCCACCGAGGTCTCCAGAACACACAAGCCCAGTCTCAGCACAGCATACCCCAGCAGAGGCTAGAGATACTATCTGCTTAGTCTCTGTAGCTTTTCTTCTGGGAGACTAGCTTAAGGCCAGTGCATTTATCATAGTGGGATAGAGAACAGAGGGGCGGCTTTGGCAGTGCTATGAAAAGAGAGGAGGGGGCATTGGCCCTGTGGGCTGTGTGGGTTCCTTCTCCGGAAGGGGTGTTCATTGTCCCAGCTCTGCCCACTACCTCACCCTTCCCCAGGCCTCAGCCCGACAACTCAATCCCTAAGCACTTTCCCAGGAGAACATGCTGTGGTGAGGGAGTTACCTTTGTTATCTTGACCAGGGGCCTGTTTAGCAATGAAGTAGAGGGTCTTCCTCAGATATGGCTCCTTCTCCCCCAACAATTGCTTGATGTCCATCCCTTTGTCGTCTGAACTGGGCCATTGGCCAGAGATCTCCAGAGCAAGGACCAGGTCAATAGACATGAACGTGTCACCTCGGTTGTCCACCATCACCAGGGGCACCGCTGAGCTGTTCTGCTTTTTCCTCTCCAGCCTCATCTGCCATCCAGGAAAAGGCACTGAGACACCAGACAGACAATGGACAGACAAATGGGAGAGCTTAGAAAGAGGCATTAATTCATCAAGGGGCTTGTTTGTGTTTCGATCAATGTCAGCCAAAGAAACCAAACCCACCAGAAACTCAACCAAATCCCTTAGGGAAGGACTCCTAGTGGGGAACCCACAGCTTTCCCCAGGAGATGGAGTCCAGCTCACTCAGCTCTGTGCAGTGTGAAGGATCCTCAAGGGCCTAATACTTCGGCCTTTCACCTCTGGTGACCTGGGTTCAAATCCTACTTGAGATCACATGTGAATATGAGCTTGCGGGTCTCAGCCTAGCCCCCATCTGAGCTATGCTGCAGCTGCTGCTATTTGAAGAATGACTCAGGCCTGGAAGAGCAGATGTCGTCACAGGTCAGGATGGAAGGGGGAATCCAGGTAGCCCCAGCATGGGGACACTCACCTGAGTAGAACACTTTGATGAACTGATCCAAGTGCTGCCGGAACTCCGCCATGATGTTCCCTGGGGACACAGTCTGCCCGTCCTCCAGCAGGAAGGCGGCTGGAAAGCTGCGGGACCTTCTCAGCAGAGTCAGGGTGTAGAAGAGCCCATCGTACCCCTCCACCTCAGCGTACTGAATATAATCTGGAATTGGCAGGCTCAGCAGCACGTCAAACTCATTCGGGTGCAAGAGCTGTAGAGAGTCTCCTACTGGAGATGCTGCTCAATTCTTTTCAGGCTAATCCCCCCTTCTCCTTTCCTCCACTCCCCCCCTTGATCCCATCCCTTCTCACTTCTCATCCCTCCTTCCTGCTTTCATTCCCTCCCTGATCCAAACTCTCTAACGACCTCCTACCTCCCCTTTTCCCTGCTGCCATCGCCCTAGAAGGCTCTGACTGCTCTCATCGCCTACCATCCCTCCCCTTGTTACCTTGTAGCTGCTCCCCAACGTCAGTTCTCTCACATCCCTGAAGTAGGGTCTCTCGGGACATTCATTCAGGTAGCTAAAGAACTGGCGGAAGAAGGCATGGAGAAGATCGACTGCTTTGGCCACATCCAGCTGTTTCAGGCGGAGGGACTTTGCCCTCTCTTTAATCCGGGTGAGGTTGTCTTTCTTCCAGTCTTGAAAGGTTCGCATTGCAGCTGAGGTCCCTGGTTTCTCACTCAGATCAGCAGAGGCATCTTGGGAATAGACCTGCCCCCGGTCTCCTAAAGGGAAACATTAGAGATGAGAGATCCCTGGCAGTTCAGCCAGCTTCCTCCATATCAAACCATGCTGCTACTGCTTCTCCAATGCCAGTTTAGGTCCCAATCCTCCTTCCCTTGGTAAACTCCAATACGGGGAGGAGCTGGGCCTCGTTTTGTGCAGCATCAGTCTTACAAACTGTCGTAAAAGATTTTGGCGGAAAGAGAAATTAAGGAGCGAAAGAGAAAAGAGACTTGAAATGTGATGGCGGAGTTGGAGACGTGGGGAAGCCGTTCCGGACAGCGGGTAAGGCCGAGGAGAAGGCTCTCATGCGGTCAGTGGGAAGATTGCGAAAAGGAACAGTGGGAGTTGGCTGAGCAGAGGGAGCGGGAAAGAGGAGTAAAACGAGATCAGATCTGTGAGGTCAGCTGGAGTAAACGGGGTCAGGGATGCCTTTATCCCAGTCTAAGGGAAGGCTGATGTGTGTGTTTTGTACTGCGAGATGCTGCACCTCTGTTAATTCAGACCAATCAGAAGAGAAGCCATGCTGGCATGGCTGATCTCCACCTTCATTGCGGCTGCAGGGCCTAGCGCACTTACAGGACACTGCTAACGACAAGGAGAAGGTCCATGGCTTTGCGGTAATAGGACACTCCCCTCCCATAGTGCTGGATTCATCAGGAATGGAGGGATTACCATATTGTGGAGGTGGGGGACATCTAACCCAGTACCCTGTCTCTGACAGTAGATACTTCCAAAAAAACATCACTCCATTCCCACCTACCATAGACTCAGCTATTGTGCAATATTTTACCACAGAAGGTACTTTTCTCCTGACCTCAGCTGGTGAGCAGTTTATACCCTGAAGCCTGAGGATCATTGGCCTGGAAAACTTTTAGCTGAATTAGTTTAAGTGCAGGTGCTATTCTTAGTCAGCCAAATGCTTGCACTTTTAAAAGTCCAATATGGGAAAGGTATGGGGCCCCTAATTTGGGGTCCCACAGCTGACTCACCCACCCAACTCCCTCAAATCCAAAAGAGTGGGGAGAGGGGAGGACAGTAACCCATGTCATCTAGCTACCCCACCACATGTTGTGAGATCATCAAACTGAAAAACGGTGAAGCCTGGAACGTTTCTGAATGGCCATTTACAAACAGTGCAGGTCCAATGGAGATTCCCTGACCTGCAGCTTCCCTGTGGAGCTTGTCCAGCTCCACCTTCCACCTGCTGTGGGTGCCAAGGCTCCGGAGCTGCTGGGAGGTCTCTGGAGGATGGGAGCCTAAAGTGTCTAGGTTCCACTGCTTCCTCGCTCTGAGGTTTGAAGATTCTGCTGCGTCTAATGGGGACAGAGCTTGCTGGCTGGCTGCTCCCTCTGTGTATCCTGGCTCTTTGCTTCTGCCGGCTCTGCCCTTCCTCTGAAGACCCTTCCACACCCCACGGTTCTTGGCAGGCATTACACTGAGGGGCGGAGAGCTTGCACTTAGAGTCGGGTCTGCCATCTTGCCTTTGGACCCTATGAGATTCAAAGAGAATGCAGGTGTTTATTGTGATTCCAGGTTTCTTTTCCCTAACGACCAATTAGAGGGAAAAGAAACCAAAGATGTTCTAACTCACCCGATACTATATAGTCGCCGGTGCTTTTGTTCCGATCCCCCCCTCAGCCACCTCTGTGTCAGGAGAGAGGGATGCTGCCCTTAGTCGTAAAAAAATAATAATGCAGGGCCAGCTCTGCCATTTTTACTCCCCAAGCAAAAAAAACAAAAACAAAAAAAAAGGCGCCCGGACAGAATGGATGGAATGCTGCTCCTTAGCATGTGCCGCCCCAGGCATGTGCTCCCTCCGCTGGTGCCTGGAGCCGGCCCTATGCAGGGCCATGAAGCAATGTGTTCATTTCACTTTCCTCTTAGGAAATGGGCAGAGGGAACCCAAAGAAGCCAGCAAGAGAATTGCTCACTGCATCCTACTCATGGCAACAATTAGCGTTTCCACCATGCGTATCATTAAAGAGCTGTTCAGACATTAACCGGGGGATCCTCCCAGCAGCCTGTGACACGGATACATTATTAGCCCCGCTTTAGAGCCTGGGAACCAGCCAGCCAGAGAGGCGAAGAGACTTGCCCAAGGCCACCCAGCCAGGCAGTGGCAGAACAGGACCTAGCCCTCAAGGAGCTGCTGGGTTCCCAGTGTGCTGCCTCAGTCTCTACGCTGTTAGGGAAATGGCTTTCAGCAAAGATACAAAGCAGCCTTCAAACCCAGGCAGCTGTCACATGCTGCCCCCTGATAGCAAAGTCATAGGAAACGATCACGTGACCTGGCCAAGAGAACAGGTTAGGGGACAGGCGAAGTCCCCGATACAGGGGCACCATGGGGTCATTGTTAAATATTTCAGTGTGGGCTGTACAGGTGGGCACGTGCACGTAGCAAAACCACAGGATGGTCAGAAGGGGGACAAGACCTTTGAGGCGCAAGCCGGGCAGATAAATGCCTCCCACACCCAGTGAAAGGACTGAGCGTTGTGGCTTGCAGAAAATCAGCATCACGCTGTGGTCTCCTAGTGGCCTGCTGAATGGCATGGTTTGACACCCAAACAATGTGGGGCTTGGATGCTGATCCGTAAGAGGACCCCTGGCTGACAAGGGGATCTGCTGTAATTGTTGGATGACCACTGGCATCCTCCCTTCTTCCCAGCTCTGACACTCCTGCTTGCCCGTGGGAATCAGGAAGACTGCCTGCTCTTCTGTTCGTTAATCCCAGTTCACTCCTCCTTGCTCCCATGTCATACACCGCCTAGGCAGGGTAGTGGAGCTATAACCTTTTCACCTTCTCCAGCTGAGATCCAGCCAACCACAGAGACCTCAGCCAGCACCTTTCCTGGCCAGAGAGCACATCTCAGCTCTCACATGCCCAGGGGGCTCATCTGTCTCTTACGGAGAGCATTCAGTTGTGCATTGGACTCATCTACAAGACCATTCCGGGGGCCCCTACATTGCTTTCAACAGGCAGCTGCTGCTTGTCAAGGCTAGATTTCTAGCAGGTTCAGAAGAAAGCAGGAGTTTCTGACTTGGACACACATCCTAGGGCTTTGCTGTCCTATTTCATCCATGGGACAGTCTTTTATAAGAGAACCATGGAGTTCAACCCAGTCTACACTAGAAAGGGTTTTCTAGTACAGACATTCTTATAGTA
Source organism: Mauremys reevesii (assembly GCF_016161935.1). Classification (NCBI taxonomy): domain Eukaryota; kingdom Metazoa; phylum Chordata; order Testudines; family Geoemydidae; genus Mauremys; species Mauremys reevesii. The sequence goes on from NC_052645.1 coordinate 16,033,602, forward strand.
AAATGTTCCCTGAACAGAATAAGCTACAATGGCAAAATAACTTTTCTTTTTTTGCCAATATAACTGCATATAGACTGGGGGGGCTTTTTGCCAGCATTAATATGTCAAAGCATCACCCCTCTTAACTGACACCATTACACTGACAAAAGTTTCTAGTGTAGGCCTGGCCTTCCAGCCTGAGGAAGCAGATGGGTTTGTTTCAGCGCTAGATTGCTCATTAGCAGCCAGTTGAAGCAGTTGGATTAATAATTTCATAGCCATCTGTCCAGGCCGGGCCCAGCCACAGCCTTGGTGGAACTCCATTGACTGAGTTCCAGCACGGCTGCGTTTGGCCCACCCTCATGGAGGATTGCTCTTTTCAGAGATCAGCTGCAACCAGCGTAACTTCTTTTTTTTTTAATTCTCAGCTACCACCTTTGTCTCTGGAGTCATTAATAAATTCTCAGTCACAGTCAGTTAATTTATTGTCCTGATTTTCTTCCTGCCTCAGAAAAGCACCCAATGGGGCCATTTAGTTGTTAGAGGGACATTAAAAATCGGAGAGACTAAGCTGGAGCCTTTCCATGTGTTTGGTTCCTAGTACAAACCTACACATCCTGTGCAAGTGTCCTCATGCCAGAGAGGAGTAACCCTCAAGAGAACACAGGTTGTCCTCATTTTCACCTAGCATCCCTAGAGAGTTGGGAGCAGAAGGACTTTCGGATTAGAAGACATGAGGCAAGTTCTGCCTTGAGGTACATGCAGCTCTCCCTACCAGTTACAGAAGCTATCCCATGCACACAGGGAAGTTTGGTCTACCCCTTAGAAGCCCACAGGTGGGAGAGGTTTAAGACCAACGCATGGCTATTGAGCATGCCAGCTACTCCCTGCTAGCAGCCAGCCTGCAGTTATTTTCCCGAATAGTCAAGCTGTTGACTGGGTTGTTCCCATACTCAGGGGTGGGAGTTCCTCACCTGATTAGCAGTCACACAGGTAGGCTCAGGGGGTGGGTCTACCTATAGGCGCTCCAGCAGTATAGCAATGGCCCTATAGCATACAGAGTACAACAAGAGGAGGTTTTTTCTGTCACTGTAGGAACTCTATGTGCCTGAGTAATGATAGCAAGGTCAACAGAAGCAGTCTGCCAACCTGGCTGCATCTATGCCAGGTGTTAGCTTGGCATAACTATGGGGCTCAGGGGGCATGGGTATTTCTCCACCCAAGGAGCCCGTATCCAGGCTGACAAGCATAGGCCACACGTTGGAGGGTAGATAATCCTTGCTGGCCTGCTCTTCCCATTCCCTTTTATGAAGGGGATAGAATCTGTGTTCCCAGGTCTGCTTCTGCCAGGGCCTAGTCAGGAGGTTTCTGCTAAGAGGGGTCCTAACGGAGGCTACAGATATCTGGCTCCCAAAAATCCAGAATTGCTAGCGCTAGAGTGGCCCTGTGTGTCACTTCTCTCTGAGAGGGATTTACTCCCACCCCCACCTCAATTGAGGCTTTGCTCTGAGTCTGGACCGGAGCCTCAGAACAAGAGGGCTCCTTAGCCAGGACCAGCATCACCCAGGGTAGTGAGAAATTATGGCATTTAATAAAGGCACATTGCTACCATCTCTGTTCCTGCTGGAGTGAGCAAAGATAGGAGGCAATGAATGAGGGAAGTGTCTCAAGGGGAAAGAAGCCATGAAGTACCTTAAAATGTGGTTTAGAGGGAGCCATGGCACCATTTTAGCCAGCAGTACTAGATCTAGACACCACAAACCCAGTTTTTGCCATGAGCAGATGCTTAGATTCCAAGGCCAGCAGGGACCATTGTGATCTAGTCTGACTCCTGCATAACATGGGCCAGACACCTTCTGCAAACTAATGCCAAAAGCAGAGCTTGATTTAACAGTGGTCAGCGATGGATAAATCCACCATGACCCTGGGTAAGTTGCTCCAATGGAGAGTTGCCCTTGCTGTTGGAGATGTACACCTTCCAGGCTGAATTTGTTTTGATTCAGCTTCCAGCCCTTGGCTTGTGTTTTCTCTGCTAGATTGAAGAGCTCATGACAAAGGAGGTGGGGGAGGAGAGAATGGCTATGTAGTAGATACATAGACTGATCACATCACCCCTTCTGTTAAGGTGATTAGATAGAGCCTCCTTCTGTCAGAAGAGAGCGACCCCTACATAGAAGGTAACTCAGCTCTCACAGGATCAAGTGGCCAGTCTTCAGCTAACCCCTCCCTGTTGGAAAAATCCCCATTGAGAAGGAACTGATGCTAGAGCCTGGGCTTTTGGGCACTGACTTGTCACTGAGTGTGGTGACCAACACCAGCCAAGGTATTGTTGCAACAGCCTCTTCTGTGACCCTCCCCCTCCCATCACAAGCACCAGCTAGGGGTGCCTGGTTAAGCATCCTGCTTGGAGCGGGTAGTGACTGGCACTGAGGCTGCCTCACTGTAACTTGCACCCCCCCCCCGCCATTTTCCACCCTACATGTCCTCACAGGCAAGTGGTCGCCTCTGAAGGGTTTTCTCTATCAAGGACTCTAAGCAATTCAATCCCATGAGATGCTCAGGGGCTCTTGATGGGGTTTCTCCAGCTTTGGACTTTCCCTCCCCTCCTGCTGTACCTCTCATCAGTCCTGCTTGTGAGCGTCTGTGATGCTGTGTCCCTCCACTGGCACCCTGTTGGTGGGTGCTCCAGCACCCACCAACTGCCCCCTTCAAACTGCCACTTGGAACCACACGGTCCAGGTATTCCTGGGTGAGAAGGCTGAAGCCAAGACATTCTACTTGCTGGCCAAATGGTAGTGTAGGGGCAGAAAAATGCTATTCCATGGGACAGGTGATAGGATCTATTGCTCCCCAGCACTGGGTTGTAGTTGTAAGGCCTCTCCACCCAATGCCGGCTCCTGACATTGCCAAGAGGGCTAACAGATCACCCCAGCACACCCTCCAGAGGAAGTGTTACAGACAGACAAAGCCATGGTCATTTTTTTAAATGGGCAGTTTATTCAGTGAGGACAGTTAGAAAAGTTCAAGTGCAAGGGGTCAGGCAGCCCCAACCCACCCATGGCTCTGCTAGTGCCTTTTGCTGAGGCTCAGCGATCTGTGCTGTACAAGTCAGTCCAGATGGTGATTTTTGCTGCTGCCCAGTCTTCATTTCTTACTGGCCTTTACAGCTGATTTGGTGACTTTGGCAGCTGCACTGGCTTTCTTCTCTACCCCCTTGATCACACCCACAGCCACCGTCTGTCTCATGTCACGAACAGCAAAGCGACCTGTCGGAAGAGAGGAGCATTAGGTGGTTGTTTTCCTTTGTCCCTTCAGCCCATGAGGTGCTCTCTTTTGGAGACAGGTTACCAACAACTCTTTACTGTAGCTCAGTGGCACTCAGCTCTGGGACAGGAATAGGAGTTTTCTACTACAGAGGCTAGACTAGGCCCTGCTGATGATTTAGGCCTAGGTTGGAGGGCATGTGCTAAGAACTGCCATACTGGGTCAGACCAAAGGTCTGTCTAGCTCAGTATCCTGTCTTCCAACAGCAGCCAATCCCAGGTGCCCCAGAGGGAATGAACAGAACAGGGAATCAAATGATCCATTGCCAGCTTCTGGCAAAACAGGCTACAGCCACTATCCCTGCCCATCTGGCTAATAGCCATTGATGGACCTAGCATCTAGGATGTTCTCTAGGGTTTTTTTGTTTGTTTTTTTAAACTCTGTTCTAGTCTTGGCCTTTACAACATGCTCTGGCAAGGAGTTCCACAGGTTGACTGCATTGTGTGAAGGGGGTAGGGAGGAAAAAATCCCCTACAAAACACTTTGTTGGAAAACCAGCATAACACAAGAATTAGGGGTAACAATGAAAATAGGCAGCAGGTTTAAAACAGATTCCCATGAAGTCAGAGGCCAGCACTTCTACTGGCTACTATTGTTCCCTGCAGAGCCAGGACCCAGGTCAGCTCAAGTAAGTGCTATGATCAATGTAGATCACAGGGCAAGTTAGTTACCTGGTTCTAAGGCAGGTGTACCAGTGCTAGAGGGCAGTACCTACTTTACCCCATCCATTATAGTCTTACCAAGAGGTGGGTACTCTGAGAAGGTCTCCACACACATAGGTTTGCCAGGAATCATCTGCACAATGGCAGCATCCCCAGACTTCAGTGCCTTGGGATTGTCCTCCAGCTTCTTGCCAGACCTGCGGTCGATCTTCTCCTTCAGCTCTGCAAACTTGCAAGAGATGTGAGCAGTGTGGCAATCCAGCACTGGGGAGTAGCCAGCTGCGATCTTGCCTGGGTGGTTCAGGATGATGACCTGCATGGAAGGAGATGGTTAGGAAGCCTAAATGAGAAGAAGGTTCTCCTGCTCATTTGTTCTTGGGGAAGCCCTGATGGGAGGGCTATGCAGGGACCCAAGGATTAAGCTTTTTAGAAGCCATCTTAGAATCTGGTGTAGTTAAGGTGAATTGGTTCTGTCACTTATTTTTGCAGGCCTAGTTCTGTTGTCACAGGCACCATCTAGCTTCCCAGAGCTGAGGAGATTGAAAGCAAGAATAGCAGCCACATTGCCTAGAGGTAGCAAACTGCAACAGTGAGAAGCTTGGACCTGTCCTGAAGAGGTTACAATCCACCCAGTACAATTGGAGAGGAATAGACAAAAGCTAATGTGGTCTTGGGATGCATTAGGCGAGGTATTTCCACTAGAGATAAGGAGGAGTTAGTACCATTATACAAGGCACTGGTGAGACCTCATCTGGAATACAGTGAGCCGTTCTGGTCTCCCATGTTTGAGAAGGATGAATTCAAACTGGAACAGGTACAGGAAAGGGCTACTAGGATGATCTGAGGAACAGAAAACCTGTCTTATGAAAGGAGACTCAGAGAGCTCGGCTTATTTAGCCTAAGCTAAAGAAAGCTGGGGGGGAATATTTGTAGAGAGCAATCATATCAGAGGGATAAATACCAGGCAGGGAGAGGAATTATTTAAGCTAAGTACCAATGTGGACACAAGAACAAGTGGATATAAACTGGCCATCAGGAAGTTTAGACTTGAGATTAGACGAAGGTTTCTAACCATCAGAGGAGTGAAGTTCTGGAACAGCCTTCCAAGGGGAGCAGTGGGGGCAAAAGACATCTCTGGCTTCAAGACTAAGCTTGTTAAGTTTATGGAGGGGATGGTACAATGTGAGCCTAATTTTGGCAATTAGCTGATCATTGACTATTAGCAATAAATATGCCCAATGGCCTGTGATGGGATGTTAGATGGGGGAGGGGTGGGGGGAGAAATCTGAGTTACTACAGAGAATTCTTTCCTGGGTGTCTGGCTGGTGAGTCTTGCCCACATGCTCAGGGTTTAGCTGGTCACCATATCTGGGGTTGGGAAGGAATCTTCCTCCAGGGCAGACTGGCAGAGGCCCTGGGATTTTTTTCCTCCTTCCTCTGTAGTGTGGGGCATGGGGGTCACTTGCAGGAGGATTCTCTGCACCTTGAAGTCTTTAAACCATGATTTGAGGACTTCAGTAGCTCAGACATAGGTCAGGTGTTTGTTGCAGGAGTGGGTGGGTGAGATTCTGCAGCCTGCGTTGTGCAGGAGGTCAGACTAGATGATCATATTGGTCCCTTGTGACCTTAAGGTCTGAGAGATAGAGGTCATGTTAAGAACAGTTACAGCTGTCACAGCAGGCCTTCTCTGGGTGTCTCCCCCAAAGCAATCTGTTAGGGGTAGCCACCATGCAGAGAACAGCATTAGAGGGAGAGCAGTTGTCAGTAATGCTCTAGCAAACTTCAGATGGTTCTTGGACTATTTTTAGCAGCTACAGGTGGAAAGCCATTGTTCAGGAGCCTCTTGCCATGAAGATGTGCTGGCACAAGACTAATGGCACCAATGATATAGTGGCAAAATGGATTGGGGTGGGAAGGAGGGGAGCTAGGGGTTATGTGGTTACTGGTGCAAGGCAGGGCAGAAGAGAATAAAAAAAAAACTTAGGGGCAAGAGATACACACCACACACAAACCACCCCCCTCCACATTCTCTTTTCAGTTTACAGGAAAAGGGGGCAGGGGCATTAGCCCCAGACTTGCTAGTTTGACCTAAGGGCATGGCACCAATTACTCTCCCAGCCTGCACAAGAGAAGTTGGTCTCCTCTTCCACTCAGCTGCCATGGCAGACACCTCTGTGTGAATAGACTGGCTGAAGCAATTGTACAGGCATATAGTAGCCTTGGAAACATCAGTGCTTATTTGCAGACTGGCCTAGCACGAGGTACAGCCTCCTATGGCCTTCCACCCAGGACTGACTCCTAGTCACTCAAGTCCCATTGTTTTTGCATCCCTGACCTGAGAGGTGAAGCTACCGGCCTCCATGGGAGGGTCGTTCTTGCTGTCTCCGGCCACGTTCCCACGCCGGATGTCTTTCACAGACACATTCTTCACATTGAACCCAATGTTGTCACCCGGCAGCGCCTCTGCCAGAGCCTCATGGTGCATTTCCACCGACTTCACCTCTGTGGTGATGTTAGTGGGGGCAAAGGTCACAACCATGCCAGCCTTCATGAAGCCAGTCTCCACACGGCCCACTGGGACTGTTCCGATGCCTGGGGAACGGAGACAGTGGCATCAGTTGGGTGGCCTAGAGAAGGAGCTACCATGCCCAGTGAGCTCCTCCCTTCCACACTCACCGCCAATCTTGTAGACATCCTGCAGGGGCAGACGGAGTGGCTTGTTAGTTGGGCGGGAAGGGGGGATAATGGAATCGAGAGCTTCCATGAGAGTGGTGCCTGCAGCATTCCCATCCTTCCGGGTGATCTTCCAGCCTTTGAACCAAGGCATCTACAACAGACAGGAGGCAAGAGTCAAGCTAGGCAAGGCCTGAGTGTGCCAGGTGTCTCCTAGGAGGTATTGTGCCCACCCTGCTCTAAACTGCCTCTCCCAGTGGGGGGGGGAGAATATTGAATGAACCCTGAAGAAATAAAGCTATGTGAGCCCCCAGATCCTAACTTGGAACCCCACTTTCAGCCAGGGATCTCCCATCCGGTCTCCCATGCCCATGGGTTGTCTGCAGCTTTCCCAGCCCATCACTCCATCCTGGCACTCAGATCTGGCCTCCGTGAGGCATGCAGAAACAAGGATGCTACTTACTTTGGCGCTGGCCTCCAGCATGTTGTCCCCATGCCAGCCAGAGATGGGCACGAATGCCACAGAGGCTGGGTTGTAGCCGATCTTTTTGATGTAGGCACCCACTTCCTTGGTGATCTCCTGGTAGCGCTTGCCACTGTAAGGGGGCTCCGTGGAGTCCATCTTGTTCACCCCAACGATGAGCTGCTTCACCCCCAGCGTGTAGGCCAGCAGGGCGTGCTCCCTGGTCTGCCCGTTCTTAGAGATGCCAGCTTCAAACTCTCCCACGCCAGCCGCCACAATCAGCACCGCACAGTCAGCCTGGGGAAGGGAGGGGACACAGCATGAGAGCATGCCACAGATCTAGCTGTTTTGATACCTCATCATCTTCAGCTGGAGCAGGGCCAGTCCGTACCTGAGAGGTGCCGGTGATCATGTTCTTTATGAAGTCTCTGTGCCCAGGGGCATCGATGATGGTGATGTAGTACTTGGTGGTCTCGAACTTCCACAGGGAGATGTCGATGGTGATCCCACGCTCCCGCTCAGCCTTCAGCTTATCCAGCACCCAAGCGTATTTGAAGGAGCCCTTGCCCATCTGCATGGGAGGAGGCACCAGTTACACTAGGTGTTTGGGATGGGCACAAGTAGTCACTAGGGAACGGCTCCCATCTCCCCCTCAACACAAGATTGCTTTAACTGGGGTGCTGTTTGCAAGTGGGATTCCAGGGGGTTTAGAACTGCCATTAACAATTGGGGTCAGACCCCTCCCCAGTCTACAGTCAATGATTCCATTGATAGTTACACAGTTTGGTGGGGGGGCTTGCAAGAGGGAACATGAGACACATTTACCCTAAGTGTCTCTATTAGTACAGTCACACTGATGCAAGCTTCCTTAGTGTAAACAGGGCCTTGGAGCAGCAGATGTGCTAATGCACCCCAAACACATGGCACCTTCTCCCCCCCACATCCAAACTCAGGTTTAGATTTCATGGCTTAAAGAATCACAACTTATGCAGTGACCGAGCCACACATCTGGCAGCAACGCCACACAACCCCACAGAGTGCGTTAAAGGCACTCCCTAGCCAGCCTGCTTGGCACCATTGTCCCAACCTCAGCTGCCTCCTTCTCAAACTTCTCGATGGTTCTCTTGTCAATGCCCCCACACTTGTAGATGAGGTGCCCGGTGGTGGTCGATTTCCCAGAGTCCACATGGCCGATCACCACGATGTTGATGTGGATTTTCTCTTTCCCCATGGTGCTGGTTTCTATGACAGAGAGGGCTTTAGACAGGCTCCCTAGCCCCCACACAACCCCTCTCCCCCCAGGGTCATGCTCAGCTCTGTTCCACCCAGAGCCACCTCAAACTAGCAAGGATGTAGGCTTATTGCCAAGTACAGGTTTAGTTGGGGACCAGGTTTCTAAGTGAATGGAGAAGGTAGAGTGAGCAGAGTTGCTTGGAGAGCACTGGCCCCACATAAATAGGTACCAGAGGCAATTAGGCTAGGGGAGTTTGTGGTCACTGACCAGGCTGCCTGAGCTTTAGCCTTGTTAGCTACAAGAAGTTATATCACCACCACCCCTCCCACAGCAGTAGGGTGACCAGACAGCAAATGTGAAAAATCAGGACAGTGTATGTAGGGGTGGGGGGGGGTGTTAATAGAAGCCTAGAGAAGAAAGACCCAAAAATCAGGACTGTCCCTATAAAAGTCAGAACATCTGGTCACCCTACCCAGCAGCAACCAGGCCCTCTGAACTGCTGCCAAGTAGCCAGCACAGAGTGCCTTCTAGCCAGTGATCCTGCAAGAACAGCAGCCTCCTGTGACTGCCCTTCCGCCTAATTCACAGCACCTGCATCCTTGTGGGAGGGCCCCTGGCTGAGCTCTGGGCTGTGCCAGTACAGCAGAGCGCATAGAGGGGAAGGGTGAAGGGAACAGCTGTAGCCCCTCACTCAGGAAGTCAATGAGCAGGTGTGTCAGGCCACAGTTATCCTATTCGTAGCCCAGACTGATTACTGGGTCTGGGAAGGAAGCACCCTCCTGCCAGAGGCATCGTGGCAGGTACTCACCCCTCCCCACCCATGGGAGGGTGGAAATCTCCCCTCTCTAGCCCATGGAGTAGGGGAAAGACCAGGATCCCAGGGGAGCTCAGAACTGGGCACGGAGAAGCTCAGCTATGAACCCCCAACCCCTGCACGGCGGGTGCTTACCTGGTTCACAGCCCAGGGAGGACAGCAGCTACGCTACTCAGGTGGCCCCACCCAGTCCATTTAAACCTGGCCCGGGAGCGGGTACCAATCTAACCACGCCCCTTCCGAATGCCCAGCACCAATCATTGACTCCGGGCTGCTTAGCTACGCCCCCTTGGAACCCCATGGCGAGAAACACGTGGAAGGGATAAACAAGGCAGATTAAGTCCCTCCCTTCCCTAACTGTCAGGGTGCTAGGGAGCCCTGGGTCCGGGGCGGGGCTGAGAGGCCTCATTTCAGCCCCACATCAGCAGAGCGATGAATACTAATTAACAGAGATAAAGGCTAATGGGAGCAGAGTCAGGGCTGAAATCAACAGAGCCTGACTCATCTGTAAAGCCAGAGAAAGATGCATTAATGAGGTCTAATCAATATAGGGTAATAAAGAGAGAGGATGAGAAAATGAGGACGAATAGTAAATAGCTATGGCTATATAAATAAATACTCATAAATTATCATAATAAAGAATATTACAGAATAAAAACAGGCCATTAAGGACTCAGATAGGTGAAGAAATCAAAAGAGATGAATCAATAGAGAAAGAAGGAGAAATAATGGGGTGTAATAAATAGCTTCAGACCCTGATCCTACAAACTCATCCATGCATCCCAGAGGGCTCCATTGACTTTATTGGGTCTTCACAGGGGCCTGCCTATGCAGAGAGCCCCCTATTTCAGTTCTTACTTATTTGAGAAGCCGCGTGAACCTGATTCTGAAAGCTGTTCCCTAGGGGTGCTGGAGTGTCTGCTTGCGTGGAGCAGCTTGCAGGGTCAAGGCCAGTGGGCTGCAGGTCTGGGCCCTTTGACTTCAGGCCAGGGATTCTTTTTAGTGGCTTGGCATGTCTTTCCCATTCTACATATGCAAAGATATATAAGTAGTTAGCCATGATCATAAATAAACTCAAACTAATAAAGGCTATAGAATAACAATAAACACATAGGTTCAGATTCACAAAGGTATTTAGGTGCCTCACTCCTAATAGCCGTGAGCCATCTAAATACCTTTGAGGATCTGGGCCCTAACTCACTGAGCTTTGTACTGTTCCTCCAAGCATGAGATCACTGCTAACACAGCCAGCTGCTGTTCCAGGGAACCCTCAGTTCTCCAGGGTCCTCAGTGGAGGTAATGTAGTTTTCATGATCTTGGCAGGAAGTATGAAGGCCTCTGCTTCATGTAGGACCCAGTGTGATCTGAGGCTAGCTGTGAAAGAGACAGAGAAAGGGAAATTAAAGTTTAGTCCCTTAGCACTAATTGTGTTAGGCAGACACTTTTTCATAGTCATTGGCAGACACATAACACTGAAAGCAGTTGCCAAGCAGTGTTAGGAAATATACCAGAGTGTCACTCCAGCGAACAGGTTTGTTTATTACTGACCACTTATAACTGCCTCCAGAGGTGCTATTAGCTTGCAGCTATTTCCCCTTTGGCTAGACTCATCACAGATTTTATAGCAGCTCAGCAGAGAAGTGTGTGCTCTGTATATGGATAGGAAACCTTCTATGAACACAGAGGTGCTGGTGTTCCAGTAGGGGGTGCTCTTCCCTTGAAGAAAGTACTAAAACAATCGCTCAATTGCCATTGTTCGAATGAGACGTGAAACAAGTGGGGGCAAATGCTAGCTATATTGCCACTTACCGCGCCTCATTTTGGACTGGGAGGTTGTGAGTTTGGGAGCAGTGATCCCATATGGAAAGAAAGAGAATGAGGGGCCTGGCTGGGCAAGTCACTGCGTCTCCGTGCCTCAGTTTCCCCGCATGTAACACTGGGATAAAGATACTGACCTCCTTTTTAAAGTGCTTTGAGATCTAGGGATGAAAACTTTCCCCCCCTTTTTAACCCTGGTGTCCTGGCCAACTTCCAGTGTGGGTAAATATACTCTCAACTCTCCTGCCAGTTTCAGATAGAAACTTACTTTCCTAGCACATGGCACTTTCTGTAGACTATACAACAGCAATTAGCCAATACATGGAGAAATACCAATATCCCATTAGAAGATTGCTGGGAATGGGCAACAGGGGATGGATCACTTGATGATTCCCTGTTCTGTTCATTCCCTCTGGCGCACCTGGCATTGGCCACTGTCAGAAGACAGGACACTGGGCTAGATGGACCCTTGGTCTGACCCAGTCTGGCCTTTCTTATGTTATGATTTTGCTAAAATGCTTGACATAAAAATGCCTTTGCCCACCCCTGTCCTGGCCTCACTGACATCAGCTTGGCCACTCACAGATCAAAACTGGAGCCACTGTGAGCAATACCGGGGGATGGTGTGAATCCAGCATTTCAGTAGTTCCTGAATTTTGTTACCATGGCCATTCAGTGGCTCATGTCAGACACATGGCTAGCTCCAGCCCCAGTGGTCAGGTGGTGTTCAAAAGATGGGACCAAATCCCAACGTTTTATCTCTGCAATGGGCAGAACCAGTGCTCTGGATCCAAATACTCATAAATCTGGGCCTGTAGCCAGGTGCCACGAGGTTCAGATTTGGCTCATTATACGGAGATATTCTAGCAGCAATCTGAGCCTAGTTTCAAGTCGGTACCGGGAGGCTGCTCCCAGGCCTAACTCAACAAACAGAGTGATCCCCAAATGTGGAGAAGGCACCGTCCTCTTTAGCAGTGCTGCAGGGGGTATCCCAAAGGCTGGGGTTGCTGGGGGAAGATTAATCTCTTCCCTATGTCTCACACACACACAGTTGCTCTGGCAACTGCTATAAGTTAGAGAGACATTGCAGGGAGACTCCAGTGATCTGCTTGAGAGAAACAGGAGAGTGGTTGCTAGTGGCAGAGGGGAAGCAAGAGAAGGGCTGATAAACTCTCTAATTGCATCAGAGGGGGAGATCAGCTTCAAACAGAGCCGGTTCCTTGCTCGGGTGTGTTAAATGGGGCCTTTTCACAGCCCTGCACCCCGCCCCACCACTCATGAACAAAGCCTTGTTAAAATGAACCAGCCCCTGCCCACAGGCACTCACTGGCCAAGGAAGGGCTGTGGCTTTTAACCCCTTAGGTCATAAACCTGCAGGTGTTTAAATGAGATCTCCAAGCATCACTGAGCAACATCCATGTGACGTGAATTCACTCCAACGTCTATCCCAGCGCCATCAACCACGGTGCACAGCCCCCCTGCCATTCTCCCCTCGGAGGCATCATCTCTGCAGATCACCCAACCCTACTCTTTGATTTGAAGGTGAAGGCAGAGCTGGGGCCAGAAGTGCAGCCCTCGGCACAGGGCCCTCGGTGCCCAAGGAGACACACAGCCACCCCACATTGCCACTGACAGCGGGGGAAGTGAGGGGCCAGGTCAGAGATGGGGAGGAGACTGACTAGGGCCCTGCATGTATCCTTTACCATGTTCCCCTGTAAAAATTAGGAGTGGAGATTGAAGTCCTCTGTTTATCTCCAGCACAGGCAGAGCAATGGCCAGGCAAGCTCCCCCACACTTCAGGCTTGGCCTGTAGTCACCTATCTCAGGCACTTGTATGGCTCCCATTTCTGTAGTATCTGAGAACTGCTGTTATGCCATTGTACAGGCAGGGAACCGAGGCAGCGAGAAACGACGTGACTTGCCCAAGGTCACACAAGAGTTCTGTGGCAGAGCAGGGCCTGCCGAATCCCAGGTATCCAACCGTCTTTTCCTCTCCGTGGCCCATTCAGTCGAGGCGAACTGTGATACGGGTCCCTGGCTGCTGAGAAATGTACAGAGACCCCCGGATGGCACATTTCACAGACCCCATTCTACAGTCACTGTACAGCCACAAAGCTTATGGCTGCCACTGCCCTGAGCCAGACTCAAATCACTGACCCAAAGGGTAGGTCCCACCCAGCAAAAAGAGGGTGTGTGTGCAGAGGGGGGGACTCGGAGCAGGGGGACGATGGGGGGGAGCGGGGGAGACTGGCTAGGTAGCCTGTTAATAGCGTAAACAACAGGGCAACAATGGTTTAATATTGGCTAGGGAACCTCCCCTGCAGAAAGCTGGGGCATTGCTGTCCCCTGGGGAGGGGCAAGGGGCAGTGCCGTGCTGAGATCCCCAAAATCAAATCGCTCCTCGAACAGCCAGGCACTTCCAGCTTTGCACCTTGCAGCCTTTCCGTATAAAAATGCATTTGGCAGGAATGGACTCACCCTGGAGCTGCACATTAGCTAGGTGACCAGCAGGGAAGGAGTTAACTCTGCTGCCACTTCCGGATGATGCTATTTAGGTGAGAAAGTTCATATGCAGTTGAGGTGAATGGGGCATTTCACACTTCTCTGAGTGTCTTCCAAGACCTCTGGCTCAATCACAGGCCAAAGGGACCTTTGTTTAAATTGAAACTTGGATTCTCCAGAAAACATTGGGGGGGAGAAGACCCCAAAACTCCACATGGAGATTCTGAAGCCTCAGGTTGTGGGGCATATTCCAGCATCTGCTCATTTCCAGCCTCTGAGCCAGACCTTTTCTCTCACTCCCCACTGTAGCTCTGGGAATAAAAACAATCTAAAAAAGAAACTAGGCTGAAGAAATGAAATAAAACGCCTCTTTCTTGCCTTTAATTCTTCCAGAGGCACAATGTGCTGGGTGGGAGGGGAAAGGAGTCTCTTCAGTGTTCTGAGATTTTACTCTTGGTTTAGTCCAGGGGTCGGCAACCTTTCAGCAGTGCTGGGCCGAGTCTTCGTTTATTCATTCTGATTTAAGGTTTCGTGTGCCAGTGACACATTGTAATGTTTTTAGAAGGTCTCTTTCTATAAGTCTATAATATAGAACTAAACTGTTGTTGTATGTAAAGTAAATAAGGTTTTTAAAATGTTTAAGAGGCTTAATTTAAAATTAAATTAAAATGCAGAGGCCCCCGGACCTATGGCCAGGACCAGGCAGTGTGAGTGCCACTGAAAATCAGCTCCCGTGCCGCCTTCGGCACCCATGCCATAGGTTGCAGTCTGATTGATTTTTTTGCCACGCTCGCCCAGTGTTCTGGGCTTATTTGCATTTAGCGCAATATGTTTAAGCCTGAATTCCTCAAGGTCAGAGTCTCTGAGTACCAACAGCCCCCCGTCCCCCAGTACACAGTGGCGACAGGGTTGTCTAGTGGATGCTGTTACACTAGCCTGTTGGGTGACCTTAGACAAGTCATTACCTTGCGTTGTGCCTCAGTTTCCCCATCTGTAATGGGAGGGGGGGGGTAATGGTTCTGGGGTCATCACTGGGGGGGCATTGGCAGAGCTGTGACTGGGGGGGGAGGGTGTATGTCCCCAGGAGCTGGACTAGCCAGAGATGGGGTGGGGCAGCAGGGCAGGGCTGGAGGGGCATTGCCGGGGCCAAGCGGATGGGAATGGGGGGGGTTACACACCTGCCAAACCCTCCCCGTGTGCAGCTCCCAGAGCCTGGGGAAGGGGGGTGCTGGGAGGGGCCCAGTTATGTGCGCGGGGGGGGGGAAGTGCCCCCCGCCGCAGGGGCCGGCCAGGGACCGGGGTCTAATTGAATCAATCCCTCTCAATGGGTGGGGCGAGGCCGCTTTGTGCAGCCCCGGGCCGGCCGCTCGGCTCCTCCCCCGCGGGCTCTTTAAAAGCCCCGGGCGGCCGGACGGGGGGCTGCTGTTTGGAGACGGATCAGGGCAACGTGACTGAAGGTGAGCGGGGTTTTTTTTGGGGGGGGGCCCTCAGGGCTGGGAGGGGGCGCACAGTCCGCCTTGCTCTAAGCAGCTCGCGAGAGGGTGGGCTGGCAGCGATCGCTCGATCCGAATTGGCTGGTGTGAATGAAGCGGGAGGGCTGGGCTGGACTCCGGTTCTAGCCCGGGGGATCGGAGCCCCTACCAATGTGTCTGGCTGCAGGGCGTGCTCTGCTGTGTCCCCCCGGTGTGACGCTGGCTTGTTACTCCGGAGTCACACCGGAGCGGCTCCGCGCCAATCGCTGTTGGTAACTCTGCCCTGCAGGTCCCGCTCGCGCTCCCTCCGGCACCATGGGCAAGGAGAAAACCCACATCAACATCGTGGTGATCGGCCACGTGGACTCGGGGAAATCCACCACCACCGGGCACCTCATCTACAAGTGCGGGGGCATCGACAAGCGAACCATCGAGAAGTTCGAGAAGGAGGCGGCTGAGGTGGGGGCATTTCTGACTCCCCTGCACCCCCCCCCAATGGCCCCAGCGGCCCCCCTCTGGCTCCTTGACCTCCCAAAAGGTGTTGGGCCCTGGGGGGGTTGGGGAATCGGGCCCTTTCCCAGCTGCAGTGTAACCAGCTTAGGATGGGGTGGGGGGTGAACACTGCCCCATGCCTGCCCCCACCTACCCTAGAGCAGGGACCATGCACCTACCTCTGGGTTCCCTGTACTTGCACTTAGTATATTGCTCTGCCCTGAACAGGCACGGCTGGGGCAGGTGTCCCCTTCCAGGCAGGGGGAATCTGCTTCAAATATTTACACCCCCCTCCTGCATTTCACGCCCGTCACTGGGAGGGATTGTCCCTGGCTTGTGCCTGTTTCTCCAGTAGCAGCTTCCAACAGCAGCGGCCCTGCCCTGCTGGCTGTAACCGGTGTCTCTCTCCTCCCACGCAGATGGGCAAGGGCTCCTTCAAATACGCCTGGGTGCTGGATAAGCTGAAGGCCGAGCGGGAGCGTGGGATCACCATCGACATCTCCCTGTGGAAGTTCGAGACCACCAAGTACTACATCACCATCATCGATGCCCCTGGGCACAGAGACTTCATCAAGAACATGATCACCGGCACCTCTCAGGTACGGGCTGGGGCAGTCAAACCCCTGGGAAGAGTTTGATTATACTGGGTTTGCGGCTATGCCTTGTGGCGTCCCAATAAAGCCCTAATTTAACTGCAGACTAGTCTTGTGACCTTAGCATTGCAAGGAATAACATTGCCACTCGATGCATCGGGCTCTAGGTGTGTGTGTATGTGGGGGGGTGGTGCAGCTTTTAGGCCTATACAGGGAAGGGCTGCCAGTCCCTCCTGAGGAAGACTGGTTTTTTGGGGGGGAGTGGAGTGGGGGGTGGAGAGGATCTCCTTCATCTGTAGGGTACCTAGGTCTGTCACATCCCTACCGATCCCCTCATTCCCTGTATGAACTGTTCTCCTGGCCCGTTTCTCTCCCCAGGCTGACTGTGCGGTGCTGATTGTGGCGGCTGGCGTGGGAGAGTTTGAAGCTGGCATCTCTAAGAACGGGCAGACCCGGGAGCACGCCCTGCTGGCCTACACGCTGGGGGTGAAGCAGCTCATTGTTGGGGTGAACAAGATGGACTCCACGGAGCCCCCTTACAGTGGCAAGCGCTACCAGGAGATCACCAAGGAAGTGAGCACCTACATCAAGAAGATCGGCTACAACCCAGCCTCTGTGGCGTTCGTGCCCATCTCTGGCTGGCATGGGGACAACATGCTGGAGGCCAGCGCCAATGTGAGTAGCCTGCCTGTTTCTACAAGGCCCCTCTAGTAGAGAGGTGTGGAGACTTGGGGTGGGGTGGGGGGGGATGGGATGGGCATTGGTTTACCGCTGGAGAGAATGGGTGGTTTGTAAACTGAAATGAGTTCAGCTTAAAGTTACTACTGCTGGGCTCCGTGTTGCAATAAGACACTGGCCCTCTGAGATTCTCTAAATTGGACGGTTATCTCACTGTCTTGAGCTGGGATTTCATGGCTTGATGGAGGCTAAGCAGAGGTGAAAGTAAGCTGGTCCCTTCCAACCCTGATATTCTATTCTAAGGCATTTAAATTCCTAGACTGCACTGGCTTCCGCAGCGGGGATTTAAAGGGCCCGGTGCTCTGGCTGCTGCACGGAGCCCCGTGCTCTTTAAATCCCCCCCACAGCTCTGGCAGCCGGGCTGGGGCCTAACTCCACCTCTGCAGCTGGGAGCCCAGGGGTGATTTAAAGGCCCTTGGACTCCCAGCCACAGCCCGTGCCCCAGGGCCCTTAAATCTTGAGAGGCCCCGCCTCTTCTGGGTGAGACCACCCCCCAGGACTCCAGCTGTACCTGTAAGTTACTTTCACCCCTGAGGCTAAGCCTAGATCTGTTTCTCGTTCATTCCCACAAATCACAAGGGATGCACCTCTGCTTAGCTGAACCTTTTTTGGGGGAGGAAAGAGAATCTGTAGGAACTGGAGTACTTGGGACCTGTTGCCAAGTTCACCCAAGCTCTGCAGGTGACTTGTGAGCTGTCAATTACAATCATCTCCTCTCCCCTCATACATACCTTGCAGATGCCTTGGTTCAAAGGCTGGAGCATTACGAGGAAGGAAGGCAACGTTTCTGGTACAACACTGCTGGAAGCCCTGGATTCCATTATCCCTCCTTCCCGCCCCATCAACAAACCCCTCCGCCTGCCCCTGCAGGATGTCTACAAGATCGGCGGTGAGTAGGGGCGAGCGTTTCCCAGCAGGGCTGGGACAATAGAACTCTCCCCATAAAGGAACATGTAAAATGGTGGCTGCCATTTTAGGTGATGTAATTCCACCTAAATTGCAGCTCACGTGGACCGGGAACACCTCCCTACTGAATGTCTGGGATAGAGACTCAGTCACACCCTCTCTTGGCAGTGCTGGGCTGACATTATTGTTCTATTTCCCCTTAATGGCCATAAGGCTGAATGGGGCCTCTGGCCAGAGGATGCCGAAGCAAAGAGCAGGTGATCTCTGCTTGTTGCATCTCCAATTCCTTCCTCTATCCACGTAACCTTCTTTTAGCTCATTAACACCAAACTGACCAGTACGTGTCTCCCCAGGCATCGGAACAGTCCCAGTGGGCCGCGTGGAAACTGGCTTCATGAAGGCCGGCATGGTTGTGACTTTTGCCCCCGCCAACGTCACCACGGAGGTGAAGTCGGTGGAAATGCACCACGAGGCTCTGGCAGAGGCGCTGCCGGGTGACAACGTTGGGTTCAACGTGAAGAACGTGTCTGTGAAAGACATCCGGCGTGGGAACGTGGCTGGAGACAGCAAGAACGACCCTCCCATGGAGGCCGGCAGCTTCACCTCTCAGGTCAGTGATTCGGGATCTGTAAACTCCCTATTGCTGCCCACCAGTCTCCTTGAAATGTGACCAGTCCCTTGATTTTTGAATTCTCCCCCCACCCCCTTCTTTCTCTGCAGGTCATCATCCTGAACCACCCTGGCCAGATCGCCACTGGCTACTCCCCAGTGCTGGATTGCCACACTGCTCACATCGCCTGCAAGTTTGCGGAGCTGAAGGAGAAGATCGACCGCAGGTCTGGCAAGAAGCTGGAGGACAATCCCAAGGCACTGAAGTCTGGGGATGCTGCCATTGTGCAGATGATTCCTGGCAAACCCATGTGTGTGGAGAGCTTCTCCGAGTACCCACCTCTTGGTAAGATTTCATATTCCTTGTATTGGTTCAAGTCTGGCTCTTGAGTGTCTGTCTGAACATGTCCTAACACTGCAACTCTGTTTTAAGGCGACTAATGCTAGGATTCAGCTCTTAGATAGCTGCTCTCCATAGCAACGGGAGGTAAACTTGTACCTACCCTTTAATTGGCTTGAGTAATAAAATGCTTCTGCAAGGCATTAGTCCACAAACCAAACTCCAGTCATTAGCATAGAAACTCCTCCCAATATCCAGGAAGTTTCCTACTCTGTCCTTGTCTTTGTCTAACTGGTGTTCCTTCTCCGGCAGGTCGCTTTGCTGTTCGTGACATGAGGCAGACAGTGGCTGTGGGGGTGATCAAGGCTGTTGAGAAGAAAGCTGGTGGAACTGCCAAGGTCACCAAGTCGGCAGTGAAGGCCAATAAGAAGTGAATTCTCCTCCAACGTCACTATGTGCCAGCATGCTCAGAAGCACCAACAGTGGGTGCCCAGCCCCCCACAATCACAGATCAATGTCTGGACTCACTTATCCAGGACTGGCTCCTGAGCGGTAAAACAAACTGGAAGAGCTTCCGAAGGAAAAGAAGATGATAGGAGTCTTTTTTTTTTTTTCTCATTTATTGGGCTGCACGTGTGGGTTTGGTTTTTTTCCTTTGACTTGCTCACTGGTGGTGTGAATAAATGATGATTTCTGCTTCAGTGGTTTGGTCTAATTCAGCTGGGAGTTGCTCTCTGCATGTAGAGTGTAATGTAAGGAGTAAACACTATACTTGTCTTCAAAGCATCTGGTTCTTGCATCAACCAGATGGTTGACAACCAACTGCCAGGGCTGCTTTGCAGTCAAATCTGTTCTAGTCCATTTTAAAGATTCAACACAATTCACAACCTCTTAAGCAGGGAGACTGGAACTTGGCCTGTCAACAGCCTGGGACTGGGACGAGTTTACATGGTTACAACCTCAAAGGAAAGAAGTTAGTCGATCATGAAGGAAAGAGTAAAGTTTTAGTGACTTACTCTGGAAACCTAAGCTGCCACACTCTCTGTGAGTGAGTTATACTAACAGGTATAGTTAAATAGCTGTATAAAAAAATACTCAAGCTTCAACTATGATTCCTAGTGGGGTCAGGCCTAACACCATGAGTGGCAAATGCAGTGCTGTCTGTTACCTAAAGTTTCTAGATCTGCTGTTCCAGGAAGGGAGTTGGTAGAGGGCTGGGGTACAGATGCTCTTAGCTTCCCTCTAGGAATGCCAGTCAGTCTGCTGGCATGGCAAGGCATTGGCAGTTCCTCCCATAATGCTGCAGGTCATTGGCATGTGCTCTTTGAACATAAACTTTTGGCTAAGATCATCCAAAGTGAGTGTGGGGGCCTCTGTTCTGAGTGCTCAAGTCAAAGGGGACGGACTTTCAGAAAGTGCTGAAAATCTGGCTCCTTTCCTGTGTCTCCAGTAGGACACGCAGCCTCTGGAGTCACTTGAAAATCTTGGCCCTTGGCTTGACTCTGTTCCTAGCTAAAAGTCCACATGTGCTAGGACACCACTGAGAGGCTATTCCTCACTGGAGGGCGACCTGGCCAGCTGACCACTTCTGTGGCAGTAGAGGGGCCAGACAAGCAGGGGGGGCTCAGGGGACAGTTAATTTTAAGCACCGGGCTTCAAATAGTGCAGCGCTGCAGGTCTTTATGATTTTCACCCCATTAAGCTGTACAGGGCCCTCTCAGAGCCGAGTGCCTGGCTAACTGCCATCCCTCCTCTTTCTAAAACTAATTTCTCACAGCGGGGGAGGAGCAATCGGGGTAAGAATCCCCCCTGCCCCCACCCAGAGGCCATTTGCCTTCTTCCAGCCCCCATGACTCTGGCAGGACTGTTACTAGCCTTACAGGGTATAAGCATCACCCCTTTCCCTTAGGGGCCTGAGTTCTCAACCAGGGGGTGATGAGCAGCTTTCAGGGGGGTCACAAGCACCCTCCTCTCTAGTGAGATGGGAGGGGGATAATCCTGCAGCTTTTCTCAGTTGGAGCCTAGCATCAGGGTGTAGAAAAGACATGGCCCTGCATGGTCTCCAGCCCAGGAGTAAGGCTCTGAAGTGCGGAGGCACAAGGCAGTGTCACTCAGGCTGGCATTTAATTCTCTGCCTCTTTAAAATGTGAAAGTTATTTTTGAAGCAATCCCTGGTTTGGGGAGTATATTGGCCCTCTACACAGTGCCTGATCTAGGGGTTGTAGTTACCTAGACTGCCAGGCCAGAAGGGACAATTGCAATAATCTAGTCTGACCTCCTGTGTACGCAGGCCAGAGAATTCCACCCAATAATATTTTGCCTCAAGCCCATCACTTCTGTACAGGATTAGTGGGGATTGTCTCCCACCACAATCTACACCCACAGTTGTCTCCTGTGTCTCCCATACCAACAGGACCTCCATTGGCTTTTACAAATGCCTCCTGAAAACACAGGTGTTGCCCAAAGCACAAGGGGGTTGGTCCCAGTGGCCCTGGCTCCAGCTGCTCGTAGAGCTCTGATTTGCTGGCTCTCTCCTCAAAGCCATGAACACAGAACAAGGATTGAGCCAGCAGTAGGCGCTAGAGGGTGGGATTGGTGGTGCAGTGGTAGAAGATGGGAGGGGTCAGACTGCAATAGTAAGAGGTGGTACAGATCAGGATGGGGGGTATTGGAAGAGCTGGGTGCTGAGGGCCAGAAATGAGTTGCATAGCTGGACGTGGGGCAGGAGTCTTTAGGTCAGGACTGGAGGGGCGTTGGCAGAACCAAGTGAAAGAGGGGCTGGGGGGGATTTGCACACCTACTAGTTTCCATTGTGTTGTATAGAGACAGGCCAAGGCTTGGAGTTCAGAGACAGTTCTGATCTGCAGGGGGTGGAGCTGGGGCGGGTGGGAACTGGCCAGTATTCGTAGACTGGCTGGGAATCAGGACATTTCTTCTATCAGGAATGGTTCAGTTCCCTGTGACAGCCAGGCACCCTGGAGAGAGAGAGTGAGTGGGAGTGTGTGTGGTGGTGGTGGGGGCAACGGACACTCCCCCCCTGTACTGTTGTCTCCCAAAATCACACATCTCACACCAGCCAAGGATTTATACATTTAACCCTTGCAGCCCTGCACATGGAGCAAGCCCCTGCACTGGAGAAACACATTAGCTGGCTGCTCCACCCAAGCCAAGGTGATCAGCAGCATGAAAGGGTTAACTGTTGAAATGGGGGTTTCGCAGTCATGCCCCATTGAGGTGAGTGGGGCTGTTCACGTCAATGGGGCGGGAACTCAAACCTCAACAGCATCATTTAAAAGGTGCTATTGTTTCCGTCTCTGCTGCCAGCAAACTCAGTTATAGTCACAGGCTGAGGGGACCTTCGCAGCCCCAAGGGGGAGAAAATCCTTCTTTCCTGAATTAAACTTCAATTCTGCAAGTAACAAGGGGACCCCCGAGCCCCACAGGGAGACCCCGAATCCTTAGACATTTCTATGCACAATGTCAATCTCCATTCCCAATCGCCCAGGCAGTTATTTCTCCCATGATCCTAGGTCTGTTGTTGGTTTTATGGTGGCGCCTAGAGGCCCTATCCAAGATCAGGGTCCCATCTTGCCAGGGGAAAGGGATTTAAAACAAACAAGGTGATCCTGATTTTTACTACTTCTTTACTTTATTTAAACATAAATGTGGTCCTCCCACACTGTGGGCTCATGTACCCAATACATCCTACAACAACAACAACTAGATCCAGGGTCCAGGCACCATCCCGATCCCAGGAAGCCAACGGACTATTTGCATGAATAAAGATCTGGAGAAGGGTCAGGTCCTCTCAATGCAGAAGAGCAGGGAGGGCTGGATGCAGCCACATCCCCATTTGGAGGATGGCACTGAAATATGAATTTAACCACAACTCATGCGTGATGTGACTGTAACTCCAAGTCTGGAAATGCTGCCTTCGTTCCGATGACCCCTGGCAAACCCACGTGTGTGGAGAGTTTCTCAGAGTACCCACCTCTTGGTAAAAATCTCTTGATTATTTTCTCTTTTTAAAAACTTTAATACTAGTATTTAGCTGTAGGAATGCAAAGATTTCCTGTTTCTAGTGCAGGGGGAAGGTAACCAGTAAGGCAGTGTTTCCGAAACTTGGGACACCGCTTGTGTAGGGAAAGCCCCTGGCGGGCCGGCCCGGTTTGTTTACTTGCCGTGTCTGCAGGTTTTGCTGCTCTAGGCCAATGGGAGCTGCTGGAAGCGGCGGCCAGTATGTCCCTCGGCCCGCGTCACTTCCAGCAGCTCCCATTGGCCCGGAGCAGCAAACATGGCCAATGGGAGCCGCGATCGGCCGGACCTGCGGACGCGGCAGGTAAACAAACCAGCCCGGCCCGTCAGGGGCTTTCCCTACACAAGCGACGTCCCAAGTTTGGGAAACACTGCAGTAAGGGATCATTTCTCCATCTACTTCTGCAAATAACTTTTCAGATGGCCCCCTCAAACCTCAAAGTTTCCATAGCATGGGTAGCAAAACACTTCAAGCTGTTATTCCAAACCCTGTGGTGCATGACATAGAACGCCCATCCAGTCTAACGGCGTTCCTCTTCTGGCAGGTCGCTTTGCTGTTCAGGACGTGAGGCAGACAAGGCTGTCAAGAAGGTTGGTGATCCTGCCAAGGTCACAAAGTCGGCAGTGAAGGCTACTAAGAAGTGAATTCTCCTGCTACTTCTCCACTTGCCAGCTTGCTCAGAGGTACCAACAACAGCGAGTGCTCAAAGCTGTCTGATCACAGCTCTGTCTGGACTCGCTTATCCAGGACTGGCTCATAAGCAGTAAAAAACACACTGGAAGAGCATCCACGGGGAATGGGACTTTCACGCTGGGGTTTGGGCTGGACGTGTGGAGTTTCCTGACCTTTTTGGTGTGAATAAAACATTTCCATGACAATCTGGCTAACCATTTCTGGTGTAAATAAAATCTGAACTTTATTTCCAGGGCTCACGTCCGAACTACAGAAACGAGAAGTCGGAATTCCAAGCCAGAGGGCTAAACATACATTTGGCTGGAACTCCAGCAAAGGGATGGTAAAACTAGAAGAAACCTCCAGGCTCCCTCATGCCCTGAGCAGTCTAGCAACCTACTCAAACGCCTCTATGGAAGGGGACAAGTGAAGCCTTTAAATCCTCTTCTGGGTTTTATTTTTTTGAAATCGACGTTCCCTGCTTGGTTTCAAAAACCAAAACCAGCTCTTTTGAAAAGGGAAATTCCGACAATCACCCCAGCTCCAATCTAATTATAACTTCCCGATGAATCTTAAACTGCAGCTTTTGCTACAAGCCGTCACTCAACTGTGCTGGGCTAAGTAAGTCTAGAAAAAGCAGAGATTTAGCTTCAAACCGGGTCTGAAGGCCGTGTATGAGGCGGTGTTCTCAGAGTGAGGCACGGGGAAACGAGATACTCGTTTTCTGCAGCGATCAGCTAACTGAGCTAGGCCTGACCTCTTAACACAGACTGTCACGTATTCTCCCTTCTAGGGGCAGGGTTATCAACATTTCCGCCTCCCCGCTTCACCCCCCTTATTCACTGCAAAGTGCAGGCGGCTAATCCAGGAGTGCTTCATTTAGCAGAAGACAGCGTAAGAGTCCCCTGGACAAGACTCACCACTGCAGAGCACCCCTCCTGAGGGAGTGGGGCATCACTTTGCCTTGATTTCCCCACAAGGTCTTTGGCCTTCTGTTGTAGATGTGACCCGGCCTTACTGCCAAGCCCCTTTGGCTTCATCCAAAAACAGCAGCAAAAGAATCTTTGGCTTTTTATAGGTGGGGTCCCAGCAGGAACAGCCAGTCCAGCCCCAGCTCCTGGTCTACCTTCCAGCCAAGGGCCTCTGGCAGGCCCCCGTCAGTCCCAGACCTCAGCTGCTAGGCTTTCCTCCTTTTAAGTCCCTCCCACACCTGGAACTGAAGAGGGCTGACTTGCCCCCCACCCCTGAGCCCTTAAAGGGGCATTCCCCCTGCTACAACCCCTTGTAGCTGTTACAGATAGGCTGGGCAAGCCCAGTGGTATAATCACTGAACAAGGACCTAGCAGCTGTTATTGCCATAGTGCTTAATGTCCTTAGCCAGGGCCTGCTAGATTGCACAGGACCATCCAATTTGTGGTCAAATACATGAATGCTCCTCGACTCCACCTCTTCCGCTGGATGGCCCATTATGGCTAGTCACACTCTAAAATACCTCACTTCTGTACATTCCCTATTAACCTGTCCAGAGCCGGAAGCCAGAGCCTTCACCCTCCCCCAGACTGGAACTCAGGCACCCATATATACCAATTACAGTGAGTACAATCATCGTGCCTAATGATACCCAGCACTTTTCATCAACTGATCTCAAAGCACTCTACAGAGGAGGGTAGTGTCATTAGCCCCATTTTACAGATGGGGGAAACTGAGGCACAGAGAGGGACAGTAACTTCCCCAAGGTCACTCAGCAGGCCAGAGGCAGAGCTGGGAACAGAACCCAGGTCTGAGCTGCAAGCCACTGATTTATCCACTAGGACACACTACCTCCCAAATCTATTGTGCACACACATGCATTCCAATGGTGCTTTGGGTCAAGCGAAGGCTGAGGAAGGACGTGAGAAAAGGGCACAGATTCAAGAGTTGGGTGGGCAGGTTGGGAAAAGAAATGGCTCCTGTTATTCGGGTGTCCAGTGCTGGAACGAGAAGCGGGATTACTTGACTAATCTATGTTCAGTAGGGTGTTTTCCACCTCCTGCCTTGGTTACATATTCTTCTCCCGGCAGCATGCATTTCATTGGAGAGCAGTGTCCTCTCTAGCCCAGTCCTGGATAGTTCCACTGCCAAAGCTTACATAGAACAGCAGGCCAAAGAGATTGAGGGCCGCTGACACGAAGAAGACATTCCTCCAGCCAGTCAGGAGGTCCTGGGGGGGTACCAAACAAGGGGTAATTAGTATCTCCATTCCCTCTTATGGCACAGGAGAACACTTGAGGCTTTCACTCAGCTAAAGACTTGCTGTACCAGTTCCCTGTCTAGCTGTAGATCTAACTCCTCAGATTCTGCTTGGGAATTCCTTGCTTGCTACGCTGAATTCAAGCAGCTCTGTCATCACTGGTATCAAGCTGTCCCTATTGTCCCATTCTCCAGCAGTCTCCCGCCCCCTGCCATCTGTAAGTAGATCCAGGTTGGAAGCCCATGTTGGGAGGAGTCCTTACTTCTTGGATCATAAGAGCTTCTTCTCCATGACTTAGATACTTGTTGGACACATTTGGCAATGTGGATGCTGCCTAACACACGTGAGTTGTTAGTCCCCACCTGAAGCCAGTCTCCTGGGGTTTCGAGAGCTTAGCCAGGGCTATGTTTTGATTCAGTGCACAGAAACCATTCTTGGGCCAATCTGCTCTATTCAATGCCACTTTCTTTTCTGAATATTTGTGTGTTAGGAGAAAGAGCCTCCAATACGGCCATCCAGAGAAGCCCTGATTTACCTGGCTGGTGAGGAATCCAACTGCGGTGGGAGCAATTATTCCTGAGACTGTTCCAAAGGTGTTTGTGACTCCCAGCAGAAACCCAGCGTATCTGGGGAGAAGGGAAGGGAAAATCTCCTGAGCAAAGCAAAGAGGGACTTGCAAGAAGAGAGAAAATTAGGTTTCAATTCCCTCTCCCCCAACCTCCTTGAGAGCTTCAAAGAGAGCAGGTGCCACCGGAATAAACTTGTTATACACGTAACGGAGTCCACCAGCTAGCAGTGGCTTCTCAGCTTGGTCACTGCCTGCCCTCTTGACAGACAGTAAGAGCCTTTACCCACTGCTATAATTGGCTCTGAGCCTGCTCTTCTGTGCCTTGGTTTTGCCCGTCTGGCTTCGGATGCCACCAGCTGCAGAAGATCCAGGAGAGAAGAAGCAAAAGGCAGCTGAAGTAGTTGAGGGCTGGGGTGATGGACATGATATGGCCCAACATGCTGGGCCCTGGAGCCAATCGGAGCAGGAGATAGGAGGAAGGTCTGGTGGTCTCACCTGGGAGCAATGTCGATCTGGTTAATGTTGAAGCCAGCCCCGCACATGCTGATTACAGTCACGGACAACGTCAGAAAGACCACGGCTGCTGTGTAATCGCAGCCGACGTAGGACACGGCCACCAGGGAGACAGCTGGGAGCAGCATCCCTAGGGAGAGAAGGGGACGTGGGTTACGTGGCTGACCGGGCGAAGGTTTGTTGAAAGAACCTGGAGGCAGGAAGCACCTGTCCCTTACCCAGCACCGAGAAGAGCTTCCGAACCGCTGCTGTGCTGAACATGTGCTTGGACAGGAGGAAGTCTGCCAGCAGCCCCGACACGATGGTACCCAGCCAGTTCCCCATGTAAGGAAGTGCAGAGAGAAGCCCATTCTGTAGGGAGAAGGGTAAGAGACTCACCATTCTGCACAGAGCAGCGAGAGGGACCCCACCAACACCAGATCTGGCTGGATGTGCTCAGAGGGGCTGGAAATGTCAGGATCGTGGGGACTGCCAGACTGGATTGGACCTGAGGTTCATCTAGCCCCGTATCCTGTCTCTGATGGCAGCTAGCACCAACCAGCTGCTTTGGAGGAAGGTGAAAGGAACCTCCCCACCCCTAGTAGTCGGAAACTGGCCTAAGCCCTGAAGCCTGAGGTTTAAGAGGCCTTCTGGAATTGGTTAGCATTAACTTTTATCCTGTGGATAACAGGGAGACAGACCGGCCCCGGCGGTGAGCGATGGGGCACCACGGCAGAGCTCACCTCTCTGATGTCAAAGTGGAGCACCTCGTTCATGTACGTTGGCATTGACGTCAGCAGCATGTAGAACAGCCAGTCATTGCAGAAATAGGCGACTGCGATGGCCCAAAGAGGCAGCGATTTCATCATGGCCAGGAGTGGAAGGGAGCGTCCGTGAGAGCTGCCCTTGAATAAACGCACCAGTTAGTGCCCCTTTTGCGGGCTCCTTTTCCTCCTGGCTCTGTCAATGTCCCTTAGGCACGTGGTCTATTCTCTCCCTGGCCTCGCCACCCCCTCCCAGAGTTTTAGCTGCCTGCTCTGCGTTGACTCCTGGATCCCCCTGTAACTCCTCAACTCTCCCAGTTGGGCAGTCTCATATCTGACATTTCCCAGACCTGCCACAGACACCTCAAGTCCAAGAGGCCTCAGCACCGTGCTCACGTAAGAACGCTGGGCTCCAGGTGCAGTCGGTGGAGTTGTACAGGCTAATGTCAGGGCTGAATTTTGCTCAATATATCAAAACTTCTCATCCTTCCCCTGAGACCCATTCCCCTCCCGTGACAGTCCGTGATCCAGCTCATCCTGCGGCTCCCTTGACCCTCTCTGCCCTCTTCTCCCCTCACATCCAGCTCCCTGACAAATCCTGGTGCCTTTTCCTCAAGGACGCAACCTTCCCTTTTCATCCCTGCAGCTGACACTCTAGCCGTGTCTTGGGCATCTCTCAGCTCACCTGTGCAGCCTCCCCTTCCAGGGCGCACTCCGGCACTCAGTCCAAAACACCACGGCTTAGGGAACCTTCCTCCTACAGTTCTTACCATCACCCTCCTCCTCAGACCCCTCTGCCTCAAATTCAAGCTCCTTGCCCTTACCTCAGACTTCCCGCACAACCCAGCCCCGGCCTACATCTCCCATTGCCTCTGACTCCTCCCACTGCTCCCTCTGTTTCTCCCAAGCTCCATCTCCTCCCACATGGCTTCCAGTCTCCCATCACATGGAGCTGCCTCCCCCAGTTCATATGCCAAGAGACCTCCTTTGGCTTTGAAAAACTCCTCCTTAAAATACACGTTTCATGAACCACAGGCAGGCCAATCTCCTCCCTTGCCCTGACTTTGCCCCTTCCCATTGATCTCTTCTCTGATGTATCCTCTATACCTGTGTCTGAACTAATCTGTAAGCTCCGTGGCGCAGGGCCCTCTTCTGCCACAGACATTTGCACTGCTCTGTAAATAACACACCCAGCGGAACCCTGAAGATGGGCCCATTGTCCCAAGCTCTGTTCAAAGGTGGGAATACAGGGAAAACTAGGTCAGAGTTAAAAGGCTTTCAAAGAACCTGGTTGGCCAGTGATGACACAATGTACTCCTTCTCGCCAGCACTAATACGAGGGTGACGTGCAGGATCTTCATAGACGAGAAGGAACCAGAACACACACCAAACGCAGCCAATGCCACCTATGGAGAAGGGGAACAGTTCAATGGCTCCTGTCTCAGATCTTATGGCAGCACAGGCAGGTAGATACCAACAGAGATGGGCAGGCAAGACACTGCAGCTCTGTGACAGACTCAGGTGTGAGGGTCTTGAAGGGAGGGGCAGGTTTGTTCTGCTGACTCATGCTGGCAGACAGACCAGGTGGGGCCCCTTTAGTGCCAATCCACGGTATACAAGGGTTTGTTCCCCGCCTCTTGGGGGAAGGAGGAATTAGGCAGTTGAGGCAGGAGTTTTTGCCTTAATACCAAACAGCTCAGGCTGTGGTTCATGTCTGGCTTTCCTTAGTGTGAAAATGAAGGAAGTGCCAGACAGGGTGTGAATTTGGGGCACTGCCCCTCTAGATGTGTGTGCTGTGTTGAGGGGGGAGTGGGAAATCTGCCCAGTCACAGACCCCTCAATATGACAGTGATGGTGCATTGCAAACACCATAGACAGAGAGCAGAGACCACTGAGGTGGTGGAACACTCCTTCCTGTTCAAGGCAGCTTGAGGGGCTCTGCTGACTAACACATTTTTGTACCTTATTGATGCCTCTACTCTTAGAGTTTAAAATGAAAGGTGCCAGCCCGACAGCCCTGAGAGCTCTCATCCACCGAGTAGACACAACTCGGGCAGCAGCAACACGAGCCTCCTCCACACTGCCCAGCCAACAGACCTCCATCATGAGCTGAAGGAGAAAGAGGGAAGTCCAGCCCTTCTGGCTGGAGGTGCCGATCGTGATGGTGGTCTCTCTGAAGGGGGACATTTCTATATTAGGAACTGGATTGAGAGCCCCGACTCCTCGCATCGAGGCAATGAGAAAACCTTCGTATGCTTCGCTCTTGTGTGGCTTAACTTGCCAATGAATCTGCTACAATGGAAACCACAGCTACTCACCGAAGATGAAGTAGATGTAAGGCCACCCCAGGTACTGGCAGATGATCCCAGCCACAGGGAAGGTGATGAAGGTCCCAAAAGTGCATCCTTAGGAGCAGATGAAGAGGAGTTCAGAGCGAGGGGGTGATACAGTGGTGGCCACAGAAGATGACCTGGGCTTCCCAGTGCTCACCCCACACCATCCTATAGTAACTCTTCCTGCCCTATCAAGCCAGAACTGAGAAGACAGGGTGGAGGAGAAGGAAGAGGGGATAAAGGAGGAGGAGAGTGGAATATTGTGTAGGAAAGGGAGAAATAGCAGTAGAGAGGGATGTGCAGCCAACGTTTCTTCATGAAGGACCTTTGGTCTAGAACCTCCAGGTTTCTCCAACTCGTAAGTGAAGCCGCTTGTCTGGAGTGTGGCGGAAGAAAAGCCGGCACCAGGAGAGCTCTGCTTTACACAGGAGGGCGGGGGGGGGGGGGGGCTGGGGCTACAGGGAAAGTTGGTTTGGCAGCAAAGAGCGTCACTATCCCTTACCAGCTTCAGCGAGGTTCATGAGCCTGCTGCGTTCCAAGGGGGGAGCCCATTTTGCCCAGAGCGTGTATTGGGCTGGAAATATCACCCCCTGCCAAGGAAAACACAGGCGTGCGTGAGCACAGAGGGGAGTGGGAGCGATACCTGGGGAAAGCATTAGCAGACCTCATGATCTTTCACTGCTATGACCCTTGCTCCACCATTTCCCCCTACTTTGGTTTGTCATCATCCCTTGCTTGTAAGCTCTTTGGGGCGGAGTCCTGACTTGTTAACTTCTTCTGCAATGCCACGCACCCAGAGGGTGCTGCACACATAAACCCAAAGCCGCTGAGAGTCACGAGCTCGAAAGGGAAGGCCCTACCTCTGCCATGCCCAGCAGTGCCTGCAGCCCAATGAGGTATGCTGCTCCCAGGCTCGCTGCCAGCGGCGCGAGAAGGGTGAGGGCCGAGGTTGAGAGCAGCCCGCAGCCCAACACTAGCTTCCCTCCGAACATTCCCGACCAGTATCCGCCGAGGGGCTGGG
Organism: Mauremys reevesii; assembly: GCF_016161935.1. Lineage (NCBI taxonomy): Eukaryota > Metazoa > Chordata > Testudines > Geoemydidae > Mauremys > Mauremys reevesii. The sequence continues at coordinate 16,064,337 of NC_052645.1, forward strand.
TGAAGAGGTAGCCATAGAAGAAGGCACTGAGGATGACGCCCTGGGTCTTAGCGCTCCAGTCGTACACGGGAGCCTGGAGGAGACAGAACGTGCTTGCGTCAAAAGGGGGAGACAAAACCGAGGCGTGTCCCTTGAGGGGGACACTGCAGCAGCTTTAAAACCCAGCCCAAGGGAGAACTATTCTCACAGGCCTGGACTCCTCCAGGAAGGGGTAAGTGGCTTGTATGCACAGACCTGTCACCAGGCAGGTGACCAGCGCTCTCCTAATTACACTGGCGCCTTCGTTTAAGCACGTGTGCAGTGGATACAGCCCCAAAGCTCCTCATTGCTGCCGAGTTGGTCCCTAGTGCAAAGCCAAGGGGTAGAGCCAAGTTGCTGGTGAAAGGATCTGGCCCTGCCTTTACACTTACATCTTGGGCAAATTCTCGGTGGGAGCCGTTGGGCTGAGCGTGGGAGCGATTGGGACACACGTCCGTGGAGATGTTGGGCAGCCGGCCCGGGTTGGTGCCGTTCGTCATGGCTACGATGGCGATACTGAGATTGACCCGGAGCGAATACACCAGGAAGAGGGAGAAGTGCAGGACGAGAGCCAGGCTGTAGCGAGCTGAGCAGAGGCCTGGGGTGGAGAACAACCACAACAAGCCAGAGACGGTCAGGTGGGCTGCAGACTAACCCTGGAGGTGCCCCCTCACCCCTGGCTGTGAGGGATCTCCAGGCAGAGGCGCTGGAACAGTTTTTGGAGTGGGGGTGCTGAGCCGCACCCCTCTTACGCCTGTCCGCGCCCTCACCGCCCCCTAGAGCTGGGGCCGGGAGCAGGGCTGTGGCTCTGGGAGGCGGGGACATGGACAGGGTAAGGAGGTGAAGACTGGGGCCACAGCTAAGGGCAGGTGCGGAGCCCCGGGTGTGGGGCCAGCAGCCGGGACCCTGGGACTGGTGGCCAAGCGGGACCCCAGGCCAGCAGCAGAGCAAAACCTGGGCACCCCTACTTCCCGCGCCAATGTCTCCAGGTAGCACCAACAGTCTTATTTCAACCACAAACCATTCTCCTCAGCGTCTTACACCTTGGACAGAACCGTCCAGATGCCACTGCCCACACAGCTTTACCCCAGGGCATCTCTGTCCAGACCAAACCTCCTGAAAGCTCACTTTGCCGTCACCCAGCATCATTACACACACATCCCCCACCCAGGGAGCTGGGAGAGAATTTCCCCTTTGCTGTCTCCAGAGCAGGCCGGCCAGGTCAGGGCCAGGACTCTTGTTGAAGTAGAGAATTACTTCAGGGTCAGTGCTGAGAACTGGTCCAAGTCCCAGCCATCCTCTTTTCCGTTTGGCACTGATCTGGCAGCCCTACTTTATCTACCCAGCTCCTGAAGAAACCCAAGAGCAGCTCAGGAGGGAGCACACACATTCCTGAGCACAGAGGGGACCGTGTCCTTTCAGGAGAGGGTCCCTCCCACACTAATAATCCTCTTTACCAGCACTAATTAATCCTCACAAGCCCCTTGGGAGCTTTACCATCCCCATTATACAGGGGGGAAACTGAGGCACAGAGAGGGGGAAGTGACTTGCCCAAGAGTCAGAGCCAGAATTAGAACTCGGAAGTTCCTGGGTCCCAGTCCCATGTTCAGAGCACTACATCACACCTCTCGTTACCCTCGAGTAGATTTACCTTTCCCAAGTGACAACTGCTGGTTGAGCAGAGGGGCAGCATCTTCCTGATCTGACTCTGGGCAGTCCTCTGCCTCGGCGTTCTCAGCCCTTTGCTGCATTCTCTCCTGTAAGCAAAGCTGACACCTAGTCCTCCTCTCGGGAGCGTCTCCACAACTTCTGGAACATGAAGAGTCTTAGACATTAGTGAACCAAAGGCACGGAGACCATCTCCTCTCTACAAACCGCCTGTAGTTCTTCCTACAATGCAATAAGCCCCATCGTGGGACCGCTGCAGGATTGTGGAATATGAATACTACCCATCTAGTGCAAATGGGACACATTTTAAGAACAATGTTATTTACAATGATATAAAAACTTCTAGGCCCAGTCTTCCGTGGTCCTTCCTATTTTTGCCTTTGATTGTCACAGCTGCCCAGTGGGATAGAGAGCCCTATTTTCAACATGGCTGGATGCTATTCCTTACTGCAGATATGCCTCACTGCTCAGAGAATAGCCTCCCCCTGCACCCACAATCTACCCTCACTCTGGAAAATGCTTGTTCCAGAGGGCAGCTGCCAAGCCAAAACATTCTTTGACATATAGAGATAGAATCATAGAATAGCAGGGTTGGAAGGGACCTCAGGAGGTATCTAGTCCAACCCCCTGCTCAAAGCAGGATCAATCCCCCAGACAGATTTTTGTCCCAGATCCCTAAATGGCCCCCTCAAGGATTGAACTCACAACTGTAGGTTTAGCAAGCCAATGCTCAAACCACTGAGCTACAGCTATCCCTCCCCCCAATAAGCAGGGATCCTAGAAATCCATTTGCCACAGAAAAAGACATGGACTATGTGTTTTAACAGAGAATCTTTATCTTTTACATTTTGTGAAAAAATAAAAACATATACAGTGGGAACCCCAATTATCTGGTCTAATTAGGGTGACCAGATAGTGAAAAATCAGGACGGGGGTGGGGGGTTATAGGAGCCTATATAAGAAAAAGCCTCAAATATCGGGACTGTCCCTATAAAATCAGGACATCTGGTCACCCTAGATCTAATTGAGCCTGGGGCCAAATCGGGTAATCAAAAAATTGGAGAATCAGGAGAGTGGGCAGGACTCCGGCTGTCAGCCTTGAGCTGCAAGGCTCAATTTGTCAGCTAAAATATTGTAAATATATCAATAAAACATTGTGTTCAACTGAGACCTATATATATATATATCTCGTGGCTGGAGAAGCTAAAGTTAAGTAGTTCATTTTAATAGCGAAAAAGCACAGATTTTTATGGTTTTTTATCAGAGAATTTTGGTTTTTTTAATCAGGGAAAACTAGGATCCCTGTAGATAAGTAAGATGTGCTAGGAGCGGAGAATTGCAGTGACAAAGAGAACCCTCCCAAACTAAAATTCCACCTATATTCCAACATACAACTACATAACTAGGCAGCTTCCCCCCACCCCAAAGGGAAGCAGATTGGCACTGATTTTCTGAACGAACTGCAACTTCTCTAGCAATCAAATCCAAACAATCAACTCACAGATGAAGCAGAAGCAGAGTCCCCTCCTCTTGTTTTTCAATACAGGGTGTGAGAACTCATTCCGGCAGGGATGCCACGAATTCAGATTGGGAACAAAGAGTGAGTCACGTGAGAGGCAAGCCATGTGACAAAATAAGTTTGGCAAACACCAGCTGTGCTATTTAACTCCTTAGTAGGCCACCGACACCTGGTTTTTAAAAATCATTTTAGATTTAAACTGTTAGTAAATTGGAGATGGATGGCTAAAAACCGTGATGATGAAACAGTGTTTTGCCACCATTAGTTAAGACCCAGAACAGCCCTATGGGGTACCTATTATCCCAGATTTAGTGGAGAAATTAAGTGAGATGCCCAAGGCCACAGAGGGAGGCTGTCTCTGCCTACCATTGTGGTACTTTACAGCTAAATTTGTTAGCCAATCTTGGGTTCTCCTAGAACTCTTCCTGTCTACACACATATAAGTAGCCTTTATGTGTGAAAACAGACTATGTGAAAACGGGACCTTCATTTAAAACTGCATGTATTCAGTCATAGCTACTTACTGTGATGACTAACGGGGACTCTGCTGGCCACATGCTGGTCTCAAGCAACCCCAGGGCTGCTAGTGTATTTGTTCAGATGTAGCTGACTGGAACCCAATCAATCACCCAACTTATGATGCACAAGTTCCCTCTAGCAGATGACTAGCTGCTAGCTTGTTTCTGGCACTGGCAGCCAGGGAGAGGCATTTTTAATAAATGTGTCTAAATCAATGGGGGATTCAGACTCTTACAGAAGGGGAGATAGTGTTGGGGTTGGGCAGGGACATGTGGCCTGGTCTGCATTAGGGCTGGAATTCCAGCAATCCCTCAATGGCTTTTTTACTCATCTGTATGTGCCCTCCCTTGGGCAGGGGCTGAACAGTCTCGGGGGTGTGGGTATGTGTCTATTCACCCTGGTACTGGCCTGCCCCTCTTCTCCTGGTGATACATCACTCTGAAATCCAAAGGCACTTTCCCTTATCTTGCTGTCAAATCACACTAAGGACAGCCCCTGCCCCCATGGTGACTACAGCCCCCTCTCCCCGTGACTCTATCATACCCCATCTCCCCATATTGGAGATATACCTATCTCCTAGAACTGGAAGGGACCTTGAAAGGTCATCAAGTCCAGCCCCCTGCCAGGGCCAAGTACTGATTTTTGCCCCAGATCCCTATGTGGCCCCCTCAAGGACTGAACTCACAACCCTGGGTTTAGCAGGCCAATGCTCAAACCACTGAGCTATCCCCCCTCCCTCCATGGCTCTATTACCCCACTGGCTCCCACTGCTCCTGCAGCCCCCCTCCCCCCATGGCTCTATCATCCTCTGCCCCCCCATGCCCCTGCTGCCCCTCCCCCATGGCTCCATCATCTCCCCTTTCCTCCCATGATTCCCTATGACCTCTGCAGAGCCCCCCCATGGCTCTATTACCCCACTGGCTCCCACTGCCCCTGCAGCCCCCTCCCCCCCATGGCTCTATCACCCCCATTGCCCCTCTATCCCTGCAAACCCTCCCCATGGCCCCATCATCTCCCCTTTCCTCCCATGATCCCCTGTGGCCTCTGCAGCCCCCTCCCCATGGCTCTATCATCTCTCCCTCCCCCAAAGTCCAGGACGCCCCCCCACAACCAGCCTCTTCCCAGCTGCCCCGCCCACCTGCTGCCGGGTCATGTGACAATCCAAGATGGCGACGCTCAGGCTGGTGCCGGTGGCGCTGCTCACCTGCCTGCTGGTCGGCGGGCGCTGCGCGGGGCAGCGCGCGGGCCCGGTGCCCCTGGTCATGTGGCCCGGGATGGGTGAGCGCTGGGGCCGCCGCGAGGCCGGTGCTACCCCCGCCCCCTCCCCCGGTGCAGGGGGGGCGGGTTGGGAAGGGGGCGCTGCAGGGCTGAGGGCGGGTTAGGTCGGTTGCTGCCCCGCCAAGGGCTGCAGGGGTGGGGGGGTCAGGCTGGGGCTCAGCCCCAGGGCTGCAAAGGGAGGGCCTGGGGCCCTTGTCTGACCAGCCTCCCCGCGGTGTTTCCGTGCACTGCGCGCCTCCTGTGCAGGGCAGCCTTTGTGATTCTCCACGGTGCTTTTTTACTTCCCTGCTGCATCTCTCGCTTCCCTAATCCCAGCTGCTGGTTTCCAGACGGTGCCTGTGTGCAGAGCAGGGGTCGGCAACCTGTCAGAAGTGCTGTGCCCAGTCTTCATTTAGTCACTCTGATTTAAGGTTCCGTGTGCCAGTCAGACATTTTAACGTTTTTAGAAGGTCTCTTTCTATAAGTCTATAATATATAACTAAACTATTGTTGTATGTAAAGTAAATAAGGTTTTTAAAATGTTTAAGAAGCTTCATTTAAAATTAAATTAAAATAGAGCCCCCCGGACCGGTGGCCAGGCCCCGGGCAGTGTGAGTGACACTGAAAATCAGCTCGCGTGCCATAGGTTGCATACCCCTGGTGCAGAGCGTGCTTGCCTTGAGAGATCATGGGATCTCCGCTCTTACATGGGGAGGGTGGAAAGCAGGTTATTAGCCAGTGTGCGCACAGGTTCAGACAAGAAGCTGTTCTCTCTGCCCTAGTGACTTCACTTTTGGCCACATTTCAGATTGTCTGGAATAAAAAAAATCCACCCACATTCATCACGTGACTCTCATTTAACTGCCAGGAGGGTGATACCACAGTGCAGGCAACACCCTTTCCTTGGGCTTGGCTACACTTACAAGTTGCAGCGCTGGGAGTTACAGCGCTGCTCATGCAGCTGTGTAAGGGCCAGCGCTGGAGTGTGGCCACACTGACAGCTACCAGCGCTGCAGTGTGGCCACACTTGCAGCACTTTCCAGCGCTGTATTGAGAGGTGCATTGTGGGCAGCTATCCCACAGAACACCTCGTCCCGTTTTGGCGCCGTTTTGGCGCTGAGTATTGTGGGAAGGGGAAGGAAGTGTGCGGGTCATTCCGCTTCCTGTTTGCCAGCGCCCCGTGGTGCATCGCTTCACATCCCAGCATTCATTCCGGCAGCGTTTGGCGCCATTGTGAGTGTCTTTCTGTTACTCTCTGTGAATCGCGATTTCTGTGGCAAATGGAGCCCGATCTGCTGAGGACTCTGCTGATGAGTGTCACCAGCACAACACGTTTGGCAGTCGAGCTATTCCTTCAGCTCCAAAGTGACAGTGAGGAGTCCGATGATATCAATATGGATTTGTCTGCGACACTAGAGTGCTTGCGGCATTCACGGAAATGCTCAGCACAAACAAGCACTGAGTGGTGGGATCACATCGTCATGGAAGTCTGGGATGACGAGCAGTGGCTGCAGAACTTTCGTATGAGAAAAGCCACTTTCATGGGACTGTGTGCTGAGCTCGCCCCACTCTGCGGCGCAAGGACACAAGATTGAGAGCTGCCCTGACGGTGGAAAAGCGGGTGGCTATTGCAATCTGGAAGATGGCAAATCCAGACAGCTACCGGTCGGTCGGGAACCAGTTTGGTGTGGGAAAGTCGACCGTGGGAATCGTTTTGATGCAAGTTTGCAAGGCAATTAATCGCATCCTGCTAAGAAAGACCGTGACTCCGGGGAGCGTGCAGGACATTGTGGATGGCTTTGCACAAATGGGTTTCCCTAACTGTGGAGGCGATAGATGGATATTCCTATTCTGGCCCCCACCTGGCATCACGTTAATCGTAAGGGTATTTCTCTATGGTTCTCCAGGCGCTTGTGGATCACCGGGCGTTTCATTGACATTTACACAGGCTGGCCTGGAAAGGTGCATGATGCACGCATCTAACAGTGGCCTGTTCAGGAAGATGCAGGCAGGGACTTTTTCCCAGACAGGAAGATCACAGTAGGGGATGTGAAATGCCCACTGTGATCCTACTGCCTTGGCTCATGAAACCCTATACAGGGAAGCTTGACAGGAGCAAGGACCGGTTCAACTACAGGCTGAGCCGGTGCAGAATGACTGTGGAGTGTGCTTAAGGCTCGCTGGAGATGTTTGTATGGGAAGCTAGACTTGGGGAAAGCAGCATCGTTATAAGCGCTTGCTGTACCCTCCATAATATTTGTGAAGGGAAGGGTGAAACATTCAGTGAGGCATGGACCACCGAGGTTCAAGTCCTGGAGGCTGAATATGCACAGCCAGAGAGCAGGGCTAATAGAGAGGCCCAGCACAGGGCTTCAAGGATTAGGGATGCCTTGAGGGAAGAATTTGAGGCTGAAAGCCAACAGTAATGTTTGCTGCCTTGCATGGGAGTGAATTGCACTGCTTACACTGTTATTCTATTATCCATAATAATAATATGATTTGCAGTGCCTCTTTCTTTACTGGGCTAAGGTGTCTTTCACTATCTGCTATAATAAAGACTGTTTTCAAAGCCAAGAATTGTTTTATTGAAAAGAAAAAAACTTCCTTGACAGACAGACAGACACACAACATTTCATTAACACAAGAGGGCAAGGGTGTGGGTTGGTGAACTGTACAGTCACAAGTTTGCATATGCCATGTCTGGATTGCTGTTTAATGAATCCTGCACTTCAGGGTGCATATACTGCATGGTGATGGGGTTGAATGCAGAGGGTAAGGGTGGTGGTAGGTATCAGGGCTGGTTGGGCAGGTGTTGGAGGCAGCTGGTGGTGGTAAGAGCCTGGATGCTGGGGAAAGGTGGTTGGAGCTGACATTGGGGCACAAGGCACAAAGGAAGGGCGGGTGGGGAGTAGCACGGTAGTGCTCTGCTTGCATGGCAACGAGTGACTCTATAGACTCCGCTTGGCACTCCAGGATGCTTAGCAGCCGCTCCGTGCTTTTCCTCTTGGCCACTGCATTTCTCTGGTCCTGCTTTCTTTCTCTCGCCACTCCTTCAATTCTTTTCTCTCTGTAGCAGAGTGCTGAAGAACAGTTTTCAGCATGTCCTCTTTGCTCTTTCGGGATTTTTCTCAAATTTTGAAGCCTCTGTGATGTTGAACATCTGGGCAGTCCAGTCAAGGTCACTGTACACACAGAAATGACAACATTTAACACGGGCAGCATTGTATCCACTATCTCCAGACATGAATTGTTACACTGAGGAGTTCTCACTTGCAAGTTCTCACTTGCATTCTTTATCCCAAAAGGAAAACACAACAGAAGCCACGAAATGGTGAGTGAGGAGTGGGGCTTGAGTGAGAGGGGAGCTGGTTGCTTGGGTAATCTGGAGTGCTAGAGGGGTTGAGTGAAGATGCAGATGCAGGGGTGATCTTATCTCCTATCTCTTCACTAAAGAGTCTCCCAACATTTTCACAGGACTTAATCCTGGAAGATGTTTCAGTCACTAGGGAACAGCGGGGGCTTTTTAGAGCAATGTGATTCCGCCCGGGACCCTATGCGCGTGCCTGTGTTCAGAAATGGTCCCCTGGCCGAAGAGTGGCGTCGACGCCACCGTCACTGGGACAAGGGACACAGTGGCTCTGCCTATAAACCTGCGCAGGCATATTGCCCACGCTCTGGATGAAGCTTTGCTGAGATAACTGAAGCAGATTCGTGATAGACCACATCAACGGGCTATTCCACATCTAGACGCTGCCATGCATGCATCCATAACCCCCTTCCTCTCCAGAAACATTTCCACCCAGAAAATAAAAAGCGCTTACGGTACACCGCTCCTCTGCTTGTCCTTCTGCAACTGCTGGCTGCTGCTGCGATTGGGTACTTTCCTCCTGGCTTGAGAAGAGCTCCTGGCTGCATGCCTCCAGGAATCTGCGGTTTCTTCCCCATCCCAGGAGCTTCACTTCTCCCCCGCAGCCTCCTCCTCCTCCTGTCCCCAGCCTGCTCAGAAGTGTCCATCGTTACCCTGGGATTGGCAGTGGGTCACCCCAAGTATGTTGTCCATCTCCAAGTAAAACGGCAGGTCGTGGGGCGGATCCGGATCTGCGATTCTCTCGGGCTTTGTAATAGGCACTCCGCAGCTCTTTAACTTTCACCCTGCATTGTAGTGCGTCCGTTGATGGCCCCTATCCAGCATGTCCCTTGATATCTGCTCAAAGATATCGTAATTCCACGGCCGGAGCGCAGCTGTGCCTGAACAGACGCCTCACCCCAAACACTGATGAGGTCCTGCAATTCACCTGTGCTCCATGCTGGGGCTGGAGGCATGGTTACCTGTAACCTGTAACTGATTAACTGATTGCACTCCACACCTGGCTGCAGCAAACAGGAAGGAGATTTTAAATTTCCCGGGGCATTTAAAGGGCGGGTCACCTGAGGCAAGAGCAGTAGAGTGCAAACTGATGTGCAGAGTGGCTGAACAGGAATTCTGGGATAGCTCCTTATTCCCTGGAGGACAGGTAAAGCGCTGGTGAGTGTCCACACCTGCTGAGCAGCGCTGGTGTCACCAGCGCTGCACTCCTTATACCCCAACCCGGATGGGTTTTCAGCCAGCGCTGCAACCAGGGAGTTGCAGCGCTGGTTGTGCCCTGCAAGTGTGGACGGGGTGTTAATTGCAGCGCTGGAAAGCCTCCACCAGCGCTGCAACTTGTAAGTGTAGCCAAGCCCCTTGTGAAATGAGAGATGGAAGAAAGCGAAGTAGTGCTAGATGTGTGGGAAGTTGGACTGTGAATGAAAGATGAAGGTGCCTTCTAAAGAGTTAAACTACTCTGATGCCCAGCACCCTTTGGGAGAGTTCCCTACTCAGTTATCTTCTATTTTAGGCCCTGTCTCCATTATGAATTACATTTAAACAGGGTTGTGATCCAGTAATGTTGTCATGGGCTTTCTTTTTGCCTGCAGTTTCACAAACCAGTTTTAACATGGTTATGTTTTGTAGCACGGGCGGGATTTTAAATAAACACTTTGATAGCTCATTTACAAATATCATTATCCCCACTTTTCAGACGGCAAAACTGAGGCAGGTCTCTGGTAGAGCTGGGGAATCCAGATTCCCAGTCCAATGTCCTCTCCATTTGATCACGTTGCCTGCATTTTTTCTTATTACCGGAGATAAGCATTGTATAGTTCAGCCTAATAATAGTAATAATGCTTATTGCTTTTACAAACAGTAAGTAATCCTCACAACATCCTTGTCTAGATATTAGCCCTGTTTACAGGGAGACTTGGGCACAGAGAGCCTTGCTCAAGGCCTTAAAGAAAGGTACTGTAAGAGCCTGGACAGAAATTAGGTTTGGAAGGATTAGATTTGTGTTGGTAGACACCTATTTGTATGCACAAAAACTGACGAAAAAATATTTCCATAAATGAGAACTAAAATTTACAGACAAAGTAAGAAAAATGCTGCTTTGGAACTCGTTAGAGATTTAAGAGTATTTACCTGGTATATTTTGACATGCTGACACTTGGTTTTAATGGTTATAAAGCTTTAACTTTGGAATCTCAATGTCTGTCATTAACTGATTGACCTGCTCCAGTTGTCTCCCCCCCCCCCCATAATTTTGCGCAACTGTGAACATTTAAATGGATAAAAATCTAAAAAAGCTTAAAAATAAACAATGACATTGGTCAAAATTATATATAGAAAAATTGAATTCTGCCACACTCAATTCATATGTAGGCGTTCCTAGCTCCCAGGCCTAAGCTTGGACCACTAGACTATGCCTCTGGAAGTGTCTGGGCCAAAGATACCACAAATGAGATATTCCTGTGGGAGCAGGGTTCTGAACCTCTGTAGCATCGTGTATAGACTGTTTTGTATTCAAATGGTGGTTCAGTCAAAATGGAAAGCATTGCAGCAAAGAATTTCCGTAAGGATGGGAATAAGGGAAAGACCTGGAAGGCTGGCGTCCTTGCTGGCTTTAATATTTTGATAGTCTAAATCAATGTCATGAACTTACCAGCAAGAAAGTGAAAGGAGGCCACCATGGGCTGGAACCAGGAAGTGCATTCAAATGGTTCATTAACAGAGGAGGCTTTGTGCAATGAGCGTGAAACTTTGCTGCTTTGACACTTGAAAAAATGCATGCTGCTTTCCCTGGTGAGGCTGGAAGTTTGGTATTCAGCACCTCAGCCATCCAGTGTGTGATGATTTTATGATATTTGATGAAAAAATTCCCTTGTCCTTTTTGCAGGAGACTGCTGCTGTAACCCTGGAAGCTTAGGATACATTAAAAAAATGGTGGAAAACAAAATACCAGGAATTTACGTTCTGTCGCTACAGATTGGAAACAACTTGGTAGAGGTAAAGTCACAGTTATCCTATGTAAAGCTTTTGCTTTCATTGAGTATTACTGGTTAGTGATCACTGTGCACTCTTAAAGGTGCTGTAATTAATTTACAGTCTCTGCTTTTGACGAAGATCCATAAAGACACAGGCAGAGCTTTCACTATTACCTTTTTACTGTATCAAACGTCTTTGTCCTGGAGAAACTGACTCAGTCTAGTTAATCACATGTTGAAGAAAACTAGGGATGAGACAAATGCCTGATTCAAATTGGATTCATACCCAAATCCACTGATTAGTGTTTTGAAATCTTTACAGCGGGGTGGGCAAACTGCGGCCCGTGGGCTGCATCCAGCCCACCAGATGTTTTAATCTGGCTCTTGAGCTCCTGCTGGGAAGCAGGGTTGGGGCCACTCTGTGCAGCTCCCAGAAGCAGCGGCACGTGCCCCCTCCAAATCCTATGCATAGGAGCAGCCAGGGGACTCCACTCCACATGCTGCCCCCGCAGCCATGGTTCCCGGCCAATGGGAGCTGCAGAGGCTGCACCTGTGGACAGGGCAATGTGCAGCAGAGCCGCCTGGCCGTGCCTCTGTGTAAGAGCCAGATGGGGGACATACTGTTGCTTCCAGGAGCAGCCTGCACCAATGAGCCACCCTCTATGCCCCAACCCTGATCCCCCTCCAAACCCCTCAGTCCCAGCCTGGAGCACTCTCCTGCACCCCAAACCCCGCATCCCCAGAGCCTATACCCCCTGCCTCAGACCAGAGCCCCCTCCCACACCTTGAACTCCTCATTTTTGGCCCCACTCCAGAACCCTCATCCCCTCCTGCACCCCAGCCCCACTTTTGTGAGCATTCATGACTTGCCATACAATTTCTCTACCCAGATGTGGCCCTCGGGCCAAAAAGTTTGCCCACCCCTGCTCTACAGCTATTAGCTATGTGATGAGGTCCCATGCTTTTTAAGGGAGATATTCGTCCCTTCTCGTTTGTTAAGCTAAGCGCATGTTTTTATTTAAACTCATTTTTATATTGTATTTTACTAGTGTAACAAAGATATAGCCTGGCTCCTGCACACCTGTATTGGTGACTGTGCTATGTATGGCCAAGAGGCTTACATTACTAGCTAGTGTAGTTCTAGTAATAGCTATCACAATAATGGGTGACATGTCTTGTTCCCTGGATTCATAGAGGGTGAAGGTAAACCTTGGCTTTGTGGAAGTCCAGGGAGGATTCAAACTTTAATAAAGGCAGGGGAAATATGACTGCTTACGGTTGGGCTGGGAGTTCACAAAGGGAGACTCGTAAAATTGTGGCCTACCTAGAACTCATGGAATTTAAGGAGAAATCTTAGTCTCTATGAAGAACAAGAAGATTAAAATTAATATATGAGCCCATTGCAAAGATAATTTGCCCATCTGTTCCTCTGGCTTATTCCCCAGGATACGGAGAACAGCTACTTCATGAATGTGAACAAACAAGTGATGCTGGTTTGTGACAAACTCGCTAAGGACCCTCACTTGCAAGGAGGATACAATTCTATGGGATTCTCCCAGGGAAGCCAGTTCCTGTAAGTTTTCAGTTGGATTTAATTTAATTTATTTATTTTGGGGCAAATGTTTTAGGTTACAGAAGTTCCGGTGGGAATCTCCCTCTCCCCCCAACACCTTCCCATAGGTTCAAAATAAAATGTAAATAAGTATTCTCTGGGCATGAGGATTACATTTATTTTAAAATACTTTATTCTTATGAGTCTAAGAACTGTACAATTATAAACTAACCTTCACAACACCTTTGTAACACAGATAAGATTTCTTCAGATGGGGAAACCGAGGCACAGAGCCGTTAAGGGTAATATTTTCAAAAGCGCGTAAGTCCCATTGATGGGACTTTAGATAACATTTCAAAAGTCCCTAAGTAACTAATTTAAAGCTGGTCGCAGGCAGAGCTTGAATACGGTTATTTAAAGTGCTATATACAAACAGCCTAGCATCTGTATAGGACGGGGGAGCTAAACCCTTTCTCTTTTCCCCAGGAGGGCGGTGGCACAGAGATGTCCTTCTCCTCCAATGTTCAATTTGATTTCCATTGGGGGGCAGCACCAAGGTAACTCCCTCTTTGGTTTCTAGAGTCCTCTGTGTCATCCCTGCTTCCTAAACCTACATGTAGCGAATGGAGGGGGAGCTGCTGGTGGGATAAAACAACCCCCTTCCCCTGCCCCCAAAAGCCCCCTCCAGAAAGCCTCTTTTTGACCTACTTTCATTTGAAATAAAATAACTGGATACTTTTGCCTGTCTCCTGATTGGATTTGATCACTAGGCGAGTGCTTGTTGTGTTCTGGGCTGATCTTGAGTTAGGATTAATGTCTGTCAATGAACCAATTAAAGGGATTCCTAGCTAAGATAGGGACAGACAAATGTCATTCTTCGGGATGCAAACTGGCCACTGCAGGGGTCAGGAATCTTCCCCGTGTATGTGACTATCTAATTAGCCAGGTAGCTCCCTTTTACCTGAGTCAGAAGCATCATCGACTGGCTATTGTTGGAGCAGATACTGGACTGCAGAGAACAATAGCCTGCTCTGGTGTAAGAGCTCCCACAAAACTAAATTTATTTAGATTGGCCAAATCGTGATTGGGTGACAGGGACCTGAAGCTATCAGCGTTTGGCGTATTAATAATTCTCCCTCCGTGGAGTTTATTCAGAGTGGCTCAAGGAGGTAAAATGAGTGATAAGGGGATCAAATTCAAGACAGGAAAATGGCTAAATACCAAGGAAAACTTCTGCCAGTGAGAGCTCCAAGACGGGAGTAATCATAGAATCTCAGGGTTGGAAGGGACCTCAGGAGGTCATCTAGTCCAACCCCCAGACCCCTAAATGGCCCCCTCAAGGATTGAGTTTACAACCCTGGGTTTAGCAGGCCAATGCTCAAACCACTGAGCTATCTGGGAACTGCTGGAAGCCCCATGGTGTGAGTCTCTGTTTAGTGCACTATGCACAATTGTAGAGACTATACTGCCAGGAACAATAGTGCGGCTTCAGATCACTACAGAGCTAGGAGGCCTTTCCATTTATCTGTATGACCATCTTCTCCATAATGATGCCCTCTACTGGTCAGCTAAGGAACATTCTCAGTTCTCTCCATGTAATAGTGCCTTGGGGGCAGGCTGTCTGTAATGGGATTAGAGACAGCTGGATTCCTTGGGGTAATTCCAGTGGCTGTGTCAGGAGGAGGTGGGTCTTCATTCGTGGTTGCAATTCAGTGGCTTTCCGTGCTGACCACTGAATAGAGATGCACATCTTGCTGCCCCAGGTGTGTTTGGCTTTCCACGCTGTCCCGGGGAGAAGTCCCGCATCTGTGACTGGCTCCGAAAGATGCTGGACCTTGGCGTCTACACGAAGGTGGTTCAGGAGCGGTGAGTATGTTCGGCGGGAGACTACGCAGACTGTAAAGGCTGAGGTGAGATGCTCCTTTGGCCTGTGTGTTTCCAGTGTGAGCTTTATTCTCTTGTCTCATCCAGCCTAGTGCAGGCAGAATACTGGCATGACCCTGTGAAGGAGGAAGAGTACCGGCAAAACAGCATCTTCCTGGCTGACATCAATCAGGAGAAGGTACGGGCAGATGCCATGCTTACAGCTCTGAGCCTGGCTTGTGATTTGGAATGGCTGAGATTTTCTTCCCTTCATTGTTTTCATGGCTGGGGTCTTTCAGGTTTAACTCTTCAGTGGTTCTTTCCCTTGTGGAATAGGGATGGCCAAAAGGTAGCACCCTTCGTCCCGGCGTGCCTGGTACAGTTCCCAGTGCTCTTGCAGATATTTTTGCTTGTGGCTCTCTGCACAATAGCTGCTCCACAGCATGGCAGCACAGTGGTGACTGCCGCCTTCTGTCTAATAAGAATCAAGATTTGTATAGCTCTCAATTTTCAAAGCAGATTGAAGTAACCAGTTAATCCCCACAAACTCCCTGTGAGGTGGGGGTGGGTGGGTTCCCCATCTGTGAAATGGGATAAGTGACATCATCATAGGAAGTTGGGGTCAGTGCTGGGATTAGAATGTGGGGGTTCCTGATTCCCAGTCACGCATTCCTAGCGTTGTCTTGTGCATCTGCCCTGACTAGCCCTATACCAAGCTGAGATCATGGACTGCCCTTTCCCTGACGGGGAGGGAGGCAGGCACTGCGGTAGCTGGGTCAGGAGCCTGGCATGCTGAGAGCAACAGCCCAGCTTCAATGTGTAACAAGCGTGTCATGTGTTTGGCAAAGTTTGTGGCTGCCCCCATCTCCGTGAGACTCCAGACTGCCTTATTTCTGACAAGATTCCGTTGTTTTTGTTCTGACATCTTTCCCAGGGCATCAACGAGACCTACAAGAAAAACTTGATGGCTTTGAAAAAATTTGTGATGGTGAAATTTCTCAATGACTCGATGGTAGACCCTCCAGCCTCAGAGGTGAGCAACTCCTCCAGGTCCTTGGGATAAGGCAGTGAGGCGGGAGCTTTCACTTGCTAATGTCTTTGTTGTTGTCTAGTTTTCTGAATGGTGCCCAACTTTGGATACAAATCCAGGATGCAGTAACCAAAACTGGATCCACTAATTTAAGTCCAGCCAGTTTCACAAATAAATTGGGCAAAAGAAAATCAGAAAAGGGAAGGGAAAATGGTCTCGGTGCAGTCAAGATGCTCCAAACCTTGTAGGTCTCTGGCAGACATCCTCAGGGAGAGAAATTCTTCAGACAGGATCCTTGCACCAAAAAGTCCCTGTGATGATCCAGATCTTAGAACCACTGTGTGGAGATCAGACAACCTGACTGGTGATAACGGCCTTGGATAGCTATGGTGGGGGGAGAGTTGCTCAAATACATTGTGGTCTAGATTCAGACTGCCTTGTATCAGATTAATCACAGATGAGGGTTGCAGTGAACCTTGTCCTAGCACCTTTAACTTCACCCTACCATGACTCTGAAAGAATAGTGTTCGTTTAGGGGTCAGACACAAGGTGGTGGTGTTGGAATGTACAGTACCTGATTTATGTTGGCAGTGTAAGTCTAAGGATGAGCATTTCATGCTCTGAAGAGTTGCAGTTATCTATGAGATGCTAGGTGAGGACAGTATTGGCACTCAAACTTTAACTGGTTTTGTAAATCAAGGGTTCTTCAGATGTTAAAGTTTCTGTCCTGCCCTTTGATAGCAGGGCTCTCTGGGGTTTATTCAATCTGAAGAAGTCATTTGTGGATTCAAGTGGGGGCAAGGAGCTCCATCTCTTCCTCAGTCAGAGGAATGGTCTGCCCAGCAATAGGCCTCAGTCGTGAGATGCAGAATACGCTCATTTCTACAACAGCTCTCCTTGTTTTTATTCTATAGTGGTTTGGATATTATAGAAGTGGGCAAGCCAAGGAGACCATCCCCCTGCAGGAGACCTCGCTGTACACAAAGGTAAAGAGCTGGATCTTCTATGGAAGAATCTGCTGTCTCCATATGGTTGCCAATTTTGGTTGGACATATTCCTGGAGGTTTCATCACATGACATCTCATCTTTAATTAAAAATTAATCTTTAATTCCTGGAGACTCCAGGACAATCATGGAGGGCTGGCAACCCTATGTCTCCACTGTAAGTAGCTTAAGCTCTCCCCAGGAATCTTGGCAGGGTTCCACCATCTAGCTTCTCTCTCTCTCATAAAAGAGATTGTATTTTGTATCTGAACTTAGTTCCCATGAAAGGAAAAAGCTGGATCTGCTGATTAACCACAAGATAGAGACACTTTTTTCCCCATTGAACAGATAAGGGAACTGAGGAGCCTCAGTACCTCAGGGTCCCACAGAAATCTGTGTCAGAGCAGGGAATTGAACTCCGGTCTTGAATTATAGGCCAGCACCCTGACCTAGCCTTTCTCCTCCAGTCTCTGCTGGAGAGAACTTAGCTGAAACGTACTTCTCCAGAGCAAAGTTAGGCCTTTGAAACAAGCCAGGCTGCACCAGATGAGGGTTTATTTTTATTTTTTTAAGAGAGTCCCTGGTATTCATTTTCACTTTGTATGGCTTGCACAATTTCTTCAGCCTACACCATCTTAAAACTGCTAGGCTACCAATATGTGCCGTGTGCTTAATGCTGATCTCGTTTACACTGCTCTAAATCAGGAGTAACTTCAATGAAGTTAAAAACCTATCTAAAAGTGGAACACACACTACCAGCCTCATGCACACATTAGCCAGCTGGGTTGCCTCTCCCTTTGGGTGTGAGATCCCTTTTAAGTGAGGGAAAGGAATGAATGCTTCACTGCAGCAACCCATGAACCTGGCCCATAGCCTTCACAACAGGCTGCAGGGAATGTTGTGAGAGCCCTTGATAAAACACAGCACTGCATCCTCAGCCTAGCAGGTAGTTTTGAGGCGGGGAAGACCTGTTTCCTAGGGCCTGTCCTAGGCCAGCTTTCATTGCCCTTATACCGTTCCCTTCTTTTTAAATAAGCTGTTGAAAGCTCATGCTTCTCACATCAGCACATGCACCATTTTCCTAGCAGGGCAGTTGCATTATGCCATGTAATTCCCCCACGCAAAGGAAAGGGCTATTTCCATACAGCCTGAACGCCAAGAGCTGTTGTAACTGACCCATGCCTATTCTCAACAAAACATTGGTCTGTTCTATTGCAGACTATAGTAAAGGGCTCCCCTGCTTGGCAGTGATGATGGGGGGCCAGGGACAGCACTTGAATTCCAGAAAGAGACAAGGAACTCTTGTAAATAATCAATGCCCAGAAGTGAGAAAATAGTAAAGAGTAGATCCTAATGGAAGATACGGTGGGATCCACACTAGTTGTAGACAATGACTAACATGGCTACAACACTGCAAACCACCACCTAAGTCTCCATGAAAGACAATGGGACTAAGGTGCTTTGGAAAGTTATTTAAGCATCTTTGGTAGCCTACTTTCATGCTGGTCGTCTTCTCTTGTAGGATCTGCTGGGGCTGCAGCAGATGGACAAGGCAGGAAAGCTGGTATTCCTGTCTGTGGCAGGAGATCACCTTCGCTTTTCTGAAGAGTGGTTTTATACAAACATCATCCCCTTCCTACACTGAAGTCGATGTGTGTCAGCAGCCTGACAAGAGAAGGCAACTTCCTTCAGACCAAGCTCCTGATCCAAGGCTGAGGAAGTCACCCTGTCAAGTTCTAACTTGGATCCAATTGCTGTAGCTAACTAAGCTGCCGCTTACTGCGTAACAGCACGTCCCCCATGCTGCAGCATGGTATGAGGGCTAACCAAGTATTTAAGGGCATACTAGTCTGCTGGCTGTTGTCAGAGTGCATTAGAAGTGGCACGGATTAAATTTTAGTAGGTTTAAATTTAATATGCTATTATGGTGCAGCACATGGTCCCCACCCAGACTAGGTTTCTGTGTTAGCAAGTTTTGTATGGTTTTCAAAGAAGCTAATGTAACTGCACCAGTCACTTGCTGGAGCATAGTTCGGTGGTTTTCAAACTTCTTTTCTGGTGACCCACTTGAAGAAAATTGTCGATGCCTGTGACCCAACAGAGCTGGGGATGAGGGGGTTGGGATGCAGGAAGGGGCTCAAGGCTAGGGATGGGAGGGGGGCTCTGGGCTGGGACAGGGAGTTGGGAGTGCAGGAGGGGGTCAGGGCTCCGGGTACAGTCTCTGGGGGTGGGGATGAAGGGTTTGGGGGGGGCTCAGGGCTGGGGCAGGAGATTGGGGTGTGGGTTTACCTCCGGCAGCTCCTGGTCAGTGGCACAGCTGGGGTGCAGAGGCAGGCTTCCTGCCTGTCCTGGCACCACGGACCGTGTTGTGCCCTGAAAGCAGCCAGCAGCAGGTCCGGCTCCTAGGTGGAGGCATGTAAGCAGCTCCACAGAGCTCTTGCCTGCAGCCCCAGTTCCCATTGGCCGGGTTCCCAGCCATTAGGAGTTTGGAGCTGGTGCTCAGGGTGGGGGCAGCACACAGAGCCCTGTGGCCCCCCCCTCCCCCCCGCTTAAGAGCTGGACCTGCTTCTGGCTGCTTCCGGGGTGCAGCGTGGTGTCAGACTCAGAACAGGTAGGGACTGCTAATTTTTACTGGCTGGCACCTCAGTACTGGGTCATGACCCAAAGTTTGAAAACCACTGGTATAGTTTAACAGCTGAGCCATTTGAGACTGGGTAATATCAGTTCTAACCACATTCCTGTCCCTCTGTCAGGCTACTTAGGTTAATACTAACAAGCATAACTAGTTTAAGTAAGGCCCATAGAGTGAGGACCACCACTTAGATTTAAGGACACATGCTTGTAGAAATAGGGGAGAAGATAGCATTACAGCAGGGGGAAGGGGTGCTGGCTCATGGGAGGGAGTGGGTTCTGGATTAAGTTTTCAATGATTATTAAAAGCTTTTTGATAGTTGTCGGCTGACTAGCTACTGTTGTGCACTGGTTCAATGTTGATTCTCTTTAATAAAGAATGTTTTACAGCTGCCTAATGAACTAATAACCTCTCTTACTGCCCTGCCAATGACAGATTCCCTTCCTCAGCCAGGGAGCTAGCAGCATGAAGCTGAAAAAAAGGGAAGTAGTACTAGGAGTGTTAGTGCTTTCCACTTAGTGTCTGGTCCTGCAATAAGCTTTGCACCCACCCACAATTCTGATCTACCCACTAATATAAAACCCATTGAGCAGCAGGGGGTGGCAGTGGGGGCGTCAATCTGCATTCTCAGCAACCTGAGGGATGTTTTTAGCAACAAGAAGTTTCCTAGCTGCACTCCAGTATATCCCTTCTGAACAGCAAACAAGGGCTAGTGTAATGAGCAGGTTGGCATGAACTTTATTCTATCTTCCATATAATTTTAAGTACATAAGAAAAGTTTTTTCCCCACAAGCCTCAGGAGAAGATGAGTACAAGTTACAGGACAGTCTCAAAATAAAAAAAAAATTTGCATATTTTGTGAGTTTCATCCTAGAGAAAAAACCATTGACAACGTACAGAGGAAATGCAGTCAGATATGCAGATGTCACCAGAGACAAGGAAACATGAAGGTCAAGCATGTACAGCTCCCTTTATGGGTCAATGCAGGCCCTGGAAAAGAGGCTGCAAGCCTCCAGCAGAGTAAAGAGCCAAGCAACAGGGGAAAGGGGAGAGGCTGAGAACAGTTTCACATTCTATAGTAACTAAGC
The DNA here is from genome assembly GCF_016161935.1 of Mauremys reevesii. Lineage (NCBI taxonomy): Eukaryota > Metazoa > Chordata > Testudines > Geoemydidae > Mauremys > Mauremys reevesii. Next base: position 16,084,803 of record NC_052645.1, read on the forward strand.
ATGAGTGAGAATGAACAATGGGACTGACTTAGTCGAACTCTTGTTTACAAAACAAATACTGAATTTGGAATGAAGAAGCATCCCTCGCTAGGAAGGAGAGACAGGTTCAGAAGAACTGTCTTGGAAGACTGAACTTGAGTTCAGCTGCTTAGAAGGAACCCCTTGGGTGAAGATCCCTTTTGGAGAAGGGCTCATAGGGAAGTGGACACTTCAGCTTCTAACCCTGGACAGACAGCAGAGTAGATCATTTACTCCAATGCAGTCTTCCGTGGCACCTGTTTACTGCAAAGCTCCCCATCATGGCACAAAGAGAATTACACGGAGCAAATAGGAGCGTTGAAAGGGAAACAAGGTGGAATGCTACACGCCCAGTCCTCAGCCTTTGGTCCAGCAAAGCCATTCCCCACATCTTGTAATGCCACTGACTGATTAGTACACATAGCTGAGTTAGTAGCAGCTCCCAGTACCTTCCTGAAACACACCTGCCAGCTCAACTTACCAAGCTGGGAACTATGGACCCTGATAAGGACACCATTAGGTCAATTCAAAGAGGGACAACATTCCTTTCTCACATGAACAATTTGTCTGAAGATAACACAATACCAAACCCATGGAACAATCTGAAAGCCAACCACCCATCCTGGCTCTGAAGTTTGCCAGAAGTCAGACGCGATTGATTGGTGAGGTTAGATCTGACAAGAGGGGGATGATGCACCTTCCTGCTGATAGATGCAGAAGATCAACTGACCCGCCACCCTACACCAAATCCCAGCCCGAGGTATTTCAGTGAAGGCAGGTAGCTGTGTCTCTCAGGTAGAAGACAGAGAAGCAGTTTGAGAGCAGAAAGGTACAGGAAATCTAAGAGAATCATCTGAAAGCAGATTTGTCCCACAGCCAGGGCAAGGGGAGGCACAAGTCCCAATGCCATTCTGCTTAGCCAGCAATTTCCGTCACGCTGGTAACCAGCTTCTGCCCATTCCACAGGGACTTGAACTGTTCAGGGATAGGGAACTCGTTCTGGAGGGTGAAAGAAATCTGTAGTGAAAAGTCTGGTTTATATGAAAGACTAGAGACTACTCTTGTCCCGCCTAGCCTGACAAACCTAGTGGCAGACAAAGAATCATTTGCACTTCGCTAGGAAGCTACTACCCCCCCCCCCCTTTCTGAATTGCTCTGTAGTGTTTTGAGCAGTGCAGGCATGTCATTTGGGACACGGACAGAAAGGACGGACAAAATTTGATTTGAAATCCAAATAAAGACCAAGAACTGGTTTGGTGAATAGATGCTAAATTTAGCAAGTCACAGCTTTTTCTAGAAGATTAAATTGAAGAAGTCTAAAGTTAATATCACACTTTGTTACCATTGCCACATTTCATTCCTCAATGGACCTAGGAGGGTCAAGGGTTACTTACAACAACAGCGTCTTCATAGCGAGCGCCATCTGGTTAGGAGCTACTGAATTTGGCTTCAGAGAAGACAGATCAAGGGAAGACACCTACATCTTAAGTTTGATGGGTTTCAAGAATCCATCATGTAAAGGGTGGAATCTGGGGCAGTATCTAGCTACCAGAGAAGGGCTCTATTGGCAGGTCCTTCAATGAACATCCTTCTCTGTGAGGGGTTAGTTTTTGTCTCAGTAAGACAATGGAACAAAATGTGACCTGAAGCAATGCCATGCTTCTTAATCGCTCTGATTCCTGCCATTGAACAAGCCCCGCCCCTCTGTTCACTCCACCCCTTACAGCTCTCCACTCATTTTGGGAAGAGGAAACACTTACAAAGTCACCACTCTCTGTGGGGATGAGGACGTTCATCTCTGAAGACTTGGCACTGACAATCTCACAGTCTAGGGAGCTCTTGCTCAGATACACGTGGCATCCATCTGTCTTGTTGATGGAAATTGTTGGCACTTTACCCATTACCTAGTGAGGAAAACAGCAGGGAGGTGGTTACAGTAGCATCCGCTTATCCCAGGGAACCGCTATAGTTCATTGCTTTACATTATCCTCCAGGGATTAAGTCTTCTACACTGAACTCTACCATATCTCTGGAGGGAAGCAAGTATTAACTTTGTTCCACGGAAGGTCAGATGAAAGGCTAATGGAGGTTGAGCAACTTGGCCATCACCACAAATCAAATTTTGGGATAGAAATTAGAACAGACTCCTACCCTCAGCCCCTTGCTTTAGCTTCTGGATTACACTGCCTTCCTTAGGGTGGATAATGCTCAGTATGAGGAGTTTGTTTTCCATTCTGCAACCCTGTTTAGACAGCTTGATCCAGTGCTGTTTGAAAACCCCTGCATGGAACGAGTTCGATGTGTTTTCTAGAGATTGTTACATTAGATTGTGTCCTGCAAAGTGAACCTGTAAAGGCACCACCGCATAACGCAGGGCAGAGTCACAAGGAAGGTTGTGGGTAGTTACCTGAACTTTAATGTCCCTGCAGTTTATGATCTCCACGATGCCCACCACATCATCAAACACCAGACCTAGCTTCTTACAGTTATCTGCAGGGGAGAAAGAAAAGAGCTCATAGTGCTACAACCCCCTGTCCAGATCCAGCCCTTTGATGTGCCAGCATACAGAAGGCCAGCCCATTTGGACCACAGCACTTACCCACAGTGATGGAATTGATTTTGCCCTTGACTTGAAGTGTACTGTCCGTGCAGTTGTAAATATATGCTACCTGCTTCAGCTCTGTGTCACTGATCACCAGGTTGGAGGCCTTCTCCTGGTTTTCCTGAAAGGGGGTGACAAATACCAGTTACTCTCGTTTCCCTAAAGAGCTACAGAGTGAAGTGTGGAGGTGTCACGTCACCTTCTCTCCTCTGAAGAATTCACAAGGCTGCAGAGAGGGCTTGTTCCTTCAAGCTGACACCTTCTAGTTATTTCAGAGGAAAGATGTTTGTGGGCCATCTTCTGCTATTGAATTCCCATCACTCTAGCAGCCAGTCTGGGCTGTCACATGGACACTCACCACTCTCCACTTCTTGCCCTCCAGCTCTAGCATTGCCGGTGCCTTCTTTGGGGGTGATTTTTTGGGTGGGTTAGCTGCACAGGCGGGTTTGGGAGCGGTGAATGGTTTGGGTCCTGTTCGGACAGGGCCACCTTGATTCTTCAACCCTGGGTTCTTGTGAGTCTTCATATCATCTGAAACATGTTTCAGGGCTACAAGAGAAACCGCTGTTACTCCAGACATCGTTTGGCTGGATAATGCTAAGTTACTAGGTGTGCAAGGTCCAAGTTTAACAAGTCCCAGAAGTCAGCAGCTATTACAAGAGCAGTCTGCTGAACTCTTTGAGGACCCATAAAACAAGTTCTCTGCTTCAAGAGTTTATAATCTACATTGAACTGGGCAACATGAAAGATTGCTATGAAGAAAGGGACCTGGAGGAAAGGTAAGTGCTTTTAGCCTTTAATGATATGAGATTGAGAGCTAGATTTGAAGTGTGATGTTTAGAACTAGAGCCAGAATTCCACAGCTGTTCCACTCTCTGTAGGGAAGATGCAAATCTAGGACCAAGTTTTCATGAGCTTTGGTTCACCCACATTTCACTGGGTCACTGAACATGCAAATGGTAATGTGTGTGCAGGTTTGCACATGCAAAAGTCTCCTCCCCCACCCCCGAGCTAGTTTTTAAACTACAATATCCTAACCATGCTCTTTTGTATATCTGATGGTCTAAGCATTCCAAGCCCATTCATCCTGGGAATGCTATTAAGTAAGAGAACTCTTCCTGCTTCCCAGAGGAAGCTTTTTAGGGTTTGCAGATAAGTGACGCAGAACCCCATCCAGACTTAACCTAGAATGTTTTCTTTCATTGACCTACTAGCCAAATGGCTTCCCACCACCAGCCTTCAGTTGCCCAGTTTGCTTACCAGAGGTAATGCCTTCTCCCTGATTGATCTGGGCAAACAGCGCTGAGCGGGAAACAGAGTCATCTGAACCGGAGTTTGTGGGGCCTGGAGCAGGAGGCGGGGGAGGACCAGGTGGTGGAGGAGCAGCACCGGCTGGGGGTGCTGCAGGTGCATTGCCCACCTCTTTTGCTATAGGACCCTGTAAGAGATGCCCGAGAGGGAGTTAAACTTGTGTGATCGCTACTTGATGCAACAGTCCCCGGTAACATTAGAGTCCCTAGGTTATGAAGTACTGATTGCCAACATACAGTCAGCACTCACCGTTTTGCTCCAGGTCAGCCCAGTGGTGTGATACTCTTTGATGTATGTCTGCAGCTCTGCCCAGATACTCAGATAAGCTTTCACCCAGTCCACATGTTTCTTATCTCTAAGGGGAAAAAGATCAAGACAAGCTAAGTAGTGCAAGTGATTATCTAGGAAAGATCTGAAGCCATGTGGCTGTAACTGGATCCTTCAGTTTCCCTGTCCCCTAGCTTGCAAAGATTTGGAGCTGAGTAGCAGCACCAATGCAAGGACAGCGCAAACGGCTATAACCCCCAGCCCTGAGGGCTACTGTGCACAATTAGACGTGGGGCGTTCGGGTCAGTAAGCCAGTTACTATTGAATGCCAGCCCTCCGCACCTAGTCAGAGGTCCACAGACTGCAGAACAAAACACTTGCAACAAACTAAACCCTACTGGGTGATGCTCAATTGGCATAACATATTGGAAAGATGTCTTACTGAAAAAAGCCAAGAGGTTACTGGATGGAGTGGACACACAAGGGATGCCAATGCACTTGCTCCCATCGATTTGCCCAATATCATAAATCTAAGAAAACCTGTCAAAGTCAATATATTTATGGGAATGTAGCTGTTTCTGATGCTGAGGTGTATTAAACACACCCTGCCACTGCTAAAGGAAAGGAGTGGTATTAAGTTTACTAGGCAAGACTTCAGAGATGCCTTGGAGGGGTCATCCTTCTTGATGGTTCCGCTTGCATTAGGGCTTTGTTCACAGCTGTCTGATTTCCACATTCTGGAGACTAATGAAGGGGCTAGGGCACTAGCTAGGACTTGGGAGACTCAGCTTCAATTCGCTGCTCTGCTACAGACAGCATGCGTGACCTCTGGCAAGTCACTTAGTCTCTGTGCCTCTGTTCCCCCATCTGTACAATAGGGATAATAGCACTGCCGCACAGGGGCGTTGGGAGGATAACTACGTTAAAGACTGAAGCACTTTGTGGTCTACTAATGAAAGGCTCGTACATAAGAACTAGGTATTGTTTAACTTTAAGCGACTTGGCTGAAGCAGGTAGGGTTCTCAGCTTAAACGGTGCATTAGTAAGGTGCAATACCAGACCAGCACAGCAGAGGCTGATCTCTGGAACCAAGGTATTTTATTATCTTAATCCTTCAGGACTGCGTGCTAGGGGGGCCACATGCCCCTCCACAGTTAGATCAAGGAACTTAAGTTTCAGTATTCAGCTGTCTGCATCCCTCCTGCTTTGCAGAGCGAAGCTGAACCTACACATCCTTGTATTCCTTGAGGATCCGGTTGGTGTAAAACATGGCCGCATCTGTCATTTCCTTCACGTAGGGGCCAGGCTTTGGGGCCTAGAGAAGACACAACATATTAGAACCAGGGCCTGTTGCAGCAGCAATCCCAGCCTCCCCCACCCCAAGGACCCACTGTAGTCCTTACCATAGCCATCCAGCCCAGTGCCGGGATGCTCTCACTGACAGCTGATAGGTGATTGAACAGTTTGCTGCCACGATTTTTCTCCCGGAAGTTCTGCACCACCTGGATTTGCTCTGAAATGGGTTTCAGTAGCGTTGAGAAGTTATTCTGCAACACAGAAGGGGACGGATGGCAAACAGACAGCCATTGTTAGATGGAATCTAGTTGGCACAAGCCTAAGCTACAGCTCTTGAACAAGCTTTGTGTTGCCAGTGTTCCAGTTACAGCCCCCTCCATGCTCCTCCTGTAGTGAAGTCAGAGTTTTGCGTTGGACTAGTGCTATGGAAGCATGCCAGAAATTGTGACTAATGCAGAAGCCAAGAGGCACTTTGAGACAAGTCTAATCAATAATGAAGACGGGAATAGCCTTTTAGAGATTCTGTAGTATTCAGATGCTTTTCAAATTGCTTTGTCGTTTTGGGCACACGTTTCAGGTTCATTACAAACCAAGTTGCTCCTGTATCTAAACTTGACAGGGTGAGTTAAAGAGAAAAAGAGTTGGACTTCTGTGAATTCCATTCAATTTTTTTTTTTTTACGCTTTAATATTCACAAAGTGTCTTGCTCTAAGGTGTCTATTCAGAGATTTGGACATAGGAGATCAGTTGCTCAGAAGCAGCTTTCCCAGGTCATTTGGTTGGTCTGCTCTACTACAGGACAAACTTTAAGAGCATGAACCATAGCAGAGATGGTCCCATGGACAACCTCCTTTCCATTTGTGATCATGCCTCTCACTGCGTCAGCAGCGATATATACGGAGTAGAATATAGGCAGATTTTTTTTTAAAGCTCTTTAAGTGCAAAGAGTGTTGTGTCTTTAAGAAGAGTCCGTTTGCGCTCTTCATTTGGTTGTTCTTTCCTATCTGCTCAGTTGCAGATGGAAAGGAGGAACGCTAGCGCTATCGGCCCACCAGCAAGTACTCCTGGCTACGGTTTGGGAAGCTCCGATCGAGAGCCATGATCGGGTAAGGGTATGCTTGAGTAAACAAGCTTTAGAGAATTCAAGAATTTGGCATCTGAAACAAGGGCATGCCTGCTCCAGAATTGACTAGACGTCCTTTACAGAAAGCTGAAGGCCTTCTAGGCAGACTTCTGTGTCGTAGGCAGTCTGGTTTAAGAGGGAAGCAGAACCCTGAAGCTGAACTGCGATACTCTACTTTGCAATGAAAGGGGAAGCAGCACAGAAATCCTGACATCCTGAAGTAGCATGAGCAGAGGTGGTAGTTCTCCCACTGGGACATTGCAAGGACAGGCAAAGGTGCATAACGTATCACTAGAGAAGTCGAAGTATAAGTAGAAGAAAACCAATGCATGCAGGATCAGACTCCCCTCCCAGGCAGAGAAGCTGCAGCATGGGGGGAATTGTTGATCTGCTTACTAAGGAAAACTGACTTTAAGACTCTAGCCATTATTCAGGTATCACAGCATCGAGCCAGCCAGACACCTATGCTACCTAGGTAAGAATCTTCATGTAGTGCTTTGAGGACTTACAAAGACTGTATTATGCTAAGTATTGTCTGCTCAATTCCCATGTTAGAACAGGTTCTGTTCTGTAATTCGTGGCTTAACAAATAGGAACTGCATCTAGTATTGATGCCAAGTGAAACGTGAGCCAAGTACCGGCTGTCAGGTATGAGAAGGAGCCACCTGTGCATTGTACAAGCTTAGGTAGTTACGGCAAATCCATAAAATACTCAGCATTTTCTACTAGTTTCAGTGAGTCTTGAGTCAGTTTCTGGAACTAGACTCTGCACACGCTATTCTGATCAGAGGAGTGCAAACTCATGGACGAAGGAGTCACCTCCACTCCAGATACGTTTCTTGAGGAGCAATTTTAAGGGCCCAGATTCCTCAGCTTTTGCTGTTTTCCTCCCAATTAGCCAAGACCTATGCAGCTCTGAGTGACCAGTGTTAGGATTCTCTAGACTTACCCCTGATGGCTGCTGATATTGTGATGCTGTCACCAGGAGAACCCTCTCAGTCGTCAGGCCTGTATGGACCATTTCAGCCTTATAAGGAAGCGGGGGAAAAAACAGTTACATATTGTTTACACAGACAAAAAGGAAGCTCCAGTGGTCAGTGTGCTAGCCTGGGATTCAGGAGATGCGAGTTCAAGTCCCTGCTCCATCACAGATGTCCTGAGTGACCCTGGGCAAGTCACTTGGCCTCTCATGGTTTTAGTTTCCCATTTGTAACATGCGGATAATAGTGCTTCCCTACCTAATGGGGCATTGAAAGGAAATATATACTAGATTGCGAGGTGGTCAAATACTATGGTAAGGGGGGGCCACAGAACATAGCTAGATAGAACCATGTAACTACATGTAGATATCAGGAGTATTTACAGGGACCAATTCATCTTTTTGGCCTCCCTTGCATGGTCTGGTTGTGAAGACAGCCGATTCTGGGCCATCTGGTCTGGTTTTAATCTCTCCCTGTTCTTGGAGAGACGTTCAATGGAAATTGATGAGTCAGGATAGACAAGAATTTACCAAATACTGAAACTGGGCAGTTCCGTTCCTCCCTATTGTGTATCCCTCTAAGTGGGTAGATGGAGATCCCTGGATAACCCACGGGAGATCTCCATCTGTGTTGGATCCTCCAAGGTCAGTGCTTTGCTCTAGGGAGTGGGGAAGAACTTCTCTTACTCAGCCCTTAAAAGTCTAGAGTAGTGGTCAGCCATATATTTACAACATGGTAAAAGGAAGCTAAATCCTTACGTGTTTCTGAACGTCACCACCAATATCTTTGCTGATCTTCATATATTCTGCTACTGGACCAGCCAGGAGAGTGTCGAAAGCTTGCACATACTCAGCTATTCCTGCAGAAACAGAACAGAGCGCAGCGTTAAGGGCTAGCAGATGGACTCAGACTGGAAGTATTGGGGAGTATTTTCAGCAAATGCTGCCACCCTCCTTACACTGAAGTTTTGCAGAGCACTTTGTGAGTAGGATTGTGCAAGTCAGAGCGTATATATGGCGGCGGCTGATCCTCAAGCATGCAGATGGATGCTGGTCTAAACGTACTTTTGTGTAAGAAAGAAGTAGCTTGGCTGTAAGGAGACAAGGGAAGTAGTGCACCCGCAGGAAGCTCTGGTTTTAACAGTACAGTAACCACAGGCCTCTCCTGCATGTGTGTGTAGGTCTGTATGTTATCTGCGTGAAACTCACTTCCCCTCCTGGTACAGCTATTCAGGCTTACACAACATCAGCTTGCATGCTCTGCAGCGCATTTGCCTTCCAGAATCGGTACTTTCAGTGTCCAGTACAATCAACATCAAACATACAACGTGTTCAGTATTGATGCAGAGATTTTCAGCAGAGGGTTCCTACCTTTGGAAGGGCCATCTCCATACATGCCAGGGCTTTGGGACACAGCTTCCAAGCGACCCACAGCCTTCTCCAACCGCTCAACCAGGCTTTGCATATCTGTCATTGCTCACCACCTGCAGAGACAGACTACTCACAATTAGCTCCTCGCACACATCATCAACGGAATGCTCAATAGTCTGATGGGCTTACTTAACATTCTGAATGTTAGTCATTCCCCAATCAGACGGGGAATCTTATTCTAGCCTCACATCACCCAGTTTAGGCATTTTAGACTCCGTAGCACGCTTACCCATTGTTCAGATAACTCTTTTGATAGCCCAGCTGCCAGAACCCATCAGAGGGCTCCATTGGCCAATCCATGATGACCAAATAGTGTCCACTGCATAGTAATTCATAGCACATCCATGCTAGACTGACAAGGAGAACTTCCAGATATTTTGCTGTAAGCGCTCAGATACCATGGCGGTAGGTGAGGTGCAAGACCCTGCACAGAATTTTATAGACTATAGGAAAACTGACCACAGCTCTGATTATGACCATAACTGACTTCTTGTACGATTGCTATCAAAGGGTTGGTTCTTTTTCTACACGTATAATGGCTTCGCTAGGAAGAGTTAATTGCAGATAAGATTCAGTGGTTTTGAGTCCGCAAATACATTTGAGGTGGCCACACCCACCCCTGAATTCCAAGACTCCAGCAATGTCTCAACCCACAGAATTAGCATGCTAAACCAAGACATGCTCTGGCACATGCCAAGACAAGCAGCTGCACAAGAGAAGAATGCAAAGCTGCTTCTGAAACAATGTGTCCCCTGTTAATACTGTCTGTCTATATGCTGAGGGAACTAGTCTCCCAGCGATGGACCAGAGTAATTTAGGCACATAAGTCATTTAAGCTTCTCATTTGGAGAAGTATAATAAAACTTTCCTGCCCTGCTCAGCACCAGAGAGCTTCAGAATTCACCCTCTGAACATTAACGCAAAGGGAATGCAGGGAGGGGTCAGCAACCAGCCAGCCACACGCTTCCATCTTATCACCATACATTAAGACATTTTGAAGCATGAATCATGCTTGCAGCCTGAACACACAACTTCCTTTTATTGCAGACGGCCTCCAGAGCTCAGAACCTTAATAAGAAGAATTTCACCTTCAGTCACTGGTGCCAACATACTCCAAAGGGAAACTAGATTTGTTCGGCTATATTTAAAAAGCTGAGAATAGATCCGCCTCGTACAGCAGACTTGGATTTTAACCAATTTTGCTTTTTGTTTGCAAAGCCTCCCAAGCTGTGCTATAAAATGTTTATTTTCCCCTGTCCCATGGATGATGCAGGCCAGATCCAGCATTAGTCACAAGGAACAGTGATGTCACTAGGAAAAACAAGGTCACTTTCATCCCTCCGTTCGTATGAAGAATCAGCAAAAGAACCACTGAAACGCCGGAGAAAGGAGGATGGGATGGGGGTGGAGTGCAGGGGGGGCGGGGGAGGGTCTGATGCAATGTTCCACCCCAGCATGTTTACTCAACTTCAGAGAGGAAGAGAGCAATTTCCTCCTTGGAACAACATCTCCTCTAGTTCACTATAGAAAGGTGATCAGCAGCTATTAGGCAAGTTACAGCAAGAAAGAATTTAGAGAAGTTTGAGGCACATGTGTGATGTCTATCACGCCGCCTACATTAGTGATGAACTCTCTTCTATTTCCTAGGATGCAGGGTACCAAACACAGGATCTAGGTGCTCCACCTCAGCAGGAGACCCCAAGTACACATGAATCTCACTCTGTCCAAAGAAGCTGCAGCTCTTGACCCCTCCCCTCCCACCTGTATTCCAGAAGGAACAAAAATAACCCCCCCCCCCCCACCGAAACCTGCCATCAGTTGTGGATGCTGCACTCCAGAAACTCAGGGAAGCGAGTTCCACACATGTTTTAATGAAGCACGTTTCCAAAAGGATCTCAGGTTTACAGAACAGCAAGCAGACAAAGCTGCCATTCTGCACCACTGATCCCCACTCCAGTCCATATGGGGCTCTAATCTGATCAGACCCGTTACCCTGAGTCTCCGTCTGTATTTCAGATAGGGATTATGGATAACATGAACGAGCCCAGATGGAGGGCAGTTTCCAACCCTGAGGAATTCAACATGTTGCAGGCCTGTACACAACAGAATGCACAACACCCCTCCCAGGTGAGCTCCTGAAACCAGAGCGATGTTACCAAAGTTCCCCCAGAACTTCAGATGGACTCCCTCATTCCCACCACTGAGCTGTCAGAATCTTCTCGGGCAGCTTGTAGCCTGTGTCAGGAAAACCCTACATGCATGGCATTTGAGGTCACTTCTGTGAACCTAGCATCACATAACAGATGGTGAATTAATTTCATCTTCTAGTTGCGATAGACATGGGTACCCTCCGCATTAGGACACAGCTTATAAAGTAATCACTTTGATTCTGCTGCCACTGCACCAAGTGATAATTGCTGGCCATGTGAACTCCAGAAGGAGCCTGCTACACTTCTGCCAGCCTTCACCAGAACTACCTAGCATAGCTCACTCTCTTCTACCCTCCAGATGTAAATAGCATCAAGGGTGCTATTTAAATGAAGACATCTCATTATACAGACAAGAATCATACTGATGTTGGTAAGAATAGAATCTGCAAACCAGACACTAGAAGTCTGTGAGGGGAAAAAAGACCGTACTATTGCACTGGTTGAGCAGTCATCTAATATAACATGAACTGCTGAAACAAACTGCAATGATAGAATCCACGATTTATAGATTAACTTGGTTCTCTAAAGCTCTCTAATGCAACGAGATACAAACAAATAACTGAGATTCCACTATCTGTAACGGGGGATGGTAAATTGAGACATTAGAGATCGTTTTTGTTCACTGCAATCTGCGTGTCCTGGATAACTTCAAAGTCTTTCCGAACTGAAATCTTAAGTCACACACCAGGGCTAGCCCTTCGGATAACCAAGAGTTTGAAGTTCAGAGAAGACTCCAACATTGGAGCAATATTCCAGAATTTAGGTTTACGTCTTGTTTACATGGGAAGTTTTTCAGATGTTGTTTTTCTGTTAATAGTTACAAGTCAAGTCTTCAAGAACCAACTATAACTAGTTTCAGCTCTATTAGCAGGCCAGTTAAGAACTCATGTTGAACCGCCACACATTTTACTCTGGCTGAGAGATCAATCCACCTCCAGAGTATCTGAAAATATTTTTGGTTTTAAGCTACTCGCCAACATTAATTAAGATAATTTTCTCAGGGCCTGAAGGTAAACACACCCTGGCACAGACATAGGCCTTCCAGCTATACCTAGCAATCTGCCTTGTACAGGACTCAAAACAATAAGAGGCATAACTGCTAATTAATCCAAGGAAAACAATACTGCACCGGAGGGGTTTTTCTATTTTGGGACACATCAGTCAGGGATTGACAGTCTTTCTGATAACCAGACCAAGACCAGTGCTTAGTAAAGTTAACAGGTCCGGATATAAAAGTACTTTAACTTGGCAGGTCAAGATACGAGACTTTAATTTTGTTGTCATCTAGTTTAAATCATTTTTCAGTATAACTGAATGTTGGTTTTATAACCTCTCAATAGTCCAACCTCTTAGAGTTAGATGTGCACCTCTGTTCAGATTCACTTTTTGTAAAGTATGAGACGTGTGAGCCTCATGTTGCCAACAGCATTATGAGTACTTCCTGTTTCCACAGTCCCGAGGAGCTAAAATGGGACAATTAAGTTGAGAAAATACAAGACTAAGTTGACACACTCAGCGGACCTGCTCAGAGATTTCATACTACTTCCGAGATTTGTATCTTCTAAAAAGCTTAAGAATCTGTTTCTATCTAGCTGTTCAGTACACCATTTGAGTCAGGCTTTACTCAAAGGAGAGCAAAACAGTAATCAGAGTGACTGATTTAGGGTCTGACACATCCTGGGAGTTGCCAAGGCTAGCAGTGAATACACTGCTACTGCTAGTCCCTGATGGCTGCCAAGACACAAGGTTCTCTAGTCTAAATACTTTTTGACATTAGTCCTGAAATGAAGATATTTAGGGCCAATATCTCAGAATTACAACTTTTTATTTCTGATTTAGAAAGCTATCCCATGATGTTCTGTTAGATACAAGAGATAAAGTCAACCACCTATTCAGCACTCCTGAGAAACAACATCCACTGAAGTTTTACCTGGATAAAAAGTGCCAAATAAACTTAGTAGAAAGAAGGGAGAGGGAGGGATAGCTCAGTGGTTTGAGCATTGGCCTGCTAAACTCAGGGTTGTGAGCTCAATCCTTGAGGGGGCCACTTTAGGGATATGGGGCAAAATCAGTACTTCGTCCTGCTAGTGAAGGCAGGGGGCTGGACTCGATGACCTTTCAGGGTCCCTTCCAGTTCTATGAGGTAGGTATATTTCCATTTTTTTTTTTTTAAGTTGTGTTAATAGAGTGAAGTGATTCTGTTCACTAGAATTACCTGGCATACAAGATTTGCACTTTTCAAGTACCTTGCTACGTTTCCTGTCAGGTTCAATAGTCTAGCACAGATTCCCTCTTTTTAAAATCAGAGTATGTAACCTACACCTAATCCTACAAATAATTTGGAACCTCAACATTTAAGCTACTTTGAGACTGTACTAAGTTGTGTGTCATGGATCCATGACTGAAGGAGTTCCAAATATGCTTCCTTGGATAGAGATTGCTTTGTCTAAAGCTGATAAACCATGGACACAAAGGGCTCCTTAGAAGCTGAGAAGTATTCTAGAGACCTCAAGATCACACAAAGATCCATTTTAACTTTTCTCCCATTTGATTTTCTGAGAGAAGAAAGTTAACATTTGTTACAACAGGAAAGAGTGCTTTTCCAAGGTTAATTTGGAATCCTACAATCCAATCCTTCACTCTGTCTCTAATCCAGATGTTGGCAACTTCTAGCATGGTACCAGAAGCTGGCATGACAAATCCTGTGTTTTAGCATGGAAGAGACATTGCTCCAATTTTATGTGACAGTTGAGCAGCACAGTGAAGACATGATCAGTTGCATTTTGATCAGGAAAGTTAAAACTAAGATGATATCAATTTCACTGTGAAATGGAAGGGTGAGAGGAGAAAACAGCAGTACAAAGAACAAGAAAAAGGGAACATCAGAGTGACATGTAGAGAGGTACTAGTGGTTTGATGTAGCTGGCCTGTCCTTGTTAAAGGAAAATTATTTCGGCACTGCAGTACTAAAAGACATATGCAGTACTGTCATTGGAAATTGGACACAGTGCTAAAGTTCACCTCTTGTGTCTGAATAAGTCATTCAGGAGATGCCAATCTCTTTAGTCTACACCTCTGGTTTGCTGTCTAATAAGTCAATCTATCACACTACACATCTGCAGAAAGAAAAATAGCCATGTGAAATGCCCAGCTTTTAGTTTAATGACTATAGCTCAACAGTGAAGAACTGGCATTCAGAAGAACTACAGTGAAATCAAACATGGGGGGCAGAATGGGACCACCACTTTCTAGATTTTGAGCCAGATTTCACACAAGATTTTCACCATAGGATTTTTTCACCATTATTTACGTTTACTCCTACTTCAAGTCATAGAACAGTGCTAAAAGGCGGAAATCAGCCCTACGTTGTTACAGCGGTACAGCACTTTACACTAGTATAGTAAGCCTTCCATCTGAGGCCTGAAAAATGCTTTATGAATACACACAAGTTTAGCAACTCTCCTGCAAAGTATTTGGACTGTTATTTCAGTAACAGTCAAAAGGATGCACTCTTCCTGTTAAGCTCAGTTTATTTTATTGACAACAGAAGTGTTGCTTACTGCCAGCCGTTAGGGCAGGAAGTTGTCTGAGAAGCTCAAACCTCGTTTCCCGACTTAATGGATGACATCTGTAAGTAAGAGTCTTTATTAAACTGACCATAGCAAGAGAAGCGCACTTATGCATATTTATTGGTTATTGAATAGTTAAGTGACCCTGTTTAACTTTGGTTTGTTTCTAGAGTAGCAGATTTCACATACACAAGTGCTCTCCCACTTCCATGCAAACCCCTTTATTTCGAGAAAAGCAGCTCATGTGATGACTAAACAGGAGTATTCCCCCTAAGATGATATTCCCAATTAAACTTCATCAATTCTTAATGTGTGGCTAAAAGAATCTGCTCAGAGAAAGTTATTTGGTTTGGGACAGAAAGTCCTGATCTCCTTGTCGCCCCTCCCCACATGGAGCGGGGGGGGGGGGGCTGCTCCCCCCTCCCCCCGAATACCTTCCCCCTGCCATGGACCTGGGAGCAGCCCTGCTCCCACACACCACCTTCCCCCCACCCAATAGACCTGGCAGGTAGCCCTGCTCCCACCCTCACCATAGGCCTGGGGGACAGCCCCACTCCCACCCCCACCCTCAGGCATCCTCCCCACCATGGACCTGGGGCAGCCCTGCTCCCACCCCGCTTCCCCTCCCCACCAGAGACCTGGGGGCAGCCCTGCTCCCACCCCGCTTCCTCCCCACCAGAGACCTGGGGCAGCCCTGCTCCCACCCCCCCCGCTTCCCCTCCCCACCCGAGACCAGGGGGCAGCCCAGCTCCCACCCCGCTTCCCCTCCCACCAGAGACCTGGGGCAGCCCTGCTCCCACCCCGCTTCCCCTCCCCACCAGAGATCTGGGGGCAGCCCTGCTCCCACCCCGCTTCCTCCCCACCAGAGACCTGGGGCAGCCCTGCTCCACCCCACCCCGCTTCCTCCCCCCCCGAGACCTGGGGGCAGCCCTGCTCCCACCCCGCTTCCTCCCACCAGAGACCTGGGGGCAGCCCTGCTCCCCCATCCACCCTCAGGCATCTCCCCCCGCCATGGACGGGGGGGGGCTGCTCCCACACCCACTCTCACGCACGCCCCATGGAGCCCCCCCGGGCAAGGCTGCCCCAGCTGCAGGGCAGGACGACAGGAGAGCCCGAGGCCGGCCCCTGGCTGAGCCCGGGCAGCCGAGTGCCCCAGGCTGTGGGGGGCATCGGGGGCTCCCGGCTGCCCCTTGCTTCCAGCGGCCGCGCGCCCTGCCCGGGCGGGTCCCCCCAGCCCAGCCCCGCCGCTCCCTCCCTCACCTCTGCTCCGCTCGCGGCTCCCTCCGCTTCCGCCTGGAGACACCGCCCAGCAGCCCCCGCGCCGCCCCGCCCTCCACTTCCGGCCTCCGGCCTCACCGGAACTACGCACGGGGGGCGGGCCGGAGGAGTGCCACGCCCCTCTCCGGGAAGGCGGCTCGGGATTGGCCAATGAGATGGGGCGTGGTCGGGGGGGTTACCGCGCCCATTCAAGGAGGAGGGGGTGGGGTTTATAGTCTAAGCCGCCAGGGGGTGAGGTCTGAGCTGGGGCCCCCAAGGTGGGGTCTGAGCTGGGGGCTATTGGGGTCTGAGCTGGGGTTATAGCGTGGGACCCCAGGGGTGGGGTCTGAGCTTGGGGTCTGAGCTGGGGTGGGACCCCAGGTGGGATCTGAGCTGGGGGCTATAGTGTGGGACCCCGAGGGGGTGGGATCTGAGCGGGGGTGGCTACAGGCTGGGGCCCCCCAGGGGGTGGGGTCTGAGCTGGGGGGGTTATAGCGTGGGACCCCCAGGGGGTGGGGTCTGAGCTGGGGGGGGCTATAATGTGGGACCCCAAGGGGGTGGGGTCTGAGCTGGGGGGGCTATAGTGTGGGACCCCCAGGGGGTGGGGTCTGAGCTGGGGGGGGCTATAGCGTGGGACCCCCAGGGGGTGGGGTCTGAGCTGCGGGGGCTGTAGCCGTGGGACTTTCCAGGGGATGGGGTCTGAGCTGCAAATTGGCCCAGCTGCCCCCAGCCATGGAGTCTGAGCAGGGAGAGGGGGTCTTAGGCTGGGGACCTTCAGGCAGTGATGTTTGGAACTAGGGGAGGGGATGCCCCTGCCTGGGGAGGCTCCTAGGGAAAACTACCGGTTTAGACTCAGGGGAGAAGCTGAAGGATGGCCCCTGGAAGGCTGTGGAAGGAACAGCATAGGTCCGTCTCCCCCTCCCCATCATACTTATGGTAGTGCCTAGGTGCAAACTGAGACTGGGGCCGTATTGTGCTGTACAAACATAGTATAAGAGACAGTCGCTGAAGAGTTTGCCGTCCAATTAGCTGCACCCTTGCCTGGGGCATCTCTTCAGGGTGCAAGGACAGGCCCAGCTGTGCTAGGAAATGCCTAGTAAGACACTTGATGATAATGACAAAAGATGTCCCCCTAACCACCAGGGCCTGGGGAGGGATGCCATTTCCTAACCTATCTCAGGCCAAAAGCAGCAAGTCATATTACAGGTGGAACTCACGGACCTAGGCAAGTGAAAGTCACCCGGTGAGCTGAGCTTAGTCTGAAGCAAATTCAGGGACAGTGGTAGGAAACCCGGAGAAGCTCTTTATTATTACCATATGTGTTACCTTAATGAGCCTCTGCTCCCCCACATTGATGGTGGGGGGAGAGCATGGGGGTTTGCTTGTCCCTGGGGTTCATTCCCCTTCTCTGGGTGCAGCTAAGTCTTCCCTGCCAGAGATGCCTTTTATTGCTTGCTCATAATTATAGTTCTGATGAGCAAATACTTTTGGCCTTTGGAATGCATTGCATTTCACCAAATGTCTGATAATTGTGAAATAATTTCCAGAAGGAGGCAGCCCCCTGTACTGCCTCCAAGTCTCCTTTATTCTTGTAGCTGTAAAGGGCTGTGCATGCTAGTGGCGCTATTGTAATTAATCACACACGGAACTTCTAGAACACTTTTCAGCTGAGGATCTCCAAGGGAGGATAAATAGTTATCCCTGCTTTAGAGATGGGGAAACTGAGTCAGAGAGGTCAAGTGAAATCACATAATGAGTCAGGAATAGAACAGGGGAGTTTACCCTACTCATCCCCTGCAAACTGCGCTGTCTGAACATTGCCCTTCTGCAATACATTCCCAGCTGCTTCTTCAAGTCAAGGCTTTGGAGAAGGAGATGGAACTGTTTTTTAAGCCTCATTCTTGTGCATGAGGGGGAAAATATCCAGCGTCTACACCACCACTGGGACACATTGATGGGAGGGGAAGGAGGAGAAAACCCAGTGAGATCTGCTGACTTTACCACTGCTTCCTGTCCTCTGCTCTTTGTTACCATAGATGGTAACGTCTGGTGCAGTAGCCTCCCAGCAGAGTGGAAACTGAAAAGGAGCAGCCGTAATGCTCGCTCAGAGCGCCTAAATTGGACTGGACATCAGTGCTTGGCCTCCAGAACGCTTGAGTGGGGGTGGGGGAAGCAGGGGGGTTAGATTTGTTTTATTCCTAGGAATTAAGGGATTGACAGTATGTGTGTCCTGTCAATGTGATCATACCGACACCTAGTGATGTATTTCAGACCTGTCTTCCTGAACTGACAACCCTGGGGAGTGATAATGAGGATCAGAGCCTTTCTCTAGGTTGCCAGTTTAAATCCAGCCCAGCTCAGTAGAGACCAAAACCTGTTTCTGTTTGGCAGCCATGTGAAATGAGTTGGGGGAGGGACTCAGTCCCGATTCTAGTGGGACAGCGGTTCATATTCCACACAGCCCCAACACATCTGGCACTACGGTGACCAGATGTCCCGATTTTATAGGGACAGTCCCGATTTTTGGGGCTTTTTCTTATATAGGCTCCTATTACCCCCCACCCCTGTCCTGATTTTTCACACTTGCTGTCCTGTCACCCTATCTGGCACGTCTGGGGTCCCTTGTTGGCAGAAAGTTTCAAGACTGATCGGGACATGGAATTTGAACTCCCCTCTCATCCCTAGAGGTCTTCCTTTGCAGTCAGAGTTGAGGTCCATGGGGGTGAGTGGGCAAGTTTTCACTGCAGCTGCCCACACTGTACCAGTCTGGTGAATAAACAGGTGTTCATTCTCCAGAGCTGTCGTGCGAGCCACCTTGCACAGCTCACGTCACACACTCTTTTTTAAAAAGCCTTCTACACGGGGATGACCCTGCTGCTGTCTGATGCATTTTCTCTACTTCTCTTTCCCCACCTCTAACCACTGAAGATGTTTGCACTAAAACCTTCTCTTTGTTTATCTGCTCCTTGCTGCTTATCCCTCCTCTGTTTGCAGAGTAGTGAGGCATTTCCACAGGGGACCAATTAGCCTGACACAAATAGGAATTGGAAGGTGAGAGCCTCCAATAGTAATAATAATTAATAATAACTTACATTTCCATAGGGGTTCTCTTTTCAAAGCATTTTACGAATTATAGAACTAGGAATCCTTTCCTCCTAGCACTGAAGTGCCGCCACTTCTAGAGTTGAGCAGGGTGGTTTGTCAGAGCAGCAAAGGACAGAAGAAAATTTTAGCTAAGGGGCAGCCATGCTTCTGATGTGGAGACCGAGGAGATTGCCCTGACAGCACAGATCCCCTACCACCCAGCAAGCAGCTCCTGTAGAAGACGCACTGGGATGGGAAAGAAAGGAACTGGAAAAGAGGAGCCAGGTAAGGCACGTAGCGCAAGGAGAGAGGGTATGGGAAGCTGGCTTTCAGGTACTTTGGAGTGACTGGACACTGGATGATTACTGCAGATTGGTGTTAATGGCTTGCAGTAACTTTTGCTTATGACTGGTGGGTCCGCTGATTCCGGTTCACTCTGTGCAGCCACCCAAGAATTGCTACTACCAATGAATAATAAGGGTGGAACAAAGGCTAGTTTCTACGTGGTAAATCTTAGCCTTTTAATAGCTCCCTGGCTGTTCCCTAAAAACAGGAATTGCCACCTATTCACCACCCATATTTGTCTGTCTGTCTAACTGGTCTGATCTAAACCAATTCATCCCTCACCAGAGTACCTCAGTGCCAACAGACCAGACCAATAGCCCACGTAGTGCAATATCCTATCTCCAGCATTGGCTAATGCCCAAAGTTTTGGAGACAGTGAATCCCCTTCCCCGTAATGCAGCTGGTTAGTTGTTGCATTATCCCTATTCTATCCCATTTTGGGGAGGGGGAGATTTCTTCCTGACCGTAGCTGGTTATCATCACATGTTCTGAAGCATCAGGATAGATGATCATTTCTATCCTAGCCATCGTGCTTGTGGATACCGCTCTTATCCATACCCTTTTACAGTCCTGCTAAAGTCAATAAGATCCTGCAGCAGCAAGATTGACCCACAGATTAATCTGAGATTGTATTTTAAAAATGAGTTTCCTTTTATTCCTTTTAAATTGCTTGCATTTTAATGTCCCTGAGCGTCCCTCTTTTTCTGCTACAATAGGGCAGGAGGAGTAGGAGCACTTGTCACCATTCTCTATTGTGTGCACCTTTCTTACATTTCATCTCGCTTGTCTCTGCTCTGAACCAAAGCCTCCTTGGGTTAGTTAGTTATCCTCATCTGGCAGCCCCTCCCCCATGCCTCTAATCATTGTCATTGCTCTTCTCCGCACCTCTCCTATTTCTGCTATATCCTTTCTGCCTCGACTAGTATCTTGGCTAACTATCAGTTGCTCCTTTGTGTTGGAAAAACCTAGTTGTTATGTAACGTCAAGTCAAAAGCTCTGCTCATACTGGGAGCAGAACTGGGCCTGACAGATCATTTTCCGATATAATTGTAACTAGCTTGAGTTTCTTGTGGATAGGGCCTTGCTAAAGCAATAGCCCTTATCACACCTTCAAAGCACTTTATTGGCTTGTATTAAGTGCAGTATTCCATGACATTGTCACCCCCAGAGCACTTCACAAACAGTAGCTAATCCTCTCAACAGGCACTGAAGTAGGCCTCACATTTGCAGATAGGGAAAATGACCCAGGGTGATTGACTTACCGAGAATGCCCCACTGGGTAAGAGTTGGACCTAGAACTGGGGAATGTGTTACTCCAAGTCACGTGTGGAGGTCATTTGACCATGGTTTGGTCATACAATCCTCCCAGCCCAGGTAGAGAGAAGTGGTAGCTCTGCTCCACCTAACGCACTAAAAATAGCAGCGTGGATGCCGGCTGGGAGGCATGCTCCCAGCTGCAGTGTAGATCTGCTCTAAGAAACCTTTTCAAACATATGTATGACCAAATCATGGTCAACTGGCCCAAGCGCGTGTCTGTCTACCCAGGTCCCACGCTGAGAGGTGCGCTCCCGGCTGCAGTGTAGCCAGACCCTTATTGACATGGTCTGATGTGCTAACAGGCCTGACTCTCACTCTAACCAGCCAAAGGTTAAGAAGGATTTTATTCTGAGCTGCATCCAGAACAGACTGTCTTCTATCTCCAGTCACCACCCCAGACTATCATCTCAGAGCAGGGATGGGCAAACTACGGCCCGTCAGACGGTTTTATCCGGCCCTCGAGCTCCCACCGGTGAGCGGGGTTGGGGGGGGCTTGCCTCACTCCACCCGCCTGGCACTCCCCAGCCCCCGACTCACAATTCCCTTGATGAGCACCATCTTCTGGCACGCAGAGCCACGCCGCGCAGGTGCGACTTCACCGCGCTGTTTGCAGGAGTGGAAACCCGCCCCTCCGTGACAGCCCCCCCCATCCCATGCGGCAGCGCGCCCAATCCCCTCCTGGTCTCCTACGGCCCCACCCTCGAGAGCCTCGAAATCACCCAGGGGTCGCACCCGTCCAAACTAGGGTGCCTCTGCCTGTGATGGTGCCTGGTATGACAGCCTTGGTGTCACTGCTGGCAGGGCCCCTAGGAGTCCCCGGTACCACCCTGTAGAGCCCCCCCTCCCCCCACCTTGGTAACATCCCTTATAGAGCCCTTCCCAGGCTACATCCCATAGAGTCCCCCTCCCCCATCGGACTTTCATGGCCCACCATACAATTTTCATACCCAGATGCGGCCCTGAGGCCAGAAATTTTGCCCACCCCTGTCTCAGAGGCACCTCCATTTACATTCCGGTGCTTCTATTTCATTAGCAATGACTGGAGACTGCCAAGCCGTGGCATGTGGCTACATCTAACATCCTGACCACGCTTGATTTCAGTATCATTTGAGATATCAGGGGATGTAAACCTTCCCCAGATGGATTTTTGCTCTTGAGATTTTGAACTCACTTTAATGGTTCCAGATGGACAGCCCTGGAGCCCACAGCTAAACGGCGCATGGGCAGTGCTGGTGCAGGTTTCCTTGCCTTGCCAATGTGCCTCAACCATCAGGGACCGGCTCCTGGAGGTGAAGGAAGAGCGCAGCCCCTACTGAGACTGCCAGCGAGAGTGCTAATTAGTGCCAGTTGGGATGGGAGTGTTTGTAACATCGACCCTGGACTTCTAACTGGACCAAGTCCTTGCCATTGACTCCTGTCACTACGGCCACTGACCACCCAGTAGGCAGTAACTTCTCTTCTGTCCCGGTCCTTATACCGCCCTCATCACTAGTATCTGAGGCTCACATCCTCTGACTCCCGTTGATGGGCATTAGGCACCTAAATACCATTGAGGATCTGGGCCTAAGCCTACTAGTGTATTAAGCAACATGGCTGACATGTTACGTGGAGGTTGGTTCTCTCTTATCCTCTCCCCAGGGTCACCACTGAGCTAGATGAGAATCAACCGTCCGGCAGCCTAGAAGTGAATGGCTTGTGCTCCTCTCCTAGGCCTCCTAAGCTACTCTCCTCCCCAGTCCATTGGCGTTCCAGGGGGTACTGTTGGGTTTCACTGCAGATCGCCCAAGGAGGCCTCCCAACATCACTATCAATAAGGCAAGAGAAGCAGCGCCAGCGGGAAGTGTTTCTGAAATGTCCTTGTCAGGCTGGCAAGGTGGGGGAGGTAATAGCTGTCACTGGCCCGCCTTCTGTTGGTGCAAGGGACAGGCTTTCGTGCTACATGGAGGCCCAAAGAAGAGCTCGAAAGCTTGTTTCTCCCCCAAAGAAGTTGATCCAGTAAAAGCTACCACCTCCCCCACCTTGCCTCTCTAATATCCTGGGACCAGTGTGGCTACAGCTCAGACCGTGACATTCCACTGGGCAGCTCGGACAGAGAGACCTGGTCAGTAGACAGCTCAGTCCCGTCCCACGTTCTAGTTAATTTTACATGAAGCTTTGCAACACACATACACCCAGATGCCATTTCCCATTGCTCCAGCAGGTGGTACAATTCTTCAATAGTTGAACTGGTCGTTTTTTAACTGAGTAAGAGGCTTTCGCTCTCTGGGGTTTGTTTGGGTTTTGTTAAACTCACCGTTCATTGAATCGCATCTCCACCGGCGAGATGCTGTTGGAAGTTTTGGTATCTGTTTAGACTCATCCAAAACCAGGCCAGCCCTGGCAACCGGGAGATCATTGCGAGCGTGGCTGAGACGGACAATAGCGCAGAGCAGTCAAAAGAGCGTCGAGCGTTTTAATTTTCGGTAGCCTTCCCTATGGTCAGCCTTGCTAGAAGACAGACGAATCGTGCCCAACCTTGCAGCAATTTGGTCCTGAACATACTGCACCTTGTGACCATGTTAATAGGCCATTTTTATTATTCGGTGCTAAATAGCATCAGCACGTCTCTCGCTTTAAAGGCGATTGTGCAGTGAAAAGCCCTGCAGACAAGTACAGTAAAGGCAGCAGAAGGGCAGGCTTCCGCACAGCACCTTGTCAATGAGTCTTGGTGCGGGGAGGTTAGTTCAGTCTCCATGGTCTGTAGTTCTGGGCTGCTGCTGAGCCGACACATGGGCTAGGTAGGTGCTGATAATGGTGATGGGTTGTGCATTGTGGGCTCCTCTCACCTGGTTTGAATCATCTGGCTTCTAACCAGCCCTTGTAGGCGCTTGGCTACTATTTTTCTTAAGGCACCAGTAGGGACTTGGCTACCATTTTTCTTAAGGCACCAGCTCTGGCTGCGACTCTTAGGGACACCCTGGCGCTTTCATCTTCTGTCTCCTCTTTCTGTGGCTTTCCCTACACTAGCAGACTCTGCGGCTGCCGTTCATTGTGGTAGGGTTAGACAACAGAGTGGTTAAACGCTAACGGCCTGGCTACACTACAGTTCCCCCCCCCCCCCTTGGCGACCGATGATGGCGTGACACTAGCGATGAGCTAGCACTGACGCAGGCTGAGATCTGCCTGTCACCTCCTCCAGATCGCTGTCAGAACTCACCTTTCTGCTGAGAAAAACCACCAATTACGATCAATCAGAAAAAGGCATGTGTATTCCAGAACAAGTGTCCACAGGGGGAGCTAGTCTGGTTCGTTTCCCCAAGTTGGTAGGCCTTCGTTCAAGCTTCAACTTCTTGTCTCAGTCCCCTCTTTTGGGATGAGTCATTCCCCTTTGTAGTTTCAACAAGACAGAGCAGTTTTCACCCCCAATCTTAAAGTCTTACATTGATATTTGGTGCTTTTCTTAAAGCCCCAGCTCCTGGAGGCATGCAATTGTGAGAATCTCAGCTTTCATTTAAAAAAAGATTTCTGTCCCTCATGGTTGCAGGTAACAGCTTGAAAACATGGCCTGAGTATGGCCCTAAAGGCTAAGAAACCCAAAAGCAAAGAAAAAAACATTTTATAAAAAAAAACCCTCATGATTTTTAAGCCAATTTTGTGATTTTTGAATGCTTGGGGGTTGGCAATGCTGTTAAAGTGTTCCACCCCAGATATGGTTGCCCTTTGGTGCTGGGTGAAGTAATCCCTAATTAACCTAGCACGAAGGGGTGCTGTGGGGCTGCTTGGCAATTGTTTGAAAAGTTTTTGAGCTGCAACTGACCTTCTGCTGAGAGATAACATATCAAGCCTATCAGTGTTGCTTTGGATTTCCTCATTAGCACGTTGCATATTACTATAGATAACGAGCATCATGCCAGGCTTCAGCCTCGAGACAAAGAAAGGGGCTGTGTAGGGCCAGACCTAAATTGCCACTATACTTGTTTCTCTCTCCAAACACCCTGTGCTCCTTCTCTGCCCTCCCCATCCTTTCTAGGGTGTGTGTGGGGGAGCCATATGGGCTTGGGCAGGGAACTGCCTGTTACTATGAACCCCTTCAGACTTTTGCTTTTAAGGAGGGAGAATTTCATATTAACTCCTTTACTGCCCCATGGGTGTTTGAGGCATGACCAATGTTACGGGCCATGTGGGGCCCCAGATGTGGCCACGCTAAACTTTTGCAACAGAAAACTGTGTGTAAACTCAGGCATCGTTAAACGCTTGTTCTTTTTCCCTGGGAGCCATTGGCAACCAGCAGCCCATGGCCTGGCTGGCAGGTGGTGGGAGACCTGTAAGGAAACTGGGGTGGGGTGGGTGGTTGCTAAGGAGGAAAAAGGAGGTGGGGGGGAAAATCCAGCTTCTATTTGACATCTTAGTGCAGCGAATAACTCCCTGGCCCAGGAGAAGCATCAG
Organism: Mauremys reevesii; assembly: GCF_016161935.1. NCBI lineage: Eukaryota > Metazoa > Chordata > Testudines > Geoemydidae > Mauremys > Mauremys reevesii. The sequence continues at coordinate 16,110,037 of NC_052645.1, forward strand.
AACCACAGAGCAGGGGGTGCGAAGGAATTTGTGCTTTACCCTGCGTTCAAAGCAGGGCACAAAAGGGACCAGTCATTAAAGAGACCGACTAAGCGAATCCTACCTCAGCCAAGCTGGGCCGGGGGTGGGGAGATGAAATCAGGGGGCCCCTGCCATTGTGAAGACAGGCTCCCAGGGGAGCAGGATGGTAGCTCCCCCAGCTCCTCTAGGCCATTTCTAAGGCTGCCTTTGATAACTGTTGCTCCTGGGCATTCGTCTGGGCCTAAAATCATTTCTCCAGAGTCCCCCATGGCCCAGTCCTTTCTGAGCCCATTCCCTACCCCGCTGTTCACAGAGCAGACATCCCTCCCACGCACCCCTCTCTCCACCTCTGCTTGTCTCCTGCAAGCAGCTCTCTTCTAATGAATGGTAAAGCCCCATTTTGCTTAGTAGCCTAGAGGTTTTTATCAGCCTCTGGCTGCAAAACAAGGCAGCATTCCCCAGCGCTGCCCCCAGCCTCAGTTGCTGCCTAGGTCTGGACTTGCACAGACAGCACCTCCTCAACTGTCATCTTATCAGCCCCCAATTCTCAATAGGGGTCATCTGAGCAGCCCCCATGTCCTGGTCTGCAGCCTGGGCGCTGCCGCTTGACTGACAAAAGCCTCTGCTCCGGCTGCTCTCTTCTGCTAGATGTTCCCTTTGTACTCAGCCGCATTCTTGGCCTAAGCGGGGGCCTGTCGAGTATTCCCATTGAAGACATAATCCCCTTTTCTATTTATAAACCCAAGCCTCATTACAGCACTTCACTTTGTTCTGTATTTGAGGGCAGGAGTCATGCACCCCTTCCTACCATGCCACTCCCTCTGGATTCAGTCTCTGCCCCTTCCCGCATTTCTTGCCATCTGTACACTATTCACACAGTGCCCGAAGTGTGCACAGTCCTTACCGAAAATAAAAGACAGCCCCTGCCCTAAAGAGCTCCTGCACCATGCCCTGGAATAGCAAAAGTTCAGCCTCTCAGGTCCCTTCCTTCCCACTTGCTTTGCAGGTGTTAGCCCAGGCTGAATTCGGTCTCCTGCCCCCACGGTACCAGCTGTCCTCTCTCCTCCTCCGCTGAGCTGAATCGCATTCCTTTGCCTTGACTGCATTTCACCGGCTTGTCCCTCATTAAGAGCCTGCATCTTTATCAGACCCAAGGCTTCCAGCTTTATTGCTGCTCATTCAGATCCTACCCCCTGGCCTTGGGTGAGGCACGGACCCTTCCCTGGCTCTCACTCCCACCCCGGCCCCCAAACCAAGGGTGTAGAAACCTCACCTGCCTGGTGGGGGTTCTAGCAAGGCCTGGCCCACCTACCTGTTAAGTGTCACGGAAAAGTGGTGGTGGCGGCTTTTTGTTGGTCCCCAGTCACCTCTCCCCTTTCCAGCCCGGCCTTGAGAATCTCAGCAACTGGTTCCTTTATTTCATCTCCCACCCGCCCAATTGATTTTTAGAGGAAAAGAACCAGAGCTTTGTTGGGTTCTTCCAGTGTGGGTGTTGAGCAGAGAGGAGGGAAAGGGTTAAGTGCATGTACAGCACATTCAAAGTGCCAGGGATTAAGGCATTCCAGTGCCTTGGGTCTGTGAGCGAAGTCAGTCCTACAGGGTGACTAGAGGAGAGGGACTCAGGTCTGTGCAACTGGGAATCTAAAGGACTCCAGTTCTGCGGGGAGGGAACTGAGAATTCATCCAGTTGACTGACATTTCTGCCCTGGAATCAGCCTTCCAGCTAGACAGGAAGGGTGCCAATGTGCCCTGCATGGTTAAGCAGAGCTGGCACTCTCTGACTCTCCGCTACCTTGTGTCCTCGCAAGGACAATAGCCACTGGGGGGGGGGGGGGGCGGAGGGGGGAAATAAATAAATCCATCACACCAATCCAGGTGACATTTCCCCACTTTTATGTAAATTAATATTAATAGTTCCAGTTTGGATTCCATACAGACATATACAAATAGGGAAAAATAATTTCTATTTACAACATCATTAAGTTACTTAATTAGACTTTATAAAAAAACAGTTCTTTCTGCATTAGTGTCCTTATTTTACAGATAGTACAGGTGAGTTAACCTTCATCTCATTCACATTAACAGTGTAATGTACACTACCAGCCCCACATGGGTCCACGAGTGATCCAGAGACAATACTGCAAGGATCTGTGCCATATTCAGTGCCTGCAGTACCAGGCAAATCAATGTGTGAGAGGCAGACAGTACGCACAAGTCTCCTGTGTGTTACGAGCAATAGCTTCCTGGCCCAGGCTGCTATGCTCTGCAGACAGCGCTGCAGGGGCCAGGCTGGCGTAGTGTTTGTTCATTAAGAGGCACATCAGTGCAGTGCTGAATAGATCCCGTGTAACGTACACTACCGGCACTCTATGGATCCCATGGATGGCCTGAGACCACTGCCCGCAGATCCCATGTAACATTCACCACAGATGCTCCACAAAGCCCCGCGTAGCACATCACCAGCATCTCCAGGAGTTCCGGGTAATGGGGTTACTCGGCAGCGACCCCGTCCAGGTCCCGAAGACACCCAGTGTATAAACAGTAGATGGAGGGGAGCCGGGGTCACACGATGCTGGCGAGTTCCGTGGAGTCCGAGTCGCTGCTGTTTTCCAACTCCCTGGGAAGGGAAGGATTGGTGGGCATCAGACAGGAATGGCCCCCCTCCCTCCAGCTGGTATCCCAAGGCAGAGAGTGCCCTGGGCTCGAAAGCGAGGGCCAGCGAGCCAGAGGGGGTTAGCGAGGGATCATTACGGGGAAGGGAGCCCTCCTCTTCGCTGCAGGATGGGAACAATCAGGCCAGTCTCCCCACTTGCTGCCAACGTCTCCAGGCTCTGGAGTGAACTGTATGTTCCCCTCTCCAGCCCCATTCAGCCCCTGGCCTCTGCCCAGACTACCAGCAGCCATTTCTGCTATGTGGACAACTTTCCCTCCACTAGGAACTGGATGGAGGCCCGACCCCCTTGTAACAAAGGCCACCGAATGGTTGTGAAATGCTCAACAGCTTTCTCAACACGGTCCTGGAGCAGATTGAAATAGGGGCCTTCTAGGGAAAGGCTTCGTTTCCCAGGCCCAGCTGTAAAGCCAATTCCCCCCCCCCCTCCACACACACCCCACACCTCTCAGGCGCCACCAAATCGGTAAATGCAGCCCTGAGCCAGGCCTGGGGGAAGCAGCAGAGACCGTCCGCTCCCGTAGCGGAAAGCCAGGCAGCAGCACCACCGCAGCCACAGGAACAGGCAATGCCCAGCACTCCACGTGTATTTATGTTCATTGCAGTACTTTACCATCCCACAGCAATGTACCGGAGGCAGCGCCGCGGCTGGGGGAGTCCTGCTCCACCTCTAGCGATACGCTATGCCCCTGGCATCTTATGGCGCTGCAGCCCTCAGATGCTACCTGCAGTGTGGCAGGGTCTCACAGCCACCCGTGCGTTAGGGCTGCAGGTGTGCTGAGGCTAGCTGGAAGTGCAGATCCTCATGGGAGAGATGGTCAGCTCCTATGGGCTGAAGGACTAGCCACCTGCAAAGCCAGGGCAGGTTCTCCCAGCACTGCAGCTGGTCAGGGCACTAGTGAGAACCATTGCCCTTCCTCATCACTCTCTTCTGGAACTTGCCTAACTCAAGGAGCGCAGTCCCTCCCCCGCAGCACGGAGAGGGCCGTGCCAGCCCTTACCTTAAATTCTGTAGGGCCTTCTTGTTTTCCCTCCGCTTGTCCTCGTCGATGGGGTACAGCTTGAAAAGGAGCAGGCCCAGCAGGATCAGTCCCACCGGGGCTGCCGATACCAGCATCTTCAGCGTGAATTTCACCTCCTCGGGCTGGGAGCAGCCCCGGGTCTTGTAGCCTGCAAAGCTAAGAGAACAGGAACGGTCAAGCAAGGGAAATGCGTGAGGCTATTACCAGCCTCCTCTCTCCACACCAGCTCAGTCCTAGATCTCCAGAGGTACCTCTCAGGGGAAGAACGGCCATGAGATAGATCAGGATTCCCAGGGAAATTACTGCTGAGCCAGCGTTCGCTGCTTTAGCATCGCATCAACCCTCCTCCATCTAGCAAGGAGCATTTCCTCCTCCAACCCCAAAGCCAACAGCCGCCGTGGTCTAGAAGCTCCCAGCTATGCGGTCTGTTCCATCCCCCTCATGGAGCAATGGAGGAAAGCCAGCCCAGTGATGAGGGTGTCAGCCTGGGGCTTAGGCTGAGCTCCTTGCTCCACCACAGACATCCTGTGTGACTTTGAGCAAGCCACTTAGCCGGTCACTGCAAACTTGGAATGAGCCTCCCTCCTACCACAAAAGCTGCAGGGGAGATGCACCTGGAGCTGCCTTCAGTGCCAGCCTCTGGACATCTAATCCCAATTCCCTTCGTGGTTTTGTAGCTAAAAATGGAGAAGCTCCAGACTGCAGGGTCTGAGAGAAGCCTTCCTTCTCTCTTCCAGCTACCAGCTCTCCTAACAAGCCCCCCTGCCTCCAGGCTCGGCGTGCTGAAAGGACTCACTCTAAGCTGAGTGTGGAGATCCCCAGAGACACCCCGGAGGCGAACTTGGTGAAGAAGACGTAAAAGGAGAAGAAAATAGCTTCATGGCCACGGGAGTCTGGGTGCTGGAGGTTGAAGTTGTCTATGACATCTGGCAGCATGGACCTGAGACGAGAGAGGAGAGTATGTGAGCCTCAGACAGAGGCTAAGGAGACCATCAAGTCTTCAGTGGAGCCCACACTTCCCCTTCCAAAGCAGAGGCATGGGAGGTCCCCACCCGCAAATTACAGACTTCCAGTTACTTCCCCTCCAATAATGGTACAGAGGGGCAGAGACTTGGGAAAAGGCCATAGATTGTGGGTTCACCTTCATACTGAAAAGGCCCACAATGCCCCGCGTACTGACAAGAGAAGGCTGAAGACCTCAGCAATCTCCTCATCCTGGATCCGACGCCCAGCACTAGAGACATCAGCCCAGACGTCACAGCTTGTGCATCAACAGGTGTCTACCAGCCTAGCAGTGATAGACAACGCGGGATCGTAGTTCTGTGGTTGCCTGAGCCCGGAGCCCTCACACTCACCACGGCAAGAGGAAGGCAGCAGCGACACTGATCCCAGCTGCAATGGCCACAACGTAGGTGACGATCAAGTTACTCTCCAGAACGACAACCATGATGAGGAAGGGGATGGCAGACTGCAGAGCCAGGAAAGAAGAGAGGTGTCACCTCACCCGCCGGGCAGCAGATAATCAAGATGGACCTGACGAGCCCGTTGGCCTCCCCCCATCTTCCCTCTCATGTGAGTTTCAGCACTTGGAGGTGCTGGCTGATAGGTAGGATCTACCCACAGCATAGGCAGCAGTAACGCAACCTCTCTAATGCTGTCCCACCAACACCGTGCCCTGGAGGGCCCACTTCCCAGGCTCAGAGGATAATTCAGTCTCCATGGCCCAGTCTGTCCTTGGCCTCTCCGCCGTGACTACCAAGAAGTGCCCTTTGTGACACCACTAAGAAGTAGAGAGAGGCCAGTGAATGAATGTCAGGTGATGGTGGTAACTTCTGATCACTCCTGACCCTATTTGGAACTGCTACCTAGAGGGGTGAGGTTTAGATCCCCTGCTCTGGTCTTTCCTCGCCTCCACTTGCTAGGATTCCCTATGAGGCACACAGCAACAAACCACTCTCTGCCCCTCTCTGTTACCCCAGGAGACTTACTCACCGAGATCCCAACATACACAGCAGTTTTCTTCCCAAAGCGCATGAGGAACCATTGCCAGAGGGGGATAGACAAGGTGGCAGAGAGCTGCAAGAGAGAGAGGGGAAAAGACACATGACTCAGGCCAACCAGTCTCCATAGATGCCTTGTCCACCAGACAGGTGTTAACCTCTAATGCAGCAGGAATGGAGTTGGTTGGGGTGTCAGCCTGAGGTCAGGCTCGGATGCATGACAGATGAATTTGGACCCTCTTTTGCCTGTGGTTCGGAGCCCCCTCAGGTGTTTCAGTCAACCACACAAGGCTCTAGGCACAAGACCATCCTGGCTCTAAAGGACCTTCTCGAAGCCCACCTAGACTCGCTCCAGCGCCTTTACAGAAGCAGTCTTGCAAAGCCCGTCCACTCGTCCTCAGAGGGCAAGTGTTGTAAGAGTCTATTCTGGACCAGGTCTGATGAACGTTTGTGACGACTTTGCCAGGCTGTTCTGAAGAAAGACAGCCCCTGCCTTGCTGGGAGCCAGCCTAGAACAGAAGAGACCCAACAGGCTACAGCCAGACACGACCAACATCCTGGGTTAGACCAGGCACTGGGTCTTCGTGGGGCCAGGGAGGTGCATTCGGCTATGGGATTGGTCTCTTGCTTCCATTGATTTCGAGCCCTTGCATTTCCTTAGACCCAGGGGCGGGTTTTCTTTCTTTCACTGCCTTTCTGGCAGGGCAAAGTGTTTCACGCCACAATGCTCCCCCAGCCTCCTCCCCCATTCTATCAACATGCAAAGGGTTCCCAGACAATCCGCTCCATTCCCTCCATTCAGCGCCTCCCTGCAGCCACCACTCAGGGCTCTTTCCCCCCACACCCCTCGCCATGGAAAGAAAAAACATGGCAGGGTTTGGACAAAGGGCCTGCACGGCTTTTATTCTCCCGTCTTTCATGGTCGGCTTCAAATGCAGACAAAGGACTCGCTGTTCTTGCCAACTGGCCGTGTCTTTCCAGGAGCCACGTTAAATAACTTGTTACCCCTCCCCCCACTCCTGAGGCAACCTCCAGTCGCCTTCCCCCACATGCCAGGCTCTTCCAGCCCTGATCTCCCCTCACCACCCGGCTTCTCACCTGGGGCTCCCCATCTCGGCTTCAGGCTCTCAGACCACTACAGTCAAGTCTCTGCCCCCACCAACCAGTGGGCTCCCGAGTATAGAAAGGAGGAGACAGCCAGGTGACGGGGACAGTGATTATTATTATTATTATTCATGTTTATTACTGTATTGTCTAGGGACCCAGGGAGATCAGGGCCCCATTGTGCTCGGCGCTGTACAGACAGTCTCGCTACCTCCAAGGGCTGACAGTCCGCCTAGCCCAGGCAGGCAGGGTCGGGGGAGGGGTGCCACGTACTCGCACACTCGATACGTACCATGATGGCCAGGAGGATGTTCTGGAATTCGTTGCGGAATCCCAGGGTGTAGGTACAAAACAAGGCAAAGTTCCCTTCCAGCAGCTGGGGAAGGAAACAGACCCGGGAGGTCAGCAGAGCAGAACGGAACAGGGAGATTCCCCCTTCCAGGGGGGAAATGCACTGAACAGCCTCCCACAGAGAAACGGGATTCCCTGCAGCCCCCAGACCCACCCCACGGGGAAAACGCTGAAGTGGTCTAGCTGGACCCAGTGCCCAGATGTGCTCGGGGCTGTACGAACGCAGCCGCTGCTGTAGGGAGGCCTTGAGTGTATTGTAGCGGGAGGGAAATCCCCCCACCCCTTCCAAGGGGACTCAGCAAACAGGTCTAAGATTCCAACACCCTTTGCCCTCAATGCATCAGCTCAGGAATTCCCTCTCTGGGCAGAGATTGTCCGGACACATCTGTAAATACGACCCAGGCCAGCAGAGCGGCAGGGTCAAAGAAGGGCTAACAGGCCTAGGTCACAGGAGGACAGGTACCGGCACTCGCATCGTGCTGGGAAGGGGACCGATCGCTGTGCTGGAGACAGGAGGAAGATGGAATACAGATTCCATCAGTTCCCTGAGCAGAGGAAAAGAGCGAGCAGGCACAATCCATGTTTACCAGCAGCATGAAGAGAAGCACATATTTCACCTCCGATCAGGGCGGACGGCCCACCTTGATGTTATCTGCCTCTGTGCAGATTTCTGATATCTGACTGACACACACACACCCCCCTGCTCTCCTACAGGTCCATCTGACAGTCCTCAGTCATGCATTTCCTCCCACCTCCGGGCGGGCTCTAAGCCACATGGTCCCTCCCCAGGCAGTTCCTCACCATGAAGGCGAGGGAGGTGAAGAGGAAGCCAGCAATCAGCTTGATGTAGGCACCGTGTTTCATCACCAACTTCAGCCCCCGGAAGAAAGAGATGGGCTCATCCGACTGGAGCTCAGAGGCATCTGGGGAGCAGAGCAGGATCAGCAGGTGATTAGGCAGCCTGGCATAACGGGCCCCAGTGCTATAACAGTCAGGGGGCCCATTACTGCACTACACTGGGTATGAAAAAGGCACCCCTGAGACTCAGTATTAGCCAGCCTCCGCTGACGCCCGTAACAGTGATCTTCCCAAGTACGATGAGACATCCCATCCTCACCACTCCTGTGAGGCAAGTCCCCATTTTAGAGATAGGGAAACAGAGGCACAGACTAGTTAAGTGATTCACCCAAGGCCACACAGCAACCCAGTGGCAGAGCTGGGACTAAAATTCTAAAATCCCTGGCACCCAGATCTCTGCTCCCCTTTGTCCCATGATCAGTAGAGCACTGCTCCAGTGAGAGTGTCCTGTTAAGGGTGGGGAGAGCGGGATGAAACCCAGCTGGGCTCAGAAATAAATCCCATAAATGCCATTATCACAGCTATGGAATAGCCTGAGTCCAGCCAGCATATTGGAGGCCAGACATTGTCAGCCAAAGCCAGGCAGCAAAACACTGACACGTGTAAATACTAGGCAGGAAGACAAGTTCTCCCAGATGGTTTCCTGCAGTAACAGGGTCCCCTTGAGATTCTCCAGTGAGCTGTGCCACCTTGCCACTGACACAGTCTTTCCATGGAGGTTTACACACAAGAAATGGGTCTCTGAAGCTGTGTGTCCCCCACCCCCACTCCATACCTATCCTGGTTTACATTAACCTGGACTCCCACTCGCCCTAGTTTTGGCGGATAAGCAGGTGACAACAGCACCAGCCTGGAAGAGAGGAGTGGGAGGAGCAAGAGTTGGGATCCAGGCATCGAACTGGGTGAATAAACCAAGGCAAGAACCCATCAAGCCCAGGACAGGATCCTTTGCATTCGCGCCGTACACCCCTCCCCAGCCCACGCCCTCGAATGGAACCCTACCCCCTCCAGGGCTTCATCTGTGTAACAAGCGCCCTGGTCTCTGCTCTTCATACTGGAGCATGTTGGTTCAGCGCGGGACGGGCAGCGTTCCCAGTTCGTGCGGAGCTGAACTTCCCTCCCAGATCCCAACTAACTGCCTAAGAGCAGGGTTGGGAGCCAGCGTGGGATGTGTTCAGTTAGCATAGCAGGGAGAGTGCCTGCCAGGGGAGGGGCTGTTTGAAGATAGTGCCTTCTAAACACAGCTCAGGTTTGAAAGGCCTGGGTGACTTCAGTCCAAAGGCACTTGGCTCACAAAGGGGCCCATTTAAAAAGAGTTCAGTATAAAAAATTGTCGTCTGCTCCTGGCCGGCTGGTTAAAGCCCGAGAATGACCCTGGGTGCAGCTTTGCCTAAAGCAGGTGATGACAGCTTGTAAAAGGAATTCCCATCTCCTGCAATTTCCCCAATTTCCAGGTTTGTTCCCCACTTTCTGCCCATATGATTAGGGGAAAGACTTGTGGCTAAGGATCCACTGTTCTAACCCCTCTGAAACAGGCGAGATGACCCACGTACAGGGTCCAGCCTGGTCTGTTGCTTGGAAAGCCCTTCTGGACTCTGGACATTGCAAATGCCAACGCAAGGGACTCCCTCCACCTCCCGCACTCACCTCGCTTCTCCCGCACGCCCAGAAACAGGACGATGGCGCAGAGTATGTAGATCCCACCAATGACTCCCGCTGCCATCATGTAGGCGTTTCTCTGTGCAAGACAGATGCAGGTCCAGTTAGCGAGGCTGCTCCGCCAGGCCCCTTCTACCAGCCACTCTTGGTACAATGGCGCAGCCAGTGTAGTGCTTGTGCCAGCGCCAGCAGAACCGGACGGAGCTCTCGCTACAGACTGGGTGGGGCAGAGTCTATGCTGTGCTATGGGGCTGCATAAAAAGCTCCCTGCTCCACCCCTGATAACGCCAGGGGATCCCGAACAATGGGCTTCCCTCTCTGCAGCCAGTTCTCACCATAAACGAAGGGACCATGCACCCTACAGGCACCTGGATTTGCTTCTGCAACTGAATCCAGTTCCGATGACCCACGAGGCTCTACTGTGTTTTAGCTCCATACCTGTTGCACGGGGATAGGTACCCCCAAGTTCCTATGGTACCCCTAAGTTCCTTAATTACACAGCAGCTAGTGGGACCCAGCCTCAGGCTGCAGGGAGTTCTCTGGAGGCAGGGCAAAGCGACTCAGCACATGATTTTCACACGCTTTCCTGCCTCCAGAGTCCGGCTGAGGCAGCGCGGGAGAGGCTGCAATGAAAGAGGAGAGTCCCCGAGCAGGGGGAGGATGAGCGGCCAGGGTGCCACAGACCTACCGTGTCTGTGAGGGAGCCGGCATCACGGGTAACGTTCACCTCCTCCATGGCCACCGAGGAGTTAGACACGCCAAGGAGGCGGGAGTCCTGAATGCACGGCGTGTCCACCTGGCCCACGATCTGCCCCTGGATGGCCGTGCCCAGCACGGTGCCTAGCACCTCCACCGTCATACCTGAACAGAGGAGCCAGGCGGGTCATTACCGCGTCAACACCCTGGCCCAGCAGAGTGAGGAGAGCGGTTGCTAATGCCTGCTCCTCCAGAGGCAAACATCTGGATGTCTACACATTCCTAACGTTAAAGTCATCAAGTGACGCACTGTGCCCACCCAGCCAGAGAGGAGAGCAGTCGCTTCTCTAGATCTCTAAGCCTATGGGAGGAAGGTATCCCCATTGAGGGAAAACAGGCACAGAGAGGGGAAGGGATTTGCCCCAGGTCACACAGCCGCTCAGCGTCAAGGCTGGGAACAGAACCCAAGAGCTCCAGATTCCCAGTCTCCTGCTCTAGCCACTGTGCTCTCCAGCGGACAAACCACTGTACCAGCAGGCAGAGTCCCGTCCAGACAGACTCATGCCACGAGGCTGGTTGGACGTGGCTATTAAACCAAGGGTCCCTTTAGTCTAATAAGTGGGATCTGAGAGAGCTAAGACTCTCAGAACAGGATCCTCATTGCTAATGTGTACATGTGCAAACACGCTTTGACACATGGCTGTACACCTGCAGATCTTATACACATCCCGCAGCAGCAGGGAACATCCCCACCCCACACGCCTGCACATGTAATGGAGAACCCTGCTGCCTCCCAGCGACCAGCAGCCAAACCCCGGGAGCATATACACTTCTGCGGCTGCACCCAAGCCGTGGGAGGGGGAAAAGCACTGACACTGCAATGGTAAGGGAGATGGGAAGGGCTCTTACGATAGGCGGTAGCGGAATCCCGTTCGCTCTGCTCCCTGCTGATGAACATCGTGAGCGCTGAATAAGGAACATGGAAACACTGCAAGGAGAAACGGGGCGGATGGGAAGAGAGAGAAAGTTAACCCTTCGGGGTAAAGACATTCATGGAGGTCAAGGGAATTCATGCTACAGACCACAATGAGATGCTGACAGCAGACCATAGGTCGAGTGGGTTGGAAGATTCTTTTGCGGGAAGGAAATTCCATCCAGGTACAGACTATCCTCGCTCCCCTCCATAATGCTCCACCCCAGCCAGGGCTGGCCTTGGAGGGGTCCCCCAAACTGCTGGAGGGAGGAGGAGATGAGCTATGACTTGTCTCGCCTCTCCGGTCCCCGCAGCAGATCAGCCAACAAGCTGGCCCCATGGCCAGAGGCAAGTCTGTGAGTTGTATAATCAGGACGGCGGGAAACCCAGATGACACTGGTGGTCCAAGGACAGCCTTTATGGATGCTCTCAGCCGCTCACTCCTTTCAGGGTGGCTTGTGCCAACCCTGCCATTGTGGCACCACTCCTTGGCTCCATCGGGCAGGTGAGAAAAGGTTGGCTTCTCCCCCCCCCCCCCAAAAAAAAGGAGTCCAGTTGTGTGCATGGAGGGTGGACTCACCGTCACAAGGGTCTGGAACATGCAATAGAAGAGAAGATACCACATCACTTGGCCACTCGAGATGTCTGGCACAAACCATACCAGGAAGTAGGAGATCACAGCGAATGGAGTGGAGAAGATGATCCTTTGGGGGAATGAGAGAGAGAAAACACATCAGCATGAACAGCGACAAGCATCCACCCTCACAGCAGCTGGGCTGATACAAGGGCCTTGCTCCTCAAGCCGCAGGACATGAGCCACTCCAAGAAGCAGTTCCAGTCCTTGGGAAAAATATTGTGCAACTGGGCGCATCACATCAGGGAGTTCGCTTTGAAGTACCCTGCGTTGACCACCACTGGAGACAAGATGGTCTAGTAGCTGGACCACTGGTCCATTTCATGGGGGTAGGTACTTAGAAATGCAGAAGATAGGCCCATATGAATTTCTGTATCTAATCAAACAGGAGCAGCTTTTCGGGCAGAGTGGGACATGGGCGCTTCTAACAGGGTCCTCCAGCCTGACTGATCATGTCCTCTGATGCTTTCCTCTTGCCGCCACCTCACTACCCCAAGTTAACCCGAAGCCAGAGACTGCTGAATGCCACATCACATGAGCCCTGTGGGAGGATGCTGGTCCCATGATGCCCTAATACGGTACTGTGGCTGAGGACCCAACCTCCTAGGCAGATTCCCCTTCCTGACTGCTGGCTCACAACTCAATGTGCAATTAGGCACTTGTCACTGAATTTCAAAGGGATCTGGGCACCTAAACCCCTTAGGCTCCTCTGAAGCACTTGGTCTTAAATCTTTCCCCTACTTGCTCTAAACTGTGTGCTGTAATCCTGATCGCAGCCCCCCGGCCCTCTCCACAAAGGGGCTATTTAAAACACAGAACATTCGAGATGGGGAGAGAGAAGAGAGCCAAGAGATAAAGCCCTGACTGAGGTTTGCGGAGAAAGGCTTTGATCTCGGAGACCAAATCCCCTGCCTGGAGCAGCATGGGGCTGCTGGGCGAACAAGCAGAGGGGATGTCAGGTCAACGGTTTGTCTCTTTGGAGGAGGTGAAATGATGCGGGGCCGGAACGGGGTGAGGGATGGGGCACAGCAAGGAGCTGAGAACCCATCTGCTCCCACAGAACATGTTTAAATGAGTTAAGTTGTAAGCGCTCTGGGACCATTACCTGCTTTCATAGCCCACAACGGGCCCTGCTCCCAGTTAAGACTCTAGATGCTGCCGTTACAAAACGGCACATGCAGCTAGGAGATGGTTTCCCAGCAGAGGCAGATCAGTGTCCGAGAGACCCTGAAACTCCTTGGGGCCTGGATCCTGCCCTGCCCATCCCGTCTGTACAAGATGAAGGGACAGGGCACCATTTCCATGCTTACTTTCTCCTTCTGTCCCTGGCTCTCATCTAAGCCGAGCAGTGCTCTGCACAGGGGGAGGTGCAAGGGTGGAGGAACCAGTTCGGGCAGCAAACCCTCCCTCCACATCCTAGTCGCCCGGAGGCTGAGCAGCAAGCAGCCTGGCTTGTCTTAGCAGGGCACAGCTGCAAGGATCCCGGAGTATTTTACACACCAATCAAGCCTCCGGCCTGAGGGAGGGCGGGATAAGGCCCATTTCCCCAAGCAGAGACAGACATCGGTTAGCAAAGGAAAAGTTCATCTTCAGACCCCAGAGACTAGCCGGGTCCTTCCTTTGATCCGGCCCGAAGTGGGGAGAGAGGGAGGTGGAAGTGGACTTGAAAGCAGGAAGCCTGCGTCAGGCTCCGGGAGCGACTCCCTACATCTACAGTACCCGCCAGCAGAGCTCCAGGGAGCTGGTTCGCTCACCGCTAGCCAGAACAAGAGACGGGAGCTGGTTTTAGAGCCCAAATCCTCCCCTCTACCCTGCAGTCAGCTTAGCAGGCTGGCACTACCTGGGGATACTGCAGCAGCTCGGAGGCTGGGCACGGCCCATCAGCCCCAATCCAAACCTTTATCCTTTTCGCTCGGCTGAGTCACACACATTGCTGTCCCCGGGACCAAGTGCTTGGGGAGCGTCCAGCCTTTACAAGGGCGCGAATGTTAATTGGCGACTAAGGAAATGGAGGTAAAAATCCCTCCAGCGTAAACCTACCCAGAGAGAGCAAAGGAGATTCCCCACATCAGGAGAAGGGCAAGGGTGGGGGGTCCTCCCACCTCACAATCAGGCGAAGGGAGTGATTTGTCCCCCCACCCAAACGTCACCTCCACCGCAGGGACTGACAGACAGCTCCCGGGGCCCGTTGGAGGTCAGGCAGTAACAGGGATAAGGCCTTTCCAGTTTCCATTCGGTATCACTGTATCCCACAGGGGAGTGGGATGGGGCGGGGGGAAGCTGGTTCAGAGGGAGGACGGCACCACCAGCAAGAACCCACAAGGCGAGAGCCAAGCAGAATCCCCCAGGAATTTGGTACCTTGATCCATCCCAGTTTTTCCTGGGAAGGTCTGAATGGCCCCTCCAATAATGTGTGGGGGGGGGAGAAAGGGAACAGTTTCTTCTTTGGAGTAAAGCGACTCCCACCCCGAATGCTGCAGCTAAGACTAAGTCAGTCCCATGGGGAAATGGACTGAAACACGCAGGCTGTGGGAACACCTAGAAGCCCCCCATCAGACTCTGCCTCACTGGGCCAGGTTTTGCCCTTGCCAATTGACAGTCCCAGCCTCATGGCGTTTACAATCCCAGAGGAGTTTGAGAGAGGATCCGGATTTCTTTTTTCCTGCAGTACGGAGAGGAGAACGGGTCTCTTTCCTTTCTGGATTGACATGGCAAGACAGGGAGTTAAATTTAAACTCCCAGGGTGTGAGACACTGTATCTAAGCGCACATTACAGCAGCCACATGAGGGGAGAAAGGGGGAAATACATGACCCGACATTCACATTTTTCCCTGCGTCGGTCATTTCCATGGGGCGGGGAGCAGGCGAGAGTGTGATGACAAGGCCAGGAAGCCGTGGAAAGCACAGAGCCCGGCAGCCACTCCTCTCCTATCGCGTCTCGGGCACGTTGAGTCATTCAGAATTTCCATAAACTTTTACGCAGATCCGAAGCTCTGGGAGCAAACACATTCCCAGGCCTGCTGCGGAGGGGGCACCCCAGCAGTGCAGCAGGGGTGTGCTGCAAAGTTACAAACAAGGGTACATTTCGGATGCCTGCTGGGCAGACTTCCCCCCCGCCCCCCCCCACTACTTGGACACCTGGGAATAGAGTCATGTGCGTGGGCTGGGTAGCTAAGGAATCAGTAGATCAGCTCACCCTGCCTCCCACCCCGCAGCCACCACTCATGCTGCAGCTTCCAACCAGGAGACTGACTCCTAGTAACCCCTGAGCAGGACTGTTGCAATAAGCTGAGACATCTGAAACAGACTCCACCATGCTATGCCGCACACCCTGCCTCCCCATTGGCCAAGTCGGGATGGCATGTTCCTCTAAAAGCGGCACCCCCCACCCCCGCCCTTAATCTTTAACTGTTTCCTCTGCTTGAGCAGAATCATTTCCCTAGCCACGGTCTGGGGATAGGACACAGGATCTTGAGTTATCTGCAACTGAGGTTTGCAACAGGGCCTCTTAAATAAAGGGGGTGCTGAGAGCCCAAGGCACTCGGATCAGAGGGAGCACATTGCGGGCTGGCACAGCTGTTAGGGTGACTTCAGTGAACAGAGAAGGAAATCCACGTGGGATGAATTTGGGGGCGCAGGGGAGCATAAGGGGAATCCAAGTTTAAGAGACCAAAATTATAACAAGAGGGCCCCAGAGAGGGACATTTTATTTTATTTTTTTATTTTGGTAAGTGAACTATCAAGCCATTGTATAGCTTACAATTTTATCCTGGGTTCCGGGGACACAAGCACCGCCCCTTGTCACCACACTCAGCAGAATTACGGCCAGATGTCCCCACCAAGTGGACCTTATTCCACAGATTAAAAGGGTACAGCTGGGGGTAATATTTAGAATAGTTACCAATAAATTCCTTGGTAGATCTGCCTTGTTTATTATGAAGCAGGTTATAAGAGGATGTTGACGGGTGATGATCAGGGCTCATTAAAAGCAAGTTATACAAACTAACCGGGCAGAGATCTCGGGGCTATATGGATGAAAAATTAAATATCATTCCTATTTTACAGATAGGGAAACAGATACACAGTGAGAGAGGGCCCCAGCTGGGCCACCCTTGCCCGTGCTCAGGGAGTCCCATTTAAGTCAGTGGGACGGGCTATAGTTCTAGCTATTTAGGGTCACCAAAAGGTGGCACAGTCGGGCACCCAGCTACTTGCCCAACGACACAGAGCAAACACGTGTAAAAGCCACGAATAGACACCACCATGCTCAACTAGCAGACATGCTGCTCCCCTGCCGTAGCAGTGAGGCAGGATTCCAAGGCCCAGTACAATTGGAAGGGTGCAAGTATCGTTCAGTGGAATGTGAATATTAAGTCCCCTGTGACCATTCTCCCCAAGCCCAGCCTTAAAGGCATGAGACTGGAGCACACCAGAGGACTCCAAGCATTTCTCGATGTTCAAATACAGAGCTATTAAAGAACAGCCCTCTGCCAGCTCTGCCTTGGAGCCCACCCAGATAGCTGCTCGCTCCTCACTCACAGCCATTCCTCCAATTCCTAAGACCTCACAACACACGCAGTGGGGAGGGAAACTATTTTTGGTCTATGCGTGAAGCCTGGTTTAGATCAACAAAAACAGGACACCACGTTTTTCCATTAGAACCCCAGGGAGCAGAGGGATGCCACCGCCGCCTGTGGGGAAAAGGACCAGTCCCGCTAATTTCCACCTCCCCATCTCCTCCACCCCCACCTGCCTTCTCTACTTGACATCCAGCAATGCTGCCAGGTGCTAGATCGACTGCCCTGGAGACGGACGTTTGCTCTTTAGCCACAGGGCAGATGCAGGCCAAGCCTCCGAACACTGCATGGCTCACCCAGAGAGGCAGCAGGTGGAGATTGTGCCCCCGGACACAGCCCTAATTTCTCTGCCGACCCCTAGTGCTGTTTTCTGTGAGCAGATACCTGCCTGCATGACCAGCTCATTCCACAGAGACCAATGAGCCACGGTTTTCAGTTGCTAGCACCCTGCAGCTGACTAGAACCCGGCCTCCTAGAGAGGGAAGGTGCTGCCTCCCCTCACCATGCGCTCAGTCCTCTGAGCCATCCCCACCCTGCTTCTCTTGGATGTATCCGGTCCGTGCAAGTGCCTACAGTCCCGCTTGCCAAAGTGGGCGGGCAGAGAAACGCAAAGTGAGACCATCTAGCCAGGGGAGAGCACACGTATTGCTGCTGCCAACTCAGGCCCGGTCTCCAGTTGCTGCTTTTCCCCCTGCAGAATCAGCTGTAAATCACGTGACTTTCCGCAACCCACTGACCCTGGCTGCAGAAGTAACAGGTGCATCAGAAACAGTCTTGGCTGCACCCCCTCCCCCATACACACCACCCCCTCCTGAATGGCCAGGATGGACAATCCTGCAATGCCACCTGCTGCTCCGGAGACAGGCAGCTCTCACCTTCCAACTGCTTCATTCCCAGCATAGGGCAAATTTGCCAGGAAACCCGTCTGGACAAAAAGCCAAGCCTGACACCCCGCAACACGCGTATTTGAACAAAGCCCTGCGGCTCTGTCCCCCGGAGACAGTAGGGTCTAATGGGCAGCCCATAGTGACAAGTGGAGGACCTGTTTCTATTCTCAGTGACATGGGTTTTACATCCCCAGTTCTCATTGCTGTCAGTGGAGTCACTCCTGATTTACACGGATGAGAGGGGACTCAGGCCCAGTGCATGCTGGGATGGGGGTGAGGTTGGTTTGAATAATCTTCGATGTCCTATCCAGACTCCTCCCCACCCCCAACCAGCTCCATGGAGAAGAACATACAGCTAAAAGCGTCTCAGAAGAGGAGGATTCAGAACAGGCTACAGCTCTTGGAAATCCCCCACCGCTGCCAACACGGATTCAGTTCCTGCAATGGTAGCAACCCTGGTGTCCACTGATCTGTAGCAGGGTTTTCAGAAACCACGTGGATCAGACACGCGGGTCTGCTAGCGCGGCCGAACAGTCATGAGCAGTGAGGGGGGAACTCTGTACGTTTCCTTCATGGGGACGCGCCCCCCGTTCCGCCAGGGCAGGTGGCAATAAAAGCAGCTGTACCAACTTACACGTCTCACCAGCTGCAGAGTGTGTGTGTATATATCTCAATACACAAGCCGGAGGAACCTTCCCCTCCTCCCACCCCAACGACAACGTGTCCCAGCCCTGCGACAAAAGAACACACTGTGCCTTCCGCCTGACGAGTCACATGCCAATCTACAGACACGTGTCCCCTCCCCCGCAGCTGACTTTACAAAGCTCTCTCTGTCCCCCAGCCCCGTATCTCATTTCCCTCCCGTCCCCTGTGTTCATACAGCGCCTAGCGCAATGGAACCCGGTCCACGACCAGGGCCACCCAGAGGATTCAGGGGGCCTGGGGCAAAGCAATTTCAGGGGCCCCTTCCATAAGAAGTTGCAATACTATAGATACTATATTCTCATGGGGTCCCCTGGGGGGCCTGGGGCAAATTGCCCTCCCCTCCCCCTGGGCAGCCCTGTCCACAACTGGCATCTCCTCTGGGCACTACTACAATCCACAAATAATCAAGGGTCTGACTTATCAAGAGCCAGCTGAGTGCTCAGACTATCCCTTCCCAGGAGAGCTGGGAGGAGTGGCCACCGCTGTCACAAGGGATCTGGAGGGGGAAGGGAGAAAAGTCACCCCGAAGATCCCCCCACAGGAGCGTGCCCACCACCAGAAGCGCATTCTCTTATCGCTCAGGGCCACAGAGCTCGGCACAGCTGCCAGTCCTTGCCCCCGGCCCCACCCCAGGGAGTTCCAGCCACTCAGCTGCACGTGGGTCGATAACCACGGCACGGCGCCTCCAGCACAGCAGCGGAACTCGAGTCGTTTCTGGGAGAGCGAGCCCCACTTAACTATCGATTGCTGGGTTCACGGATTCCCACACGGCAAGGTTTCCCCTCTCACCTATCTGGAGGCTGCGGAAAGGCTAAAGACCCAGAGTTTCCCTCCTTGTCCCCAGGGCCTCTTCTCATCAGTCAGGCATCTTTCACAACTTATAAGCCATCTACGGATTACTCAGCCTTTTGCTGACTGCCAAGCGTCTGTTCCATTCCACTCACTGCACACACGCACCGACCTGAGAGCTATTCCCAGCTCGGACTCTCGGTGCGACCTCAGGCAAGTTCCTTCCCTCTTCTGCGCCTCTGGTTCCCCACATGTAACACGGGGAGAACATTAACCCTTCTTTGAGGCCTCCAAGTGGGACGCAAGAGGCAAATGCAGGGTAGCCAGTGCGAGCCTCTACTCTCCAGAAAGTCCCCAGGATCCTAAAGCCGACCTGGAAGGGCCCTGCTGCCGTTGTGTCCCAGGGAACCCAAGCTAGTCCTTGCTGAGCCCCAACCTCAAAATCCCCAGCTCCAAGAAGCTTCCCTTACCAGGGCATCAGGCGTCCGAGGCGGCTCCAGGGGGTTTTAGTGATGAAGAAGCCCACCATGGGGTCGGTGATAGCATCCCATGCTCGACCCACAAAGAGGATGATGGAGGCATAGAAAGGGTCCAGCTGTTATAGAAAGAGAGGACAGCATTGACTCGGAGAGCCTTGGAAAGGAGCCAGAGACCCCATGACCCCGAGGCTGTCAAAACCCCTTCCCCCGGCTGATTGCTTTCCCTGAAGATCTTAGCCTCGACCTTTAGCATTTGGGAATGGAGCAGGTGCACATGGGCCCCTCCTCCACACGTTTCCAGGGTGGCTTAGATGCAAGGGGAGTATCTGACCCTTCTCCCCCTCTGAGATGGCTACCCTAGGGGCTGGTAGAGGCAGCCTGCCGCTGGAAGTAGGATTTCAGTCTATCCCATCCTACCCATTCCACACTAAACTCTTGGCAATTTCATTGCAACAGACACCAACTAAACACCTCCAGTGTCCTGTGTCAGCTTAAGTCTGTCCCCTGGCCTGCCCACAATCCCATTCGGAGACAAGGATGTAGGAGAAGCCATCACCTTTCCATCCTAGCTACATCCAGAACATGCCACAAACATGGCCAGCAACAGCGTCCCTACCAACCCACACCTACCATCCCATCAGGATATAGAGCTCTCTGCAGATACCAATCCCAGCACCAGACCCTCCATCAGCACCAGAAAGAGAAGAGCATCTCGGCCCAATGCTCCTACTTGGCATGCACATAACAGATGTCATTAGATGTTAACACTCAGAGGAGGGTCAGTATTATCCCATTTTACAGATGGGGAAAATGGAGGCACAGAGCGGTGCACAAGGTCACACAGGACATCGGCAGCAAAGCTGGGAGTAAAAACCCAGGAGACATTGCCCCCCAACGCTAGCAACTGTGAACCCAGCTCTAAGCCCGCTGAAGAAATCGCTCCAATCTGATCCAGGCTTCCTTTTTTCTGGAGGAGAATTTGTGAGCATTTTAGAAATGCAGAGCAGAATTTTCTGGCTTGAAGTTTGACACCTAAATCCATATGTAGGCACCTGAATTTCAGGTCACTTCCCCCCCCACCCCCACCAAGGGCGCTCCCTGCTAAAAGCCCATCTGAAAGGGACACAGCACTGGGAGCAGAGCTAATCTGGGACTCATTCTAAGATAACACTGAAAGTTACTGTGTGGGAAAGCCCTGGGGGGTGGGGGGAGGGAGAGGAGTTCCCCTCCATATGACTCACAGCTCTGAACTCACCTATCACAAGAGCACCCTGTATTTAAATCCCATCTCTCACCATCAGCTGCCTCCCAGCAGTCAGCTGATTAAGCCAATGGCAAGCCCCTACACCTGCACCCCTCAATGCGACACCTCCTAGGAAAGGAAGCGCCTCAGCTATAAGCCAGACAGCCTGGGGGCATCTCTCTCATCAGGCACCTGCTCTGCTTTATACATAGAGGGAACCTCAGTCTGCTGGGCAAGTAGAAAAGCCCATCAGGGAACCTCGCCCCCCATCTCTCTCCATCCAGTGCTTCCGCTGACAGGAGACCATAAGCCTGCTAAGCTCCGTGTCCCGAGATCAAGTCAGAGTAAAAATAGCCACGTAAGACGACTAGATCCCACTGGATGCGTTTTGGATTAAGAGAATCTCACGCTTGCATCCAGAGCCCCCAGGTATCACCCCGACGCTGGCTACTCGGCGCCAGGCAAGCCAGCCTGGCTGAAAGAATTACCTGTGCGACATCCAGCAGGTAGATCTGCAGGAAAAATCCCAGGGCGCAGCCAGTGATCTGGTAGGGAGCGCCGCCGACGGCGTAGCACAGTTTGCTGCACACAGAGAGCTTCTCTTTACTTTCCTTCTGCAAAAGAAATGAAAGGCAGCAGCTTAGTAGGCCTGGCCCTAGAAAGTCAGAGCAACAACCACCAAGTGTAGGGAGCTTCCCCCTCCCTCAATCGCTCCCCCACGTCCACCTACAATCTAGGACCACAACAGAGCTTACAAACAGCCCTCCAGGCTCCGCCTGCTCACAGGTCTCCACTTCGCTTGTAAAGAACGGAACAGCCCC
This sequence comes from Mauremys reevesii, assembly GCF_016161935.1. Classification (NCBI taxonomy): domain Eukaryota; kingdom Metazoa; phylum Chordata; order Testudines; family Geoemydidae; genus Mauremys; species Mauremys reevesii. The sequence goes on from NC_052645.1 coordinate 16,131,527, forward strand.
TCACGTTTCGGTTTGACAGTCGAGGACACGGTGAACGGGTGCCAACTTATCCAGGACAATATAGAGCTTGTCCCAACTCTGCTCGTTTAACTTCCGGTCCCCTGTTCTTACCACTAGACCTTACTGCCTTCCACGGTCACCGATCAGCGCTTCTGACTGAACGTGCCAAGGAAGGGAAGCACAGAGAGCAGATTTCAACAGCCTGATTCAGTGGCTTTTAAAGGCCCCGCTAGCACTGAATACAGACTGCTCAGATCCCCTGCTTAAATTCAGCCTGGCCGGCCATCCCTTCCAGGCTGTTCGTTCCCTCATCCTCATCCAGAATCCACTCCAACTAGCCAGATCCTTAACTTTAAACAGAGGCCTTGGAATTCAAGGGAGAGTCGAGCAGCATCCAAATAATTTCTCCCACTACTCATACTCCAGAAGGCTGGACTGTATTTAACTGCTTGTTTAAGTGAACATACGGGCTCAGCGCCTCCAGATTTACAGCTAACAGGGGGCTGGGTTTGCCCATCACACAGAATAAGCCAGAGCGGTTTCCATTCGCTTCTCACATCTGGCGGAGCCTCTGAACCTACAATGATCCGCAGGCAAAAGGGACAGACGATGCGTGTGCAATTCCTCAGCCTCTCAATGAAAGCCTCAGAATCCGGAGCGTCACACCAGGGCACCTGCTCCCTGCCCTGGTTTGTGCGGCCCTCTCAAAATGATGAGTTTTAACTAAGAGATGGGGGGGTCCCCTGGGGAGGAGATGCAAATGAAGCAGAGAGCCACCAGGCCAGCTACGGACAGGCGTGATGTCAAAAATTAATTCTGCAAACTGATACCATCACCAAATTGGAGCTACAGCTGCATCGAAACATACAGAGAGGGCAGACAAAGCCCTGGGGCATTTGGGTTAATTAAAACAGGGAGGAGATTTGATGGCACACGCAGAGTTCTCCCACGGGAAAGTGGCAATGCCAGGAGCAAAAGAAGATGCCTCAACAATTTTCCTGGGGATGAAGTTGCTAGTTCGCCACTTTACACAACACAGACACACCACACGGACTTTGGCAATACCCCCAGCAGGCCAGTTGGGAGAGAATCGTTATTATTATTGGACCAGGGCCGCATCGCGCCTGGTGCTGTACGAACCCAGAACAAAACGTCCTGGCTTCCAATCAAGAGACGACAGAAACAGACAGACAGGGAATACAAGTGAACAATCAGACAATCCTGGTCAGCACGGGGTTGCCAATTGGACGCATTCCTGGAGACTCAAGGACAATTCTGGAGGGTTGGCACCCCTAGCTAGGCAGTCTATTGTCCGCAGGGCTAAGCAGGCAAGGCTGGGATGGTGAGTCACTGTGTGGCCTTGGGCAGGTGCCTCAGTTTCCCCCTTTGTATCAAGGGGATGGTGTTTACCTACTTGGCAGGGGTGTTTGTTGCAAGGATTAGATGCTGTGTGCAGAGCTCCGGGAAGATAACAAGCGGTCTATAAAGCGCTTAGTGCTAGGTAGGAGCAGGCCAGTGTCACACCAGCTCTGGCTGTGAAAGGGAATCACCTCACACCGTTCCCTGGTGCACCCAGAGGCTGGGTGATAACACAGCCGCCCCCCCACCACACACACTCCACTCCCCCCTCGGGGAGTTTGTCCAGAGACAAACTCAATGCAAACAAAGCCCCAGAGCCCGGGCCACCAGCGACCAGAGCCTCAGGCCCCAGCGCAGCCCCGATCCCGGCCCCAAGGGGCTCTGGAGCCGAGCCGAGCCGGGCCGGGCCAGGTATATGAGCTGGGGGGGGGGTCGTTTTCAAGCAGCCCTGAAGCCCCCCTACCCACGAGGCGGTTTGGCGGGGAGGGTCTCAGATCGCCTTGTGCCTCCCCCAGGACCCCCGCCCGGCCGCCTCCAGCCCGGGGGGAACCGGCTGCGGAGAAAGGACGCGGCTCCTTTAAGAAAAGTTTGCCCGGGCCTCTGATGAATGAACTTGGGCCGGAGCCAGCGGCGCGCCCGATCCCCGAGCTCCAGCCGGCCGGGTGCGGCCAAGGGCGAGCGGGGCTTCCCCGCATCCCCGGCCAGCGAGCAGCCGCCGGCCCCCTCCCCACGGTTCCGACCCGGCTACACACCGGTACGTCCAGCCGCATCCTCCGGGCCGGCTCTCGCCCCATGGCCGGCTCCGTGTCTCCCCCGGGGCTCTCCCTCCCGGAGAGGAACTTTATACCCCCCCGCCCCGCACCAGCCTCGATTCCCTTCCCCGGGAGCCGCCCCGCTCCATCCAGCCCGCGCGCCCCGCACCTTGGGACGCCGCAGCTCGCCCTGCTGCAGGAGGCTGGGCTGCAGCAGCCCGGTGGACGAAGCGCTTTCCGCCCCTTTGCCTTTGGCCATGGTGCTGCGAGGGAGCTTCCGAGCGTGGGGCCCGGGGCGGAGCTGGAGCCAGGCAGCGGCGGGATGAATGAATGGGCCGTTTGCAGGCTGGGTTGGTTGCATTTAATTTCTCTCCCTATCACCTCCCCTTTTCCAGGGACACACCCCCTGCCCGGCCTCCCGGGCCCAGCCAACCCACGTTCCCGTGGCTAGACCCACATAGAACAGACTCAAGGCAACACAACCCCGCTCACAATATTCAGCCCCAGGCAGGCACTCGGCGTGGGAAATTCTAGCCCAGATTGTTTGGTAAATGAGCAGCTGACAATAGGCTCTTTTTGGAAGTGCCATAACATCAGTACAGCTCTGCGTGTAAGTTGTAATATACATAGAGGCCCAGGGACTGACTCTCCTTTCATTTACGCCACTGTAACTTCAGCTGGGTTTCTCCCAGTTTGCACCTAAGTGAGAGGAGAAGCAGGATCTGCAGCCACCTGACATAAGAAAGGCCAGACTGGGTCAGACCAATGGTCCATGTAGCCCAGCGTCCTGTCCTCTGACAGTGACCAGCGCCAGGTGCTTCAGAGGGAATGAACAGAACAGGGAATCATCCAGGTAGGAGACCCTGGAGGAGAGACAGTTCTGAAAACTTCCAAACTTTCTTTTAGAGGGGGGGAGGGCAGATGTTTCTTTCTGACACAGAATGCAAATGAAAACAATGGCTCCTTCAGTTCTTCTAACCACTGGTGAGTAAAATGAGGCATTAAGTGACTTTCACATAGAATCAGTGTGGCAGAATCAGGGATAGAACCTAGCAGTTCCTGACTCCCTGTCTATCCCCTTCTCTAACCACCAGATCCCACTTCTCCTCCCACAAACTAGGACTAGAACCCTGGAGTCCTAGCCCCTTTCGCTAACCACCAGCCAACACACTCGCACTAGAGCTCACAAATGCATTGACTATGTCTACATGGCTTTCTTTTTTACTCGGAAGAATCCCAATGTCATAAACTAGGGATTTTAAGCATTAACTCCTTTAGGAATATTTCCTCTAAAACACCCATGACATCTGGTTTTTGCTTCTTTCCTGCTCAGTGAGGCTGCAGCCCGATTGTACGTAGGAATTTGGAGAACCATTTCTGGGAAAGGGGTAGAACGTGACTTTGTAACATCCCCAGGCATTACTGCTCTGCCACCGCTGATCACATTCCGTGCTCTGAGCACCTGTCAGGGGTTAAGCAGGTGGCTCCTGGGAGGTTCATCTTTCTGTCTTTTAGCTCTACAAAGCTAGAATTTCCACTTGACGTCAGCCAGTGACTGTGCCCTCTTCCCCCGCAGTTGTTCTGTTGAATTTGTGCTATTTGCAAGACATGACCAGAATGTTCCACCAGAAAACATGGAGAGTTTCCTCAAAAAGCTTGAACGTCTCACTTGCAGTTCTCCTTTTAACTGCCACGAAGCCTTTTATTGTGGTCATCGTGCAAAAGTGGGATTCTTTTTTGTGGGAGGTGTCGGGAGAAGGAGAGACAGGGCAGGAACGGGACAGGTTCTGAACATACTTTAGTTCAAATTCTTTATTATCTGCTATGAAATGCTCCTACCACTTCTTAGTTCAGAGCACATCACCCTGTGACAAGCATGAATGACAGTGAGATTTCAGGCCAGAGTAGCTGTTACAGCAAAGAAGCAATTAAAAAGAACAACAAACTACTAATAAATTTTATTTAGACTGAGCTTTTACGAGCTTTTCTGAGCTTCAGACAGCTACAGAGAACACACAGACATGACACACAGACAATACAGAACAGTAGAAAGAACAGAAAAGAGATGAAGACAGGGAAAGTCTAATCAAAAAAACATGAGCAGGATCAGCAGGAGGAAAAAAGAAAAAAAAAGGATTTGAAAGTAAGACTTAAAATAGAGATGTAGAAGGGAGAGGAGAACTTAACATAGGGAAAATAATAATAAATAAGTGTAATACCCCACCATTCCCAGTCCAGCCAGAGTTAATTGTATCTAATTTATTAATTAATTCGAGTTCAGCAGTTTCTCTTTGTTTGTTTTTTTTTTTTTTTTTTTTTTTTTGTTTTTGTCTTGCAAGTGAGTCTGTTGAGTGGTAGTGAGGTTGAAGTGTTCTCCCAGTGTTTTTTGAATGTTATGATGTTGATGTATGTTTGATTCCATTTTTTTTTTTCTATTATTGGTTTCTTTGTGTGCCAATGTACATGGCAGAGGGCATGGGGGCATGGCATTGGCACATGGGCACATATAGCAGCAGGCAGGGGGTGATGCCCTGTGGCTGCTGGGATGTGTGATGATGATGATGATGGGTGTATTGGATCACTTGAAATGGATGCTGGACAGAGCAGAGCTGGGGCTTTGTGGAAGGATAAGAGTTGTAGTGTATGTTGTATGGTTGGTTGCGGTTGTTTGGTTGCAGGTTTTTTGCTTCCAGTTGGAGGCTGTCTGTGGCCCCCTGAGCTGTGTCTCCCAAGGATCATCTTTGGAGGGATCATCTAAGGATTTACGATAGGATGATGATGATGCGCTGGAGAGAGGTTTTAGGGGGGCTGGTGATGGCTAGTTTTGTTTTGTTATTTTTTTTGTTTAGGCCTGTCCTAGTAGGACTACTCTGTACTTCTGGCCTAAACAAAGACTGGGAATGGTTGATTCATTACACTAATTAATTCTATTTCCCTATGTGTTGTTCTCTCCACACCTCTATGCCATCATCTTAATTATCACTTCAAAGTTTTTTCCCCTCCTGCTGATAAGAGCTCATCTCAATTGATTAGACTTCCTGGTATGGTATGCATACTTCTTTCTTTCATGTTCTCTGTATGTATAAATATCTCCTGTCTGTGTGTTCCATTCTATGCATCCGAAGAAGAAGTGAGCTGTAGCTCACGAAAGCTCATGCTACAATACATTTGTTAGTCTTTAAGGTGCCACAAGTACTCCTGTTCTTTTAGTGAGATTTCAGTTACCTGGGACATGGCAGGATGACGTGGGCTGGGTTCTATTTAGCAATCTAGGAAATGCCAGCCCGTTTCAGAGGGAAGTGAAAATTGATGTAATAATTAATGCCCAGCTTTTTATAGAGCACTTTTCCTCAGTAGATCTTACAAAGGCAGTATCATTATCTGTATTTTACATATGGGGAAACTGGGGCGCGGAGCTGAAATGAGTTGCCAAAGGTCACCCATCAGGCCACTGGCAGAGCCAGCAATAAAACCGAGGTCTCCTGAATCCCAGTCCAGTGCTTTACCCAGTAGACCACACTGCCTGAAACCTGTTTTAATGCTGATTTCCCTGCAGACCCCGGGCAGTGGGGGCATTTGGTAAGTATACCTGAGTTTAACCTCATTTCCACTCCTCTCAAAGGGCTGGTCTGCCGGCAGATGCTTTCACATGGCTTCGGCTGATGTCCCACAGTGTGGAAATGTCTCCCCGTGGGCTGGGTGGGTCATGACAGCCTAGGCGTCAGTGAGATCAAACCTCATGGAAATATTGCCTTCTTCATTTGTTGGTACCGTGTGCGTCTATCTGTCCTAATTCAGGAAACATAACCAGCCCAAACTTCTGCCCAGACCCTGGACTGAAGCCAGGAAAACCTGCAAGGTTTACAATGTTCAGATTAGTTTGAAGAAAGACTCTCTTCTCCCTGACTTTCCACAGGGCTCTGACCCTTCCCTTGACCTGTTCAGCAAGCTTCTGACTTTCCCTGGACCCTCTCACGCCCTTCCCAGTATAAGACCCCCCCCCTTCGTTTCCCCAGGGAGCCTCATGTTCCTTCAAGCCTACTTTCAGGTGAAGATCCCACCTCGAGGGGCCTCTGAAGGGTGCAGTGCACATGGGAGTGCACAGAGCTTCAGTTCTGGGTTGGCTGGAAATCTGCCAGAACTACCATGCCCTGCAGAGAGCTAATTAAAGGTAGGAGTGGCCTGTGTGGAAGGGCCTGTTGATAATTGTGCATTGGGAAGAGCTGGGCCCAATTTGAGGGATGGGAAGGAAGCTGAAGGCATATTGGAGGATCACACCCGAGGAGGGGCCTGGCAGAGAAGGAAAGGAAAGGGGGGCCCAGGTGCTTAATGAAGAATAAGGGTCGAGCTTTAGCGCCACAGCCAAACTTGTGTCCACTAAGCTTACTGGAACCAACACAAGTCTGGTGAGCGTCACCCTTTGTCACTAGTGCACGCAGCAGATCACGAGGCTTTGAGTCACCAAACGTATCTAGGAACCATCAGCTTCATTCCTGTTGCCGAGGAGCCAAGAGTAAATATGCTAGAACGGAAATCACCGTGACAGGCGCCCAGGGACAAGAGCAAAGAAAACCTCTTAACTCCCTCGGGCTGAGATCTGGCCACGTTGCATTGTGATCTTCCTCAGATCCGACAGCGAGCAGCTCCCGAACTCTCTCCGCTGTCCTGCTGCAGCACGGGCCCTCAAGGCTTCCACTGGAGACTCTGGTGTGTTTAGAAAATAGCCCTTTTATAGTCCACAAGCAGGTCCAAGGTTTGCCTCAGTGATAGCGGAAGAAGATGGTGAGGCTCATCATGCCGACTGTAACAAAGAGACTTGCTCCCTCTAGCTTTCAGTTCTTCCTCCTCCGCACCCCTCCTCTAGACTCACATCCCCTGTCCCTGCGGGCAATCAACCCCCGGAGAGACTCCTCCGCACACCTGATGAGAACACCTGCCCACCCAGCCAGTGCTGCACTGTCGTCACATATTGCTGCGGCCCTGCCGGGGAACAACTGGGCCGTTGAATGGTCTTTCTTAGCACAGCGGCCGTAACTCTCCCCCGGCATTCCAGCGCGGATACAGTTTCTGAGTTGTGAGAACTCAGCTGATAGAAAGCATGCAGCTGGGAAGAACCCCCCCGGGCACACATGGCCCTTTTGTTTCAATGAGGCTCAAGGATTTATTTTTCAAGTCAACTGGGGATTACGTCCCCTCTCTTATCCTGGTGATTTCCCAGGGTTTAAACCCAGCTTGGCTCAGTTTCCATGCTGATCTCATTTCCTAGAGGCTGACCAGCGAGGGTGCACGTGTGCCCAGGGGCGCCTCTGAAGTAGACCGGGGGAAACCCCCCAGCTTGTTGGATGTTACGGGAGGGCGATGGTAGAATTCCTGTGCTTGTGAAAGGCACCAGTGGCAGTCCTGCCTTAGAATCTGCGCTGTGATGGCTGCCAGCAGACCCTGGTCCATGAGGGATCGAAGTGGGCCCATCGCAGGATCAGGGCCTTAGACTGTAATCTCAGCAGGGCAAGGGCTGCATCTCTCTTGTGCGTGTACAGTCTAGTATAATGGGTCCCTGTCCTGGTCTAGGCGCTACTGCAGTAGAAATGACGCAGTATTAGTACTGACTGTGCCAGATTGGTCTCCATTTCATCCCTAGAGCGGGGATGGCACAGGCAGGGCATTGCAGACTCCTTCACACTGCCCCTCCTGTGCCTCATCCCTGCTGTGCAGAGACCCCTCTAGGGCTGAGAGGGGAGTTCTGTCTCCATGGCACATTGAGACTCTCTGCTGAGTTATGCAACAAGGGGAGCCAGGCATGCCAACTGGGATGGTGCAATCTGGGCTTGGCCTCTCAGAACCGGGCTGAGACCCACCAAACTCATGTCACCCAGGCCCCCACTGCCATCAGAGCGTAAGGGCGTGAGGTGAAAAGGCTCTTTGGAGTCTTCTGTCTGGAAGGATCGGGGTGTGTGTGCAAATACGTGTGAACGGGTGGGTGCACGCGTGGGTCTGGAGCCTGTGTGTGTTTGGGCATATGGACCATCTGCATATAGAAAAAGGACCCTAAGATAGACTGGGGTGGTGCGGGGCACAGGTTGGGATGGGCTGGTGCTGGGCATGGCAGTCGCCGTCTGGGGTGACCAGATGTCCCAATATTAGCGGCTTTGTCTTCTATACGCAACCATATCCCACAACCCTATAAAAGTGACCTGATTTTTCACACTTGCTGTCTGGTCACCCTCTAGCTGGGACAGGATTCCAGGCACCTTCCTCTCCACTGCTGCGTTTTGTACCTGGGAATGTTGTCTCTCCACCCGGCCATGTGCTCCTTTCGGCTCCGGATAGGACCCCCAGCCTGCAGGCTTGGCGCATGGAAGCCCTTGTTCCAGCACCTGTCCCACTGTCTGTCAGGATCTCTTGCCCAGGCTGAAGGGGCTGGGATGCTTGTTGCTGGACTATCCAAGCCTGGTTGTTATTTGTATGTGGTAGCACTTGCAGGACTGGGCTGAGATTGGGCCCCATTCCTAGGAAGCGTTTCTAGTGCCCCCTTCCTGTGGTACCCGGCTCCAGATGGAAGCCCCCTGGCCTGATGTCCAGAGGCATAAAGCTCCTTCCACCCCCTGAGCCGTTCCCGATTGGTGCTGGCTCTGGGAGCGAGAAGATGCAATGCCGACACCTGTCATTAGAGAATTTGCTTAGGTTTAGCTGGTGCTGAATGGCTCATGGTTCGGACAAAAGGGGCTGGGGAGGGGCAGCAGAGAGTTGCTGGGAACCCACTGCAGAGCTCACCTTATCACGCTGACCTCCCCTGCGTGAGGACGCTGCCCTTTGTCCTTCCACCTGTCCCAGATGCCCATGGGGGCAGTGAACCGCGTGGTTTATCTCCGGTGAGATTGGGCTGCCGTTTGTTTATCAACCAGCCAGGTATTTGTGTGGCCACTCCTGCTGCCTCCTAACCCTGTGTCAGGAGGTAGAAGCATTGCCACGCTGAACCATGATGATCAAACTCTGCTCAGCTCAGGCCACCGGAGTCCAAAGATCCCAGCGTCTGATTTGCTGAAGATTTGTTAGTGTAGCGCTGGAGGGGGCATGGGGTCAAAGACCAGCCTGGGCTTTGTGTGTCAAAGATGCACAGTAGGTCAAAGCCAAGCTCCTGAAGGCTCAGATCAGAGAATATCAGGGTTGGAAGCATTCTTGCCACTTTCTGGATATGAAGTCTGAATGTGTCCAGTAAGCCTCATTTTCCCTAAGAGATGCAATGTGCTTTGTGGGTAAGAAGAGAGCTTGGGAACAAGGGAGAAGAAGGGAGTGGAGAGAGGTTGGAGAGTTGGTGTCAGTTTGGAGCTGGCTGGGGGTGTGAGAGGAAGGAGAATTTTGCAGAGGGGGGAGAAGTGTGGAGACCCTTCTGGGTTGTTCTCTCTGTACCCACAGCAACTCTGTTTAAGGCTGTTCTGCCTGTTCTACTGAACTGTCTGGCTTCTGTCTCTGCATCTAATAAAGTTACTCTCTTTGCACTGTTGACAGCTCATCTGAGTTGACTCTTGGCCGACAGTCTGGGTTGCATGGGCTTGCCCTGGAGACAGTATGCTTCTGAGCGGCCCCAAGGGAAGGTAGACTATGATTGGGAGCTAGAGCTGGAGACACAGCATCCCGCCCCAGGCTCTGCATTGGAGATGTTCGCGGAGAGCACTGGCTCCCCTCCCCAAGGCTTCCACTCTTGCCACGAGAGCATTTCCCACCTCCCCTCTCTTCTCTCCTTTGCCTCCATTTTGTCTGAGCATTAGGACTCTGATTTGAGGCCATTCCACTGCCCCCTCCAAACCAGGGCTTTTCTCTCCCATATTGACCTCTTTTCTTTGGGGAGCAGGTGCTGACCTTTGGGAGCACGGCTGAATCCTCTTGTGGGTTGAGCCTTGCAGGCTCTGGGGGGGGGCTGGGTAAGCTGAGTGAGCTGAGAGGAGAGCAGGCTGGCTTGGGGAGCTGCATGGAGCCAACTGTCTGGAGCTGCATGGTGAGGGCTGGAGGCTTGATGGGGAGTTGGGGGGTGGGGAGTGGAGCAGGGCAGTCAGGGGAGTTGGCAGGGCAGGGGGGGGGGGGGAGGTGGAAGGGGGGACAGGGGGGGAGGAGGGGGGGAAGGCAGGGGGGGGGGGGAGGCAGGAGGGGGGAGGGGGGGGAGAGGGAGAGGGGACAGGGGGGGGGGAGGGGGAGAGGGGCAGTTGGGGGGGGCAGGGGGAGGGGGGGGGGCAGGGGGGGGAGGGGGGGGGGGGGGAGAGGGGGGGGTGGGGTGGGGGGGCGGGAGGGGCGGGGGGGGGAGGGAGGGGGGAGGGGGGGATAGGGGGGGAGGGGCAGGGGCTTGGAGTGGGGGGGGGGAGGGGGGGGGGGACCAGGAGCTGGGGGGAAGGGAGGGGGGGGCTGGGGGGGGGGAGGGGCTGGGGGGCTGGGGGCTGGGATCCCAAAGGCTGGGGGAGCCCAACTCTGCCGCAGGAATCAGAGCAGGGGCAGAGCCTGGGCAGCCAGCCAGCCGAGAGGCCCGCTGCTCTGCAGGGCTTGGGCTGGCAGAGGACTCAGCCCGCCGCTAAACCCAGGGCGCTGCTGCTGGCCTAAAGCCGGGCTGCTGGCCACCGCCGGGGCTGGCCCGCTAACCCGAGGCAGGCAGCTGGCCTGCTAAAACAACAGCCGCGGCGCACTTTAGGGCTCTGGGCTGCCCCGCTACCAGCGGCAGCGCCGGGAGCTGCACTCGGCAGCCTCCCCGGAACAAAGGGCAGCGGCGGCTCTGAATCCAGGGGCGAGCCGGCCCCCTTTAAAGGGCCGCCCAGGACGCCGCGCGGGCCAGGGGCAGAGCCCCGCTGCCTGGCAGAGCAGAGGGAGGGCATTGGGGCGGCCGCCGGGAATCCAGCGCGCTGGGGAGAATCAGAAGGCGCGGGCCCGCAGCCCAGAAAGGCCCCATCCTGCCTGGCCCGCGAGGGAGCGGAGGGCTGCGCTTTATCCCAGCCTGCCTGCAGGGAATCAGGCTCTCAGCCTGCCTGCAACCGCAGCCCCCAGAACCTTTTGCGCTGCATGGCCGGAGAGCCAGAGAGCTCCAGCTGCTGCCGGGGGCGCCAGAGCAGAAGAGCCCTCCCGGCTGCGGGCAGGGCCAGAGAGCTCTGGGCCTGGGCCTGCAAGAGGCGGCCGCAGCCTCTGGGTGGCCCGCGGGGGGAATCAGCAGGCCTTAAATCAGAGCCGCGGCCGGGAATCAGAGGCTCTGGGCTCCCAGCTGCGGCCGGGAATCCCAGAGCAGCCCCTTTCCGCTGGGCGGCGCAGCCCAGAAGGGCCGATCCAGCCGGCTGCTGGCAAAAAGCAGAGCCAGCTGCCTTGAGACAGGCGGGGGCGGCTGGCGGGAAAGGGCTGGGGGCTGCCTGGACAGGCCTCAGAGCAGAGCTCAGCCAGATCTGGAAGAGCGGATCTAAAGGCGCGCCGGCCGCAGCAGGAGCAGCAGGGCCCCCACCGCAGCTGGAAACAGCTCTGACTGCCGGGCCTGAGACCTGGCAAGCCTCAGCCCTGACGGCTGGGCTGCACTGGGCTTAGCGCCCCCCGTCTGTTGGCACCTTAAAGCTCTGCTCCACCTTTGAACTAAAGCCCAGAAGGCTCTGCGCCCCAGCAGCGGCCGGCAGCCCAGAGCCCTGGGCTGCAGCCGCCGCCGGCGCAGCCAGGAGCCTTTTAAATGCCCAGCTGCGGCAGCGCTGCAAGCTCTGGGCTGGCCTCGCGGGGCTGCCTCTGGGCTGGGGGCAGGAGGCTTAAGGAGGAGCCGAGAGGAGCCCGGCTGCTTGCTGGGCCAGAGCTGCCCGCAAAGCATCAGAGCCCTGGCCAGTCAGCGCTGCAACCTGGGCTTCAGGGCCCAGCAGGAGCCTCTGATTCGGCCGCGGCTGCTGCTGGGGGAAGCGGCTGGGATTCCCTCCTGGGCCGCCTTGCAGAACGCACCAATCCCAGCCGCAGCCGGCCCGCGAGGGGGCGGGGGCTCTGCTGGGCTGGCCGCCAGAAGGCCATTCCCAGCCAGCCGCGCCGCAGCCGGGAGGCGGGCCGGGCGCTTCCGCAGCAGGAGGCGGCAGCAGGCAGCCTGATTCCGGCGCTGGGATTTGGGAGCTCTGCTGGGGGCGCGGCAGCTGGCGGCGGCGGCGGCGGCGGCGGCAGGACAAAATATTGGTGGGGCAGAGCCCCTGCCTGGGATTTATTCATGGGGCTAAAGCCCCAGAGCCCCATATAAGTCGGCGCCTATGGTTGGAAGGGACCTCAGGACCTCCCTGTGGGATCTAAATTACCCTCTAGTAATGTGCTGGAGCCCCGGAGAGTCCAAGGGTCGAGTGGAGGGGAAGGCAACGCTCCGGGGCTGGCTGGGTGATGAGAAGGAATGGAAGCGTGCTGAGATCTGGCCGGCTTGCAGCGTGCTATGGAGACTCTCCCCCCAGCAGTAGGATGGGCAGGTGAGGGTGGGATTCCCTGTGGCCTAAAACCGGAGGTCACAGGTGTAGTTTGACTTCTAGATTTGGAGGGGCAGCTCCAACCAGGCCAATGGAGTTGTGTGTGTGTGAGGCAAATTCCGCACCTGCCCAAGGCTTGCACTTTGCGGGGAGCATCACCCCACCGTATACCCCCCAAACTACGGCCATGCCGTAGGCGTATGCCCTGTGTGCTCCTCCTCACCCTTAACCATGGGCATAGGCCAAGAGCTCTCCCTGGCATTAGCCATGGGCAGAGGCAACATCTCGCCCTTGCCCTAACTCAAGAGTACGCCAGGCGAGACTAAGTCTTGCTCCCCCCATGGGTGGATGCCCAGGGGGCTTCATACACCACGGCCAACCTTTGCAGAAGCAGCCCCTGATTTTGCGTGCCCGACTCAAGGCGCTTTGTACTGCGGTAGCATTTCCAAGCTCCAGCCAAGAGCAGGGCCCCGTTGTGCTGGGTGCTATCGAGACACACAGAGACAGTCCCTGCCCCAGAGAGCATCCAGCCTTGGCTCCAGAGTCAGGAGCACTAGACCAAGCTTTGGTACAGAGCACTTTACAAACACCGAGCAATTAACCCTCGCCGCACGGACCTGCGTGGTTAGGTAGATAGCATCCCTACTTTACAGATGGGGAGACCAAGGCACGGCGTGCAAAAGAAATCAGGACGAGAAGTCAGACATTCTAGGTCTGATCCTAATGTCCAGGGACTAGAACGTGCTGTTAAAAGTAAATTGCTTTATTCTTCTGAACTTTCTTTTCCCTCCGCTGATGCCACCTCCTCCGCTCTTGTGGTTCCATGCGCTGCGTTAATAGAGGAAGCATGCGTTAGCCGTTGAAAGCTGCTGACTTGTGCTTTAACTCCAGTCTCGGCCCAGCTACCGATTTCCTGTGTGACCGTGGGCAAGCAGTTTATCTGCTCAGTACTTCAGTGGCACGGGCCGCGAAAAGAGGATGATCCAAAACACACGGGTTATGAAACTTAACTCATCAACGTTGCTCTGGGATCTGCTGATGGATAGTGCAATAGGCCGGAGCGGTGTTGACGAGGTTGTATCGTTCCTGCAAGAGGTCAAGGTTAGAATTCTGCATCCCTCTCATTGCCTGGGAAGCAGGCTTGGCTCATGGCCTCCTAGCTCCCAGTGCTTGAATAGGGAAAGCACCTTTGAGGAGCTGGCTGAATGACTAGAGAGGCCCAGGCCGCACAATAGATTAAATTAACACCCAGTTGGAAACCTCATTTTGTATGTTTAATAATTATAATCATATATAAATAATAGGAGATATACCTATCACCTAGAACTGGAAGGGACCTTGAAGGGTCATTGAGTCCAGCCCCCTGCCTTCACTAGGCAGGACCAAGTACTGATTTTTGCCCCAGATCCCTAAGTGGCCCCCTCAAGGATTGAACTCATAACTCTGGGTTTAGTAGGCCAATGCTCAAACCACGGAGCTATCCCTCCCCCTAGACTGTAAACACGTGTAAGAAGTTGAACTGCCTCTTGCGACCTTCACTGGGCTTGGATTGCACCATTCGTTAGTGACACCCAAGCGGCTGGAACATTTGACAGCAACCACAAAACCCCAGATCTCTGCATCTACAAACTTAAACGTGAACAGCAGCAGCTGCTCCCAGTTCTATCACTTTCATCCCAACGGATCCCAAAGCACTAAGGTCTTTAATGATCAGTGTAGACAGCACCTCCACCAATAGGAAGTGTTGTACCTATCTCTCAGTACTAAGTTGTTATCTTGTTTCAATATGATGTTGTTGTGTCTGGTGGGGGGGAGAGGGTTAATAAGGAGTTTTAATCCTGCCTGTGTGTGCTGGAGTTGATACTGGCAGTGTCCCATTAATTCCTTGATGTCTATGAGCAAGTATTACAGATTTCTTCACTCGCTGCTTCCTGGGTGAAGCAAAGCAGTTGTCTAACAGCACACTCAGCAGCTGTTTAGAACAGCAAGTGGAGAGGGATCTCTTATCCAATTGAAACAAAAGAGTGAATTTGAAGTACGTAATAGAGCTGGGTGGGAAATGTTTTTCCTGTTCCACAATATTTGTTGAGATATCAAAATATTTTCCAAGCCCGATTTGGGATGAAAAGTTGAAATCTCAAAAGTTGTCATGAACTGGTGATCAGAAAATAAAATAGTTTGGGTCAAGCAAAAAGTTTTGCTTCAATCATTTTGAAGCATTTCATTTTGATTTCAGCCACTGTTTGTTTGTTTTGACTATCATTAGTTTATACTTTGAAGCAAAAAGTCATCTTGAACCAGAAAACTGGGATTTTTCATTGTAAAAATGTGCCATTTTGACAAATCCAAAAATTCCCCCAAAATTGAGTGAAAAAATTTGTCAAAACTGACCCTTTCCCCCCAAGTTTCAGTTGTGACAAATCAGACCGTGCCCAATGAAAGACCTTTCATTCACCAGCTCAAGCATGTAGGGTATGTGCGTGCCGCAGCATTTGGTCAGTGCACCTGATCTCTCACACCCCTCTTCTAGTGCCGCATGTTCTTTAATTGACCATGTGTTCAGAACCTTGGCTTTTCGTCTGATCCAAAAGATCATCCTGCCTCTGTTCACGCAGCGCACTCTAGTGTCAAGGTGGGTTTGAAATTGACTCAGAACACCACCAAGCAAATCACCAATAAATACCCCTTGAGTATAGTCTGGGGGAAAAGCCCCAGCTTCCGAACCATGAGCATCCCTCTTGGCCACACCTGAGTGTTCCTTGGAGGGCTCCCAAAGAGGTCATGAGCCTGCCTAACCCTGCTTAGTGGGTGGGATCTCAAAGGATCACAGTCAAAGGTGCAAATGCTGCACCTTGAGTCTATGCACCCACAGACCTACACATGATCAGATCGATACACCTGCTGTATAAGCACCTATATGTCTGCACTCCTGTACGTACCCAGGGTCCTGTGTCACCCCAAAATCACATTACTGAATATATTGACATGATCTGTTACTGCTGAACAGACTTCAATCAGCAACCTTTGCTTAAAGCTCTTTTAATTTTCCACATAAGTAGAAATCTGTTTTTGTGAGGAATGTGTTTAGACTGCAAGGTCTTCAGGGAGGGGACCTGGTCTTCATTCCTCGCTATTAAGTGCCTAGGGCACTGTTGGCACTATATAAATATGGGATATATGGCTGAAAAGGTGTGTGGTTAGAACTAGTGAGTGCGGGACAGGACTCCTGGGTTCTTTTCCTGGCTCTGGTACTGACCTTGGTCAAATCACTTAACCTCGTGGCTCATCTCTTTCTCTCCTTAGTTTCAATCCTGGCTCTAGTACAGATCTTGATTTGTGTCCTTGGACAAGTCCCATAACCAATTTGTGCCTCAGTTTCCCCATCTATAAGGCAGCGATAATGAGACTGGAGAGCAGTGAGGGACTAACTGGTTAGTGTTTGCACAGCACTTCGTGAGCACTGGATGAAAGGTGCTGCAGGAAGACCAAATGTCCGTTGTGTTAGGGTACTCATTTTATTTGCACTCATTGTTACTCCTACGATTCCCACGTCACATAGACTCATCAGCTCATGATAGTGCTCTTAGCTTCGTTTATTAATATTGAGCACCAACCGTGCAAAGAAGCAGCCCCTTAGGTTAATGTATTTGCAACTGCTTCAGATTTAATGTACAAAGGGATAGAAATGTCCCTGCTTCAGGAAATAAAACAACCACTAAATGCCTGGGATTAGAAAATAACTTCTCTCTTAGGTCTGCGATTGCATAAATGCCTATTGAAGGGGTTTCACACCTGAATCTGAAGCAGCTGGTGCTGATGCTCCTTCAGAGACTGAACTTGATGCTTCCCTGGTCTGGTCCTTCCTATGTTCCCAGGAGAACAAACAGAGCAGGAAGAGGCCTAACGCTAGGCCCATGTTCAGATCTGGACCCAAAATTTCCCCTGTAGTTCAGAGAAGCTGGGGGTTCTGAGCCATTATGAAGCCAGGTGACAGTCACTTAGTTTGGATTCAGACCCTGATCTGATTATCCCCATAAGTCAAAGGCTCAGTTTTGCCGATCCCAAGAAATAAAAAATCATGAGACAAAAATCACGTCTCACAAATAATATATGGTGGGTTTCTTTTCCTTTCTGAACAGTTAGGGTCACACTTGGGTCCCGTTTTTAAGCTTGTCTTTGCAACTACAAAGCCTAGAAACTTTTTGGTTTGAACTGAAAGCTGAGAGTCCCATCCGATCACATGCCTCCAGGAGCTGGGGCTTGAAAACAAACCCCAAATACCGTGAGAGTTGGCAACACTGGGGGAGGGGTGCTCTTTCGGCCCAGGCCCAAGGCAGCCAGGACATGAGCTGGAGGTGGTGAAGGAACTCTCAGAGAAGGAAGCCGCGGTGCTGCAAGGGAGGATTTGGAGAAAGAGGAGGAGGTGGTTTGGTGCATGAGGCTTGTTCACAGCACAGGGTGGCCGTGGAAGGGTTAAGATCCCTTCTAGTCTTTCTACAGCCCTGTAGTTAGATGCTTCCCCAGCCTCCTGACTCCACCCAGGGAGACGGGGCGGACTGGGATTGGCTCCCCTGAGGGGATCCGCTCCATACCAAACACAGACAGGGCAGGGGCTCAGAGGCCAGGGAAAGTGCTGCTAGCATGAGTTTGGGCTGTGGCTCTTTGCCAGGGGTGATGGGGAAATGACAAATGCAATTTCACTGAGCGGCTCCCTCCTCCCCAGCTCCGCACACTACAGATGTTTATTCTGCTTTCTGCATCGGAAGTGGGGGCCTGTTTCTTGGTGGGCCCCATTATCCACAGCAGAGCTGAGCCCAGGGGCAGGCTGCACTTGATGCAGGGAGCAGAGAGGGTGCAAAGGTAGCTCCTCTAGGCCAATCCTAGCACCTTGGGGTGCCAGGCTGCTCCCTGGCACAAAGCAGAGCTGCCTCAGGACTCCTCTGTTCAACGCTCGGCTGCCTTTGCCTGCAAGGGACCCTTCTAGGAGCTGGGGATCATCAGGGGCAGGGACAGCTGTCTCTCCTCCAGCCGCAGGCCCTACACCCCTGGAAGGTTCCTGTATGGTGGGAGAATCCTCCCCCAGCCTTCTAAGGTGTTTTGCACCATCAGCACGGTGCAAAGCAACCCTAATGGACCAGCCCACGGAGCCCTGTGAAATCTGTGCACAGCCAGTCGCTCCCCTGCCCTCAGGTGACCAGATGTCCCCTTTTTAAAGGGACAATCCCGTTTTTTGGGACTTTTCCTTATATAGGCACCTATACGTGGAACCAGCTAGAGCGAATGGCCCAGGATAGAAGACTATGGAGATCATGAATGATGAATGATGAATGATGATTACCCCCAACCCCTGTTCTATTTTTTCCACAGTTGTTGTCTGGTCACCCCCGTGTCCCAAGGCCGCGCTGCCATTGCACACAGCTCGGTTCGAGGATACCTTATTGGCTTGCCAAGCATGGATTGGGCAGGAACCGCAGGTACCTGCGGTATGTGCCCCGGTCTCCATTTGTTAACACTGTGCAAGTTAGACCCTCTGGGACATCTTTCTCGTGTCCCCTAGGGAGTTAGACACAGCCTGTTCTCCTAAGTCTTTGGCACACTTCAGGCAGGCTGAATGACTAGCGCTGTAGCTTAGATCGGGGAAAGCACTTACGCACATGCTGAACTCTATGCACTGTCCTGAATCAGGGCCCCGGGACCCTGCGGTTATTAACTCCGGCTCACAAATGGGGAACCTGCTGCTGCTTCGCCTATGTGCGATGTGCCTCAGGTGGCCCGTGACCAGGATTCATCACCCAATTTGATCCACTGATTGGATCATTAGCTTCCCCCATCCGGGTACTGACAGGGAGTGCGACATGACTGCTGAGCTGTGCGGCCCGGGATGCTGCTGCATAGAGGCAAAGCAGCCGTCACACCGTAGTAGAGTGGGGTGTAGAACCCAGGTTTGCGGGATCGCTGCCCTGTGCGCTAACCACCAGACCAAACAGCATCTGTGATTGCTGTTTAGCCTGCTGAGAGTGCCAGCACTTAGGGGCTCTGGTAGTGGCCAGACCCCATTTGGGCACACCCGGAATTGCAGGGCGGAGAGTCCGTGCAGTATTTGCTGTCTGAAGACCCTGCACCTCCCACGTGTATTTGTGTCTATTTCATTCATCCCTTTGCCTGTGGTGCCTTTCCTCTGCTTCCAGATTATGTCAAGGAGGCTGGTTTCAGGAAGTCTCAGTCCAGCGCACAAGCAGAGGTGAGGCAACTGTTTCACTGTACGTGAAACCAGACAGATCTGTTGGCAGCCCTGGAGGGCTGGGTGGTGCCCAGGCCAGGGGAAGTGAATAATGAGTGGAGCCGGGCAGGAAATGGTTTTTCTGTCCTGTGAGAACGTGCAAGATTTTGAAACATTTTCCTGTCCCCAATAGGGATGAAAAGTAAAAAATCTCAACAATTTCACAAACTGATAAAAAATTGCATCCGATTGAGCAAAACTTTGTTTCAATTTCAACCTTTTTTTAAAAAAATCCTTTTTTTTAGTATAAATTAACTAAAATTTCAAAACAAAGTTGTTTAGAACTGAAAAAAAACCTTTTCACTTAGAAAACACCAATTTTGAAACTTTTTTTTTTTTTTGAATCAGGAGATTCGTCAGACCTGACCCTTTCCTGCAAACAGTTCTGGTGTCGACGAAGCGGTGTTTTCTGCTTGAATAAAACCCTTTCATTGGAAAATTCCCAGCCAGCCCCTTTAATGAGCAAAGGATTCTGGGACAAAATAAAACAGGTGCAGCTAGGTCAGGCAGTGGATTGGCTTGGGAAAGCAGCGCTGCTGGCTGCTCCCTAGCAATCGATGGTGTGATCCAGCTGATACGCCTGCAACCTGGCTGCTCAGCTGGTTGGGCAGCAGAGTCTGACTCTGATACTTGAAAGCAAAAGTTAAAGAAGTGCCTTGGGGCTCTTGGTAACGGAATAACGTTAATTCTCAGTGTTACGTTTATGGCACCTTGGCAGGGTGCTCGGTGCTGCAAACACAGGTCCCTTCCAGTCTAAACAGACCCCAAACTGTCCGAAAGAGGCGGGAGGACGAGATTCAACGCGCGGCAGTAGAAAGTGTGTTGGGGGGAAGCCGTGCTGATGCCGATTGCTGTCCCAGACCCGCCCGGATCAGAATGGCGCTGGGTGGGCTGTACGGAGGTTCCATCTTGTCTGCCCAAGGTACGGTGACCAGAGAGCAAGTGTGAAAAATTAGAACTGGGGAGGTGGTGGTGAGATAATGGGACGTTTGGTCATCCTAACCCAAGGGCTAAAGTCCGGATGCCTCTGGAGTTCCTGGCGCTTGTCCTGGGCAGTGTTTGTTTTGGTGGCTAAGGACCCCTCTCTGAGACATCATGTCAGAAGGGGCAGTTACAGCCGGAGTAAATAATTCAGCCTGTGGAGCAATTATTTCTGGCAAAGCGTCATCTCCTGTGCCAGCCAGGGCCTGGGCACCCCGGTCATGACCCCTTCTCCCTCCCCACTAACATCCAATGGCAATGGAAAGAGTTTTCTCTCCTCCTGGCTTGTTGGACCTGCTATTTCCAGGCAGTCACTCCCAGGGGTCTTCCCGGAACATGCTGCCTGGGTCATTGTGCCTGGGGAGCTGTGTCCCTGGCAGAGGAGGCTGTGTGTAAGGAATGCAGGCCACCCTCTCCCGCTCTCTGCAATAGGCCTGGAACGGCCTACCGGTCTGGGCGGCTGGCTAGTCTTGTTAAGGCACCAGACTGGGGATCAGGAGATCTGAGCCCAGTTCCTGGCTCTGCCACTGACTCCCTGTGTGACCTTGGGCGAGTCAGTGAAACCTCTCTGGGCCTGGGTTTCCTCACTCTACAATGGGGATCCAGACAGTTCCTCACCTCGCAGGGGCCGTGTGACAGATTTATCAAAGTTTGCGAGTCACTCAGGCCCTGTGGCAATGGGGGGCCCCTATGAGCAATGTAAATAGATTCCACGCTGTCCCCCAAATACCTGCCACCACCTAGCTGGGCTGGCTTTAAATCAGCACCAGGGCTAAAGGCAGCTTCCCCCCACTCCAGCTCCATGTATTTTACCCGATATACCTAAAAATAACCCTTAGCTGCCATGGTCCAATACAGATCCCAGCTTTGCCCATATTTGGGGGTGCTGGGAGTTGTGTCCCCACCCCCCATAAACCTGGATCAGGATCTGAACCTTCCCAGAGTTTGGAGGGTCAGCTCTGGAGTCCTGCTTTGAGCCTCTCTTTAAGCACACCAGGGCTGGGGCCTGTGACGTAGCCATGAAACCGGTTTATGGCCCGAGCCTGTGCTGCTCTGTGGGGCGGATCTGACAGACAGGAGCTAAAAGAAACTGTTCCATAGCCTGTGAAATTGGCTTCATCTGTCACCGTCATTAACAAAGCGGTGAGACCCCGGAGCAGGTCTTGCGATCAGGGTGGGAAGAACAATGCATGGACCCGGAGCTGCCCCTACTCTTCACGGGCCTGGCTGGGCACTGGGCTAACGAAGCCACCTCTCACCTCCTGTGCAAACCCTGGCATAAAAAGCTCCAAATGAAATGGATTTAATGGGCTCGTCCTAGCCTAGCGTCCTCAGGGCGAGTGCCCTCCAGCCTCCCTGCCCTTCGCCAGCCCAGGAGTGCCGGCAGAGCTGGCGGGGTGCACCCTGGCCTGGAAGAGCAGAGGGGCTGCAGCTCCGGGGGCCCCAGCAGAGCTGTGCATGGGGCTCAGACTGGACTGGCAAGCAGGGTTGCAGGGCAGGGCTCAGGTGCAGTGGAGAGGCCCAGTCGGGACTGAGCTGCGTTGAGGGAGCTTGTGCTGAGCCTCCCAGAGGCCGGTGCGATGGACCCTTCCTTCCTCCTCCCTGCACTTTTCCATGCTCTGTCCTTGTTGCCCGTACCGGGGCTCTTTCCCCTGGCTGACCTGGGTCACACGGCTCGACCTCCCGCTCGGGTTAGCTGCGCCCTGTAGAGATGCCAGTGCTATTGAAGGGGGAGAGACCTGTCCCAAGAACTGGCCCTGTGCTACCCCAACCTGTGAGCCGGAGAGGAAGCGCTGTGCCAGCCGCTCCCAAATCCTGCCTGGACGACCAATCAGCAGAGGCAGAAGCCGGGCATTGAGGACCCTAGGAATCTCCATCCCAATTGTATCTAGGCCGGTGTCCTGCCGGACAGCCGCCAACCCCGGACGGGCACCCCGGGAGTGAAGACTTCTGGGTTCCATGCCCGGCTCAGCCCCTGTCTTGCTGTGTGGCCTGGGGCGAATCACACCTGGAGGATCAATTAGCCAATGTTTGCAAAGCCTGCTGCTGAGTGCTCTGCAAACAGGCAAGGGGTCCTCAGTGCCCTGGGTGGGAGGCTCTCTGGGCTGGGGTTTGGAAGAGCTCTGAGAGGCTGGGGCAAGAGGGGCCGCGGCGGGTTCCTTTGAAGTGGCTGCTTGATCTGCAAGCTGTTGTCCCTGGCGGATGCTTCGGCACCTTCAAAGCCTTCCACTGCCTGGCACAAGTGTTCGGAGAGCTGCTGCTCCTCCTGCCCAGCTCCCCGAGGAAGGAGTCCCAGAGGACTAGTCCAAGGTATTTGATGTGCTGGGGATGAAGGAAGCAGAACCGATCGCAACAATAGCGCTAATAATTAATTGCACTTCTAAAGCCTCTGCCCAGAGCCCGTGGGGTGCTGGACAGGCACTGACAAGACAAACCCAGGAGTAAGTAGCACGCGCTGCAGACTCCTGTCCGGGTGCAGTGCATGCAATGCTGGCAGAATCGCAGCACTGAGAGGCAGCAGCCTCCGCTGGGGAATGGGGGAGGGAATATTTCTGTCTCTGTCGCCCATTCGCTCCTTGACTCCCCTGCTCTGGGGGCACTGGGGAGATGAGCACACTTGCCAGTTGACACCACACCTGGGCTGATACCCTCTCACGGCTGCTTGGGGGGGCGGTTTTCATTCACTGCTAGTGCTGATCTGGGCTGGATTAGAACCACCTGCAAGGGAAAGGTTCTGGGGTGCACGTTGCTGAGAGAGAGGGTGGTTGTATGGTGCAGGCCAGGCCTGGGCATCAGGAAACTGCATTCAATTCCTGCCTCTGCCACTCTGTGACCTTGGGCAAATCCCTTAATCTCTCTGGGCTTCTATTCCCCATCAGCCAAATAGGGACGTCCCTTCACTTCTCCCACTCTTGGGCTAGTTAGGCTGTCAGCTTTTCAGAGCAGGGCCCGTCTCTTCTGATTTATAATGGATCTGTGCAGCGCTTCCTAGCACAATTGGGTCACGCTCTGAGTCCAGGGCAATGCAAGTAATGCAGACTCTAAAATCAGTCCCATTCTCTGGCTATGTGGGGCGGTCAGTCCCTCTGAGCCAGCATTTAATACCTGAGCAAAGTCTTTTCGCTGTCGGGGGCTGGTTACCTCATTGCCAGGGTGGACACTAAACCCGGGCTTGAGGTCAGCTGGAGTGTCAGGGAAAGATTCAGGGGTGAGGTTTTCTTCTGATGTTATTTGGGCTCATCTCTAGTCTGGCTCCCCAGCAGAATCAGCTACAGGTTAGGCAGCTCACAGAACTGGATGTAACCAGTGCCCGGATGGAACCTCCGTACAGCCTACAGTTTAGGCCTGGAATAATTCTGCTGGACAGACCCCTAAAATAGCAGCTGGTCGACAATGAGCCGCTCATTCCCTTCAGTCAGCGGCCCCCTAGGCGGGCTCCGTCTGTGTTTCTCTGATCACGTGGCCCTGTGGTGCGGTGTTGTGTCATTGTCCCTTATCTCCCCAGACACATCATCACACAACTTTCCAAAGGTTATGCTGCTCCCCGCCCACCGACCTGTTTTCTTTTTCAAAGCTGGGGGACGGGATTCCTGGGATGAGCCTGGAGAGTTTGTTTACCCCGGGCCCCTGTCCCAGCAAGGGAAGCACGCAGCACAAAGCCTGCCCCAGGGAATGCACACACAGCGTCACGCTCCTGCTGCGCAGGGAGCAGGTCAAACAGGGCTGCGGAAAGCAGCATGGCCACTCCTTGGGCTCGCTTTCAGCCAGAGCCTCTCGGCTGCTGGCGCTGGCCACAAGGTTCGTTTAAAGGGGACCTGGGAAGGAAGACGAGGCTTGTGTTCTTCAAGGCTTCTTTGTAGTGGATAAAGAAGGGCCTGAAGATTTTACACTCTCTCTCTCTCTCTAAGAGGCAGGGATGGATTTTGCAGTTTTTGCTGAAGTTCTCCTCGGAGGACCTAGAGAAGTGGACCGTGAGATTTCACAGGCCTTAAATGATGAGCAGGACTTTGAATCTTTACCAAAGAGCTTCCCTGCCAAGTATTTGTTAGGCATTTGAGTTAAATACAGTAGACCCCCGTTTATCCGGCCCTCCATTATCGGGCTCTCTGTATTAACGGAATAACCAGTGCACACAGGGTCGGTACAAAGCATTAAAACATCCCCGCTTTACTGACAGCACACACGAGCCATTGCTTCTAGTAAAGAGTACAGCGCCCGCTCTTCAAAATGCAGAAATGATAAACTCAAGCAACTGAAAACTAGCCCCGTATTGCTGCTGTTGCCACTTAAAATGATCGTTTCTGCATGTTGAAAAGCTGGTACTCGTTACTAGTGTGTGTCGGGGGTGTGTGTGTGTGTGATACGGAGGCTTTTACCTGCATGAATCTAGCAAGGAGGTTTGGGCCAAGATTTTCAAGAGTGGCCACTGCTCATTAGTGCCTCCATTTTTGAGACCCCTCAAGGGACCTAGTTCTCAGAGGCATGGATACCGACCGCTTCCGTTGACGCCAGCTGGAGTTGCAGGTGCTCAAAGCACTTCTGCAAATCAGGCCTCTCTAAAGTGTCACAAGCCGAGCCCCCAAAATCTGAGGCCAGTTCTACACTCGGAAGGCTTTGCCGGCAGAGCTGCCCTGGCGTACTGTACCGGCCAAGTACTCCAGTGTGGACGCAGTTTATACCAGCCAAACTGGGCTGCTTCCACTATTTGCCAGTATTCCAGCCCCTCCCAGTGGAATAAGATATACTGGCAAAATTGTAGTTTTGCTGGTCTGTGTCTACACTAGGGATTTCTACTGGCCCAGCTGCGTCAATCAGGGACCCCACCTCTTCATACCCCAACCGACGCAGCTATGCCAGCGAGGTTTGCTGTGTAGTCCTGACCTGAGGCACCCAAAGGTGGTAGAAACTTGAGAATTGTAGCCTACGGCCCAGATCCTCAAAGGTGTGTTGGCGCCTAACTCGAACTGATTTCAAAGGGAGTTAGGCACCTAAGATTCTCTATCTTTGAGAATCTAGGCCCAAATAACTTCTTAGAGGCGCCGGAAGGGTTGGAGCCAGGATTAGAATTATGGATCTCCTGGCTCCCCAACGTAGGGTCAGCCCACTAGGCTACCCTTAACCACAGCCAGGGGCTTTCATTGTACACAGCTAAACGGAGGTGGAGAAAGCACCAAGAGGGGTGTATTCAAACCCAGGCCATT
Source organism: Mauremys reevesii (assembly GCF_016161935.1). NCBI lineage: Eukaryota > Metazoa > Chordata > Testudines > Geoemydidae > Mauremys > Mauremys reevesii. The sequence continues at coordinate 16,156,536 of NC_052645.1, forward strand.
CGAAATAGAGCCCTGCCCGTAACAGGAGAGAGGGCACCTCAGGCAGCGACGTCATTTCAGATTTTGGGAGGGGGAGAAGGGCAACTTTAACCATGATTCCAGGGGCTACTTAGGCACCTGAAAACACTAGGGATTTCAGATAACTAGCCCTGAGAGACTTGGGTTCTACTCCGCCCAGGGACTTTCTGTCTGTCCTCAGGCCAGTGCCTTAAGGACGGCGTTTCAAAGCCTGTTAGGCGCCCAAGGATGCAGGCGGGTATCTAGTGGGGTTCGCAAAGCACGGAACCTTCTAAGCACTTTTGAAAATCCCACTAGGTGCCTAAATACCATTGAAAATCTGGCCCTCTTGGCTGTGTAGGCCTCAGTGCCCCACCAGGACAATGGGGGTAACAGCCCCGGTCTGCCTTAGCGAGGGGCTGTGGGGAGAAATAGGTTAGACTTTGTGAGGCGCTCAGCTCGACGGGGTGATGGGACCACGTAAGTACCACAGGTAGGGTGGGAACGTCTCTATCCCACTGCTAGCCCTGCCCTTGGTTCGGGCCCCTTCTTTTCACCTACACCCCCAAACCTCCCCCTTTTCTGAATGCAACCTTGGCTCAGAGGGCTTGGCTGTATATTTCCTGAGTCCCCTGAGTTCTCTGTAAAACAACCCCCTCCCCCCAGGGATTCCTCTTTTACAGGCTAGACTTCCAGATCCTTATTTTAATCATCCTGCCTCTGTTTGTAAACAAAACCTTGCCTCCCTGCCCCAGGGGCACCTCACATTTCACACTAATACAGTAGTTAAGAGCTCCCCCTGGGAGCTCCCACACCTCCGGGCAGGCTTTGACTGTAAACTCTTTGGGGCAGAGACCATCTTTTAGCTCAATGTTTGTCCAGCTCCTAGCACCATGGGGTCCTGGGCGCTACCATAATGCACATCATAAATCATCTCATCTCTGGCTGCAGGGTAGCGACTTCCTGCCTTGTGCCTGCACAGGGGAGCGCCTGTTAATAGTCATCAGGAGCACTCTGCCCGGTGCTTAATTTGCAACAAAAGAGGCGCCAGGGCTCAAGCAATTCGTTTACACTCCTAACTGATGCAGCAAGCGCCGGGGCTACGGACTGCCAAGCCTAGAGGTGCCCGGGCTTAGCACAAGCAGCAGGCCTGGCAGGAGATAGGAGGGCTCAGCAGCTGTTGGGGGCGGGGAGGGGCTCATCATGTCATTAACCCTGGAAAGTTTCAACTAAAAGCACCTCCTGGTGAACTCAATGTGCACCAGAAGCGAGCAGCTTCTTACCCTGCATCGCCTCCTAGTGGCCAAGTACACGAATTAACTTCAACCACTTCCTACTATGCAAGGTCAACCGGGCTAAACTTTGCAGGGGCCTCTGCTTTGGGGAGGCCAACCTGAGGCACAGGCCCTGAGCCTCGAAGATATTTAGGTGCCTAACTCCCATCTTGGCAGATCTGGACCCTTACTGCCTGACATTTGGCACGGCCCAAGACCTGCGGCTCCCCGTCCGCAGCCAGGCAGGGTGGGTATCAGGTGCAAGGGGCCAGATTGTCAGGTTCCCTCACCTGTAATGGATGTTCATCCCCCACCAGCTCCGCTACACCCAGCTTCTTGGAAAATCTGGCCCCGTGTCTGAAATGGGGCATCCCCAGACTCAGTGATCACCTCTGGACATGGGGTTGTAAGCAAACGTGGTACCTTCCTCCCAACAAACCCGCAACCTGGCTGGATCCAGAGCCACATCCCCTGCTTGCAGTGACTAGGGTGAGTGTTTCTTGCTCTTTGCTCCTTCGAGCCAACAAAGGGAGATGAGAGTGAACTGGAGCCAGATCCTCAAAAGGATTTAGGTGCCTCGCTCTCATTGAAACCAGTGGGAGTTTGGGTTCTAAATATCCGGGCCTCGGAGGAGCCTATTCCTTTTTGTGCAGCATCAAGCAAATTGCTGACAAAGTTCCCGTCACGGGGCAAACCTGCTCCACATGAAGGGGGTGATCAGCTGTAAACAAGCCAGGATTTGGCGAGCAGGATCCAGCTTGATTCTCCGGGGTGGAGGAGGAATGGTGTCATTTGCAAGCAGAGCAGGTGTGATTGGGAGTCCCTGAGAGACACGCAGCCCAGGTCCCTCCAGAGGCGTTTTTGCAGAGTCGCTTGGAGGAGCAGAGCCGCATTTTGATTTAGAAGGTGGAATAAAAGGCCAAAGAGAGGACGAGCGCTGAGGGAGGAGGCCTGGCGGTACAGAAGAGACAGATACAATTAGAGTTCACATCATCTCAGTGGCGCTGGGACACTTAATGGTCGAGGTGCTGAAAGCAGTTTTAACTTTTTGCCTCATGTCCCCCCCTTACCCCTGTCCGAGGCCCCCCCATTCCCCAGAGCTGGGGCTGGGAGCAGGGTTGTGTCTCGGGGGGGGGGTTGAGGTTGGGGGCTGGCACAAGGCCAGGAGTGGAGAGCTGGTGACTTGGATCCCGGGAGCGGAGTCCCAGCCGTGGAGCCGAGAGCGGAGTCCTGGGAGCGGGGAGCTGGGCCCAGGGAGCGGAACCCCGGGAGTGGGGAGCTGGGCCCAGGGAGCGGAACCCCGGGAGTGGACCGCGGGGCCGGGGTCACGGGAGCAGAGCCCCAGGCGTGGAGCGGGGAGTGGGGTGCTGGGTGCGGAGTCCCAGGCGCAGGGCCAGTGGCTGGGAAGTGGGGCTTGTGGCCAGGCCCCGTGTAAAACCTGGGGGTGCTGCAGCACCCCCCACACCCCTAGTTCCTGAGCCTTTGCATCATTTAAATAATGATGGTGTATAACAGAACAGTAAGAGTGTTCATAGGAATTCTGTTCTCTGGGTATAATAGGTCTTATCCTTGGCTAAAAATCCCCACCCAGAATATCTGTCCCATGTAACGCTTTCCAGCCAGAGATCTGAATGGCAAGTAGCATTAGCCCCATTTTACAGCTGGGGAAGTTGAGGTGAAGTGACTTGACCGTGGTCACTGAGCAGGCTAAAGACAGAGGCGGGAATAGAGCCCACATCTCTTGAATCCCAGGCCCTTATCTGCTGAACTACCCGGTGTCTGCTGAATTCAGCCTCAGCCTTGCTTCTGAGGAAGGTAAAATGGAGCTGGGTAAAGCCAGGCACAGAGCAGAGACTTGGCCGGAGTCATAGAGAGAGCCAGCGATGATAATACCAAGAACAGACCACTGCCCCCGCCAAGAGGCGTGGCTCTCTTCTCTGCTCCTAAGACGCTTGCTATCTATAGAGAGAGTTCCTCCTTCTGACGGCAGCACGGGGAACCAGACAGGTGTGGTGAGCTGAAATACCACAGGCAAGATTGTCTGTACAAAGCGGCCGTGAGACCTTCCGAAGCGTTGTGTCGCATTGCAATACAAAAGAAATGAAATGCATTTTGCATGTTGTTGGTTTTTTTTAAATAAAATGAACAGGATCCACTTTTTTTGTAGACGGTCTGTATCTTTAGATGCACAGGCTGTGTCCTGTGGGGCTGGGGCGCCTGGGAGCCAGGACTCCTGGGTTCTATTCCCAGCTCCTGGGGTCATTTATTCTGTGAATCCGGGCAAGTCACTGAACTCTGTGCCTCAGTTTCCCCATCGATAAGGTGGGTCATACTCATGCTCTTGCAGGGATGCTGGAAGGGCTGAGATTGCAAAGTGCTTTGAGATCCTCCAGCAAGGCATGGGATGGGATAATATAATAATACTGCCTAGCCATCAGGCAGGCTACCAGACCTCTGCCTGTACTGGCTGCTCACGTTCTCCACCGATAAGAGTTTGATGCAGGTGTGTTTGAGGTGGCTATTCGAGGCTGCTGCTGCTACCTGTCTGCTTCCTGTTGTAACGTCTGCTCTTTCCACAGGGTACCAGAAGGTGGCGAGTCTCCCTCACAAGTCTGCCAGCTCTGGTGAACTGGGCAACAGTTGACACCAGTGGCCTGGGTTGTTTGGGGGCCTCTGTGAGCCTGAAGCCTTCTGCTCTCACCTGCCCTGTGCCTCTAGCTCCTACTGTTCACCTGCAAGGCCGCCGGCTTCACAACTGAGGTCAGTGTCACGGAATAGCAGGGCTGGAAGGGACCTCAGGAGGGATCTAGTCCAACCCCCTGCTCAAAGCAGGATCCATCCCCAGGCAGATTTTTGCCCCAGATCCCTAAATGGCCCCCTCAAGGATTGAACTCACAACCTGGGTTTAGGAGACTAATGCTCAAACCACTGAGCTATCCCTCCCTCCATCACCCCCATTCCACAGAGGGGGAAACTGAGGCACAGGCGGGCGGGGGTGTGTGCAACTTGACTGAGGTCACCCAGCAAAGCAGTAGCAGAGCTGAGAACTGAATCCAGGTCTCCTGATTCCCAGTCCATTACCAGGCTGGGCTGGAAGGGCTCCCTCAGCCTGGTAGGCCTCACTGACACCCAACCTATTCTGCTCCAGTGTGGCCGGGAACAGCCTGATACCTCCTAGAACAAGCACCTCTAAGCTCTATTCTACACGCTCTGCCCAGCCCCAGAGCCATCTGCTTCCCGCTGCTTGAGATGCCTCTGGGTCACTATTGATTTTTTTTCCCCCTCCCGGCTAAAGAAGCCGTTTGACTTGCTGCTCACCCTGGCCTGCACAGCTGTGCGCACAGCTGCGCCGGCAGCTGCCGGCAGGAAGGCTGGAATCCAGACCCGAGCCGCCGGTGAAACAGCTGCAGAAGCAACAGCAAAGGGGGCTGGCGAATTGGTGGAGCTAAATCTCCGCTGGGCAGAAGCAACGGGGGAGAGTGAGGCTCTCAGAGGCCCCTGTGAGGGACCGGATGCTGCCGGGGAGAAGCTGGAGGAGTCGCTGGATCTCCACCCTTCATCCTGCTGAGTAGGTAGATAACCCTGCAGAGCCATGCTGGGGCCACCGGCTGCGTCTCAGCAGCACGGTCTGGATGGAGGGGCCGATCCTGAGCCATTGACTCTGGTGGGATCAGGATGGGGCCCAGAGGCGAGATGTTAAATGGCCTCTGTTATTTGTCAGTCTACACGTCTGCCCGGGCTAGTGTCTGTCGCGGCGGGCGCGGAGCTCGTGCGTCTCGCTCGTGCATTGGGGCAGGGCAGGTGTAATCTCCTGGACTCTGTGTTAGTGCGTTTCATGCGGCTGCCCCTAGAGACCGTGCTGACTGCAGCCTCCCTGCGGGGCTCCAACCCAAGGGGGTTGGCCAGAACATCGGGCCAGATTCTGCCCCGGCCCCGTGTAACGCTGCTGAGGTCGTGGCGTCCCGCCTGGTTCTCGTCCGCATGGGTCAGAGCCGAACTGGGCCCAGCGCCTTTCTGTTTCCATCCCCCCCACCCCTTTGCTCTAGGCGGGGCTCTGTGGGGGGCTTTGCTGTCCCTCGGCCTGTGCTGGACGGGGTCTCGCTGCACCCACAAGCCAGTAAATGGAGCCATGTCTGGGGTTCAGGCAGGGTGCCAGGCAGGCGGAGTGGCACACATCTGGGTGCTGCCGGCTGGGCTGCCTCCCTTGGCAGAGAGACAGAGCGATCTGTCCTGGGGAGGTTGGGGGTGGTGGGGGAGAGATCGGGGAGTGGTGCTGAGCTGGAAGTGTCTGCCCAAGTGGAAGGGGGCCAGGCGTCCGGCTTGGGTCCCAAGGCAACATGATCTTTGCTTTCACACGCAGCACACCCTGTCTGAGCAGGACGTGAGGCCAGGCCGTAGCACCGGAGGGCTGGTTTCCATTGTGGATCAGGCCATCCAGAAACTTCATGGATTTGGTCTGCTGGCCTCCTGGTGCCCCCCTCCCCTCCGAGCCATTGGCACTGCCAACCCCTCCAGTTTGTAATGCAGGGATTCTGCTTGGGCAGCAGCACCCACCCCTCTTGTGGCCACCTTCCCAGCATGGAGCCAAACCTCTTCTGTAGGACACCCCCCTCCTCCCCCCCAGGAGCTGTGGCAGCAAAGGGAAGGGAAACCAGGGCTGCTGGATTGGTGGACCCAGGCTCCGTCCTGGCCTGACCCAGCTCAAGCTGCAATGACAGAGCCCCTGTCCTCTCACTCAGGCCCTGGCCTGCACCCGTCTCTCTGGGAGTCTCCAGCAGGGCCCGAGCCCCACATTCCTCCGGTCTCCTGCCCTTCCTCCCTGATGGATGGGACAGGCAGGGGGAGGGGCAGGGGACCAGCCCCTCTTCCTTCATGTGCCATTGTTGGTTCCCTTTTCTGCAGCCAGCAAGCTGCTCCCTGCATGCCAATGGACAAAGGCTGTAGCTCCAGGGCCCTTCGCTCCCCCTATTGTGCCCTGGGGAAGGCATTTGGCCATAAAGATTTACCGTTTGCATCTCAATGCAACCTCCTTCCCCTCCCTCCACCCTCCCACCACAGATCCTGAGACGCAAAACTCCAAGATGGGCCTGCAGCCCAGGGGAACCCCAGCAGGAGGGTCCTATTCTGGCCGCATGGGACAAGCCCAGGACTCAACCCTCTGTGTCAGGAGGTTGTGGTTGGGCTGGGACTTTGCCAGCTGTGAACCCCCCCCAGATCCTAAGGGATCAGTGCAGGGGAGTCTTGTGAGCCGGGTTTCTGTTTGAGGGAAGAGCTTGAACTGTAGTTCACCTGCTTTGAAACAGCTAAGCGTCAAAGTGATGCTGAGCTGCTAGTTCTGTCTGTGTGTGCAGGGACGGGGATAAGGGGAGGAATATTCAGGGGGCCTGGGTCAATATTTCCCCTCCGCCTAACGTTGTACTAGGTGCTGTGTGCCTGTTGACTTGGAGCTCCCCCCCAGAGGTGGCTGCATTTCAGTGGTGCTGTCCATAGGTTTCAAAGCGCTGTGGGGTCTTTTGGGATGAGAGGCACAATAGAAGTGGGGGGAGGGAGGGGAGACCCCAAAGTTCAGCTCATTACACACACAGTGACAAGCTACAAACTTTGGGCCAGAAGCCAGGCGTTCCCCCCACGTTTGGAGGGGAAGGGGCTTGGCTCGCGGGGGTGGGTTGGTTCGGCCCAGCTTTAATATTGAGATGTTTGTATAGTTCATGTGTGTATGTGTAGCTTGGAGTGTGTGTTTATATTGGGGGGACTGAAAGCCCTTCAGCTGCTCTTCATAGATACCACTAAAAACCACGAGGATTAGGGCCGCCCCTGCCTGGGCCACCCCTTGAACCCTGTGTTCTTGGAGCTTCCAGGAGGAACCACGCTGCATCCTGGGAGTGCACCGTCTGCAGTACATTGGGGTTCGTTTGTGGGCAGCTCCGCTTGCACGGGGAGCGGGAACTCCACGGCTCTGCCACTGAATGGTTCCTGGGCACCGCATTGACAGTGGGCGTGGTTACAGCCGGCTTCCATTTTGGAGCACAGACGGGACCTACCCACACTGAAAGGTGTTTTCAATGGGGCCAAAGCCTTGGTGGTTGTAGCCCAGCTCTCGCTCTCAGCACAGTTCAGGGAGCATGGTTAAGGTGTGTGCTGTAGCTGGTGTAGACTGTTGCAAAGAGTGGGGCGACTGATTCACAACCACCAGCTTCTCCATGGAGTTTAAACCTTCAGTCTGCGGCTCCCAGATTGTCCCGTCCACGCTCAGACCGTGATTCTCATCAGCTCGCTTGTTTGCTGTGGTGGGTGTGGGGGTGTCTGTTCCTTGGAGGAGTCGATCCTCCCCATTTGCCTGTGTCTCCGTCCTCTCGATTGGCTGATGTAACCTTTTGAAACAGAAGGAAGATCTGCTGAGGAAAACCTGCTTTTATTCTCTCAGGGAGAGGGTAGAGGAGCAATGGAGGGTGGTGGTATGAGACTCCCGGTGATGGGGGCAGGATAAGTAGCTAGATATCAGGTAATTAACCATGCACAGGAGATTTTTCTTTTCTCAAGAAATTATGTGCCTCTGTGGATTTAAAACCCCTTGAGATCCACACACACACACACTCTCTCTCTCTCTCTCTTCCCCCCCCCCCAAGGTTTATTTGTTAGACTTCACACTCCCCCCACCCCCTTGTTGCTTTCACACAAAATAACTGCATGTGTCTTTACATGCCTGGCCCTATGCATGAAGGATACTCAGTGGTCTCAGGGCTGTATCTTTTCTTTGAATAATTATCTGGGTGCTGGCGGTGTGTGTGTGTGTGTGGGGGGGGTGGTGTTGAAGAACTGCTGTTCAGGATCCCATCCTGTTTGCTAAGGGATCTCTTGAATTGTTGGTCTCTGTCAGTCACCTACCATCATTATTGCAGATACTTCAGTCGCCTGTTCGCCTAGGAATTTATATTACACCCATCAGTGAGGAATCCGAGTGCCGTCCAGAGGCATGATAATAATTAGCACACAGGGGCACTGTCCCTGTTGCAAAGGGGGTAGTCACAGCTCTTTGGCTCTGTGCTTTTGGCCAGGGAGAGCAGGGAAACGGCTGGGTGTGAAAAGGCCCATCCCATGCACAGCAATCGCTCTTACCTGCCGTGTGCACAGTTTGAATTCACTTCTCTCCCTTTTCTGTTCCATCAGCTCCGCTGGCAGGGTGTCCGTGAATCGCCCATAGTTGCATCACTGTTTGCTTTCACTCCGTACGGATCAGCTTTGGCTCCATGCTCTGCTCAGCTGGCTGTTGAGAAAGCAGGAGCGGAAGGGATTGTGAATAACGTCTCCCGGAGAATGCAGCGGGGGGTTGATTCAAAAGCATATTTGCAAATACTGGGGGCAGCATTCACTCACCTGTTAAGTATAGTGTGGATGGGCCCTTGACCTCACTGTGCCTCAGTTTACCCATCTGTGAAGACAGCTAACGATTCACTAAATAGGTCTTGAGATGATTCTCCCTGCCTTGGAAGGTTGGGTTTGAGCTGCTGCCATCTCCAGGGCTTTTGTCAGTCTGCTGAGAAGCCCTTAAGTTATCACCTAGACACACAACTATTTTAGTGTTCTTCTGAGGCAGCACATAGTAAATAAATCCCTCCTCCCTCGGCCTTTGCTCTCCTCAGGGGTGAATTGCCAGTTGGATTTTACAGGCCCTGAAAGTGATGGGGTTGTAAACTGACTCCCAGCCGGTGAGAAGGAAGAGTTTTCCCTTGATTATGCTGTACACAATTGGGCGCATTATTGCGGAGCTTGTCCCTTCCGTTTTAAGGGGCACCCTCAAATTAAAAATGCCACTTCTGATTATTTAACTCCTGGTATTCCGAGAAATCCCTATGATCTTTGCAGAATAGTGATTTTGGTCAGTGTGTTTACTTTGCGCATTTGACAGCACTTTGCGTGCCGTCAGTTTCACTGTATTCCCCTGTCTGGTCAGTTACTTTCCCTAGTTTGTTTGGGTCTTTCACACAGTCACAGGGGATAGTAAAAAACAATTGAAAAACAGGATGGTGTGATTGTAAAACCACAAAAATTGGCCCGGAGGACTTGGGGCAGGTGTGAAACTTGCAACTACTTTCAACTTCTTTTTTGTTTTTCCTGACTACCCGTTAAATGGATGGTTTCCCTTTAAACCATCCAGTGCCGGTCGGTGTCCAGACAGAACACCCGATCAGAGAGACAATTGCTCTCTCTCAGCTGGCCAATTTTATGGCTTGAAAGAAACAAACATTGACTGCAGATATGTAAAGCTGGTGAATGATCAGAAGATCGGTTGAAGGTCAGAATGTCTTGGTCTCCCACCCACCTTGGTCACCCATCAGCAGGCCTGGCCAGCTTTTAATAAGCTGCCAAAAGTTACATTTAGAAATGCCTATGCTTGATTTAGATGTCAGGGAATGGGGATCCGCCCCCACTCCACCCCTTCCATGAGGCCCCACCCCTGCCCTGCCTATTCCCACCCCTTCCCTGCCCCCATTCCAACCCCTTCCCCGAAATCCCCACCCCAACTCCTCCTCCTCCCTGCCCCAGAGGGTGCAGGAGGGGTGTGGCAGGGGGTCAGGGCAGGGGGTTGGTGTGCAGGAGGGGTGTGGCAGGGGCTCAGGGCAGGGAGTTAGGGTGTGGGGTGCAGGAGGGGTGCGGCAGGGAGTTAGGGTGTGGGGTACAGGAGGGGTGTGGCAGGGGGTCAGGGCAGGGGGTCGGTGTGCAGGAGGGGTGTGGCAGGGGCTCAGGGCAGGGAGTTAGGGTGTGGGGTGCAGGAGGGGTGTGGCAGAGGGGTCAGGGCAGGGGGTCGGTGTGCAGGAGGGGTGCAGCAGGGGCTCAGGGCAGGGAGTTGGGGTGTGGGGTGCAGGGGAGTGAGGGGTGTGGCAGGGGCTCAGGACAGGGAGTTGGGGTGTGGGGTGCAGGAGGGGTAGGGGTGCGGCAGGGGGATCAGGGCAGGGAGTTGGGGTGTGGGGTGCAGGGGAGTGTCAGGGGCTCAGGGCAGGGAGGTGGGGTGTGGGGTGCAGAAGGGGTAGGTGTGTGGCAGGGGCTCAGGGCATTGGGTTGGGGACCCCTGAATTAGACCTTTTTATTCTAGCAGTCACCCTTCTGGATGGATTTCGCCCTGCTAGGCTTGCAGGTGGCTTTGCTGGCTATGATCTAATAGCTCTAGATGACCTTTATCCTACTCTGATTAAATGTAACCTAATTATCCCACCGTGGTGTGTGCAGCAGATCGGTGTGTGCAGCAGATCGGTGTGTGCCGTAAGCTTTGATTGACCAAATAGATCAGGTGAAAAGAAACTAACCATGTGAACTTGGTGCCGTATTCGCAATGGTGTTTATATTGTGGTTGCGCTTAGGAGCCCAAGTTGAGGACTAGACCCGCTTTGTGCTACGTGCTGTGGAAACAGCAAAAAGACCTCTGTGCCCTAAGGAGCAATGCTGGGTTCCTTTCTCCCCTTCCACCTGCCATGCTGAAAAGATCGGTCTTCTGTATAGAGGCTTTGTCACCTTCGGGAGGAGCAAGCATGATCACTGAGTGATATATCACTATTAATGAGCCCTGGCCTGGATTGTTCTAGAGGGTTGCACTACACCATCTTCGGTTGCTGCGCTCCACCCCAGCAGTGGCTGCATTTTGGAATCGGTCAGCGTCATGGCCCTCAGTTTGGGTGAAAGGGTTGTAGATCGCTTTCACTTCCTGGAGACTTTCCGCCCGTATCATTCTAACTGACTGATTGACATGGCATCTTCTTCATGGCTACAGCGCCTGTCCTTTAAAATGATACCTTAGCAACAACATTATTAGTTCTCCTTGTGCAGTCTAGCCTGGCTGGACCCTACAGAGGCAGCCTTCAGACTGCAGAACCCTGGAACTACCTCTGAAGAATTTTGAACGGACCAAGTCGCAGTGTGGCGCCTCCCCTTTGTGGTTGGACGGAAGCTGGTTATTCCTGATGCAACGTGGAACTAATTAGCAGGCTAATGGGAACTGACAAAGGAACTGTCCATCCAGCCCTGATCCTCACTCCAACAACCACCAGCACTAACACACTTGACCTATTGTGTAGGGCCGTAGATGGAGGAGGTGGGGGAATTCCCACCCCATGTCCTGAGGCTTTCTTAGCCCGGCTCGGGTTCATGCAGATGTTCCTAGAAATATTTCTTTTGTAGTGGACTCTCTAAGGCCTTGTCTGCACCAGGGGGATTCTCAATAAACCTTCCCACCCTTCGACTCCGCTGCGATTAGCAACGGTAAGAGCCTTGCTGGGGTTGGGCTGCTGGCTTCCTCTGCTGCGTGCCCATGCGACCTGCTTTGAGCAGGGTTATGTGAGGAGGTGTTCAGGGCAAGCTGTCAGGCCTATGGTCGCCAGCATTGCTCGGACTGGACTAGGGTTAGCAATAGAGGGCTGCAGTGTCCCCTCTCCCCTAGCGAATCCGCTCGTCACTGCCAACTGCTCCCCTCCCCCATTACAGGCTCCAATGGACGTTCTTCTTTAGGGATCTCGGGCAACTGCTCATTCTCTCCGCCAGGCCTCAAGATTTGAGGCCTGATCCAAAGCCAATGAAGTCAGTGGCAAGACTCCCACTGACTCCACAGGGCTTTGAATCAAGCTGTCTAGGCTTGATCCAAGACCAGTATTGTTCCTTCCTCCTGGCCCCCGGCTTTCCCTCAGTGCCCCCCAATAGCTGCCACTGCTCTCGACAATAACGTGAGTCACATTCTCTTGGGTGCTTCTGCTAAAATGATCAGCAGCAAGAAAGTTAACATCTGCCTTCAAGCTGTCACCTCAGCCCTTACTGAGAGGAGGGGGTGCACTTCACACTTCCCGGAGCTGTTGTGTCAGGGGGTCTCCAGCCGGCGACACCTTGTCCATGCACAGCTGGCAGGGCTTATCTCCACAGCCAGAACAGCAACGTTTAAAATTAAATAAGTTCTGCAGAAACGGATGGGAGCTGAGGTCGTCCAAGCCCCTAGAACGGCCCTGTCCCAGCGAAGACGACCAATTGTTATAACTGGCGCAGGTAGGGATGCCTGGAGTTGAAGATGCCTGACTCTTTCCATTGCATGATCCTGTTTTCAGACCCTGGATTGTAGCCTTGTGCATTCCCAAGCTTTAGAGTACAGGTCTGGCGCATCTTACGCTGGGGTTACGTTCCGCAGTCAGCGCGTAAAGCGAAAATCGCGTCTAGTCAAAATTACATTGAGTGGAATGGCGGGCGCAATCGCCCGCACTACAGGTACAGTATTAAAATTGTGATTTTTCTCTTTTTGTTTTTTGTTTTGTTTTTGCTGACCATGTAAAGCTGAAATTGCGCATGTTAAATGCATGTAAGATGCGACAGACCTGTAGTCTTTGATGGTGTGAAATTTACCAGATGATGCTGGTGGGTGAATCTCTGCCAACTGCTCTCTCATATAGGCCTCCCCAGGAACACCACCGGCAGCTCATAAATTATAAATCCCCCTGATGCTTCTGGTGGGGGGTGTTGCCTGGAGGCCTGTCTTCTCCTGCTAAACTGTTCTGCTTAAAAAGGTGAAGCCATTCAAATGAAGGCTCCCCATTCCAGACCTTGAGGAAGCAATTAAGGAGCAATGATGCAAATATTTGTGCTGCAGTCAGAGGGGTTGGCGAATTGCCTCCCCTTCAATCTGTTAGCCCAGGCTTTTGTTCTGGAGTCAAATTAACTCTTTGCACTCCCAGCCCCCCTCCTGTTCATGAATAAAGAGGAAATTGTGGAGCAAATGATGGAAAGATTTGAAAGGGAGAGAGGCTGACCTGCATTTGCTAGCTAGACTCTGTCTGCAGCACTCCTGCAACACCAATGCTAGGGTGTAGGCAGATGGCCCACCAGTGTCCTCTCTCTGCAGTGAGCCTAGGGCCAGATCCGCAGCTGCTGTAAATGGACAGAGCTTTACTGAATTAAGCGGAGCTGTCAGGATCTTACCCACAGTGATTAAAATACTGGTGTCCTGTATGTAACAGCACTCCCACCATCACCTACTGCGCCAATGAGAAAGCTGAAGAAAAACACCAATTGTAGGCACAGCCAAAGTAGATTTAGTTCCTATTTTGTGACAATGTTATGAGCGTCCCCAGGGAGACTTGCTGGTATATTGAATTGCAATGCTTAGCCTGTCAACCCCCAAATGCAATGCCAGTTTCCTTCCTAACCAACATCCTAAATGAAGATCCTGTAACCGATAACGTTATTGAATCTCAAAGGGCTTTTCCCTTCCACGTTGGATCACAATCACTTTCTTTAAGCCTTAAATATTCCTCAATTTCTTGAGACTGTTTAATCTGCCTAACTTTAAACTTCTCATTGCTTAGACTAGATACTGCACTGGTGGATAGATATAAATACTTCTGCCAATTATCAAGACAATGAATGAGACAATGTCCCTTATAAAAATCTAATACAGCATTCGAATGCTTCCTATTATATTGTGGTGATCTGGGGCTAGAATACTGGAGGTTTTGTATATATATCTATATATATGGGCCTTGAATGAATTTGGCCCAATGTGCTAATTCAGATTAAGATCTTTCTGGTACGGCTCAGCCTTCATCTTTCCAGAGCATGTCTGCTGAGAGCCTGCCAGTGTGAGACTTTAACATTCCAGGTTCTGTCTGCTCTCCCTGGATGTTTAAAGATCTCTTGGCAGTTTTCATATTTGTAGCAGTTTGTCCAACGTTTAGCAAAATATTTCCCTCCTACTCCTGTTCTGTAGGGTGTTTGTGTCAGCTGAGCTCCTGGCTGATGCACTCCAGAAGTGGGCAGCTGTTAGGGATGGTTTCAGCAAGTCCCTGTCCACTTTGGAGGTCCAGAAGCAAGAAAGCTGCTATGTTTACTTAAACTAAAAATCTTATTTACCCCTCCAATGAAGTTTCTTTTTTCTTTCCCCTTCTTCCTCTTGTCAATGTTATTCTTTAAGCCAACCCTGAGTTTCCATCCCATCTCAACCTGACATTTAGAATTAAGTGAAAATAGATCTTTGGTAACATCCACTTCCTTTTTTGTGTAACCAACTTTTTAATTAACCTTATGTAACTTCGGTTACAAAAGAGGAATTTTTTTTGGGGGGGTGCAATTTCAGCTAGTCGCCAGATGGTGGCGCTTCTTAATACTGTAGTCCTGGCTAGGATAAATCAGAGATTCTGATCCAATAAGAAGCTTGGGGTGGGAGGTGGTTCATTCAGTTGTATTCCATGTAGATGCTATTGTAAATCG